>NC_134852.1:76509721-76809721 GCF_049852395.1 Peromyscus maniculatus bairdii | reverse complement strand
TTCTTTATAGTAAGAAAAAAAAGTACTCAGAATTTCATGACAGAATCCAGAACCAATTGCTACAGTGCTTATTCAGTATTTAAAACTGCAGTTTATTGAGAACCCATATAGAATATGCCTGATCCCTGGAAGCATTTAAATTTTAATATTGTATCTTATGAGCTACAGATGTTCCTTATATTAACTCACTTCATCTCCTTAGGCAAAATTCAAATAAAAGATGTCTTTCACCCTCCACCCTCCTGCATTTACAGTCAGTGTGTGTGATAAGCTATTGACTGGATTGTAAGTTGGAGGCTAAATGAACCACGATCCTCACTTAATACGAGGATGGAGGTATATCACCACTAGATGGTACTATTAAATTCCACATTGGTCAAGCTTCACCTTAGCAGTGATTTCTTTTTCTTTCTTTCTTCCTTTCTTCCTTCCTTCCTTCCTTCCTTCCTTCCTTCCTTCCTTCCTTCCTTCCTTTCTTTCTTTCTTTCTTTCTTTCTCAAAGAATAAATTACTCTTGATACATTCTTGTCCTTCCCATCATTACTTCTGCTAAATCCCAACAAAATCTCAAAGGTTATGTTCTTTGGGTTAAGTAAAATGTGAACTTTGGAGAAGAGGCGCTGATTCCTTGATTTCTTCCATAATTGCCTTTGAGTTAAACAATATGGCAAGGATCTGAAATAGTTTTCATAGCCAACTAGGAAATTTCAAAGAAAAGGGAGATGGCATTGGACAAACCTGAAGTTGGCCATTCTTCATGACACCTGTAGTTGACAGCACAGGCCTTTGTTTCTTTTCACCGCTAAGTCTTGCATGGAAAGAATGCTTTTGGTAGATGGGGTGAGCGTGGTCCTTACCAGTGGGATTCAAGCAGCTGGCTTGTGGCTTACACTGTTTATTCAAGCACTATAGTTCCCAGCGGCTCCTCTGATAGACGCTGGTGCTGGGCTCAGTCACCCAAGAAAACAGTCCTTTCAGTCCAGAGAGCATTGGAAGCTAACTTCACTCTGCACTGCTAAATTGGGTCATTTCTCATTGGAAAAAAATCCCATACTATTTACACGAGGTCATTTTTATTCCAGTTTGTAATGCATAGATGAAATCCCTAGCTCATTTTTGATGAATGAGTCAGAGAGATGGTTCTCCAAGTCCTAATTCAGTTCAGCTCTCAGTAACTCCTTCAGAACAAAAGCTGCTTCTCCAGGCAGTCTGGCATCTGAATATGTGTGTCAGGTCAAAGGTGCAAAGATGATTCCAGGGTCTTTTACAGAGAGCAAACCCATCAGGGCTCGAGTCTCCTGTAAAATGATATAGCATTTGCATGTACCTAGTAAGCATCCTCCCATGTATAAATCATGACCACTTACAATGTTGCATGCAATGTGAATGCTTTTATACTATATTGTCTGGGGGAATAATTGACAATAAAAAGTCTATACACATTCAGGACAGAGGCAACCTTTTCCTTTAAAATTTTCAATCCACAGTTGTTTACATGTGTGAGTACAAAACCCAGGAATACAGAGGGCTGATTATGTAGATAAGGATCTCTTCAATAAGGAACATATTCAATGAATAAACTGCAAATTTAATTAGCTGTAAAATATATTTACATTTAGTCATCTATTCCTACTTCCTTTATGAAAGAACATATCCCCCAAGCATTTAGTTCAGTACCTTAAAAAGAAAACCTTTATATATATTTTACACATAAGTAGAAATATATATATTCCAATTAAAAATACAACCAATTTATAATTTATAAAAGTAAGTAAAAATTCTGAATGCCTATTTACTGAGTACTATTAACAAATCAGTGGAACACAGTGTATAGAGATGGTTCCTCCTCCATCACAGAAAAGGCCAGAGGTCAAGAGGACTAGACCAAAACAGCGTCTTCTAGACGGGACAGGATAGCTGCCCTCAGGAACTCAAGGCAACTGTGGTTGTCTGCACAAGACCTACAGAAGATCAAGTCAGTCAGCACTCCAGCATGGATGGGCAGGGGCTCAAGAGTCCTTGACCCTAGCTAAGGAGCCATTGACAGTTGATGGCTACTCCAGGAGGAAAAGTTGGTTTTCTTTAAGGGTGTGGCCCCTGGTAGGTCAACCACTCACCACTGGGTGGCCTCACACCCGTGGATACACAGGTAGCATATACTGGGCTAGGTGAATTACTTTAAAATGTGTGTGTGTGTGTGTGTGTGTGTGTGTGTGTGTGTGTGTGTGTGTGTGAGAGAGAGAGAGAGAGAGAGAGACAGAGAGAGACAGAGAGAGACAGAGAGAGAGAGAGATTGATTTGTGTGTGTGTGAGAGAGAGAGAGATTGATTTGTGTGTGTGTGTGTGAGAGAGAGAGAGAGATTGATTTGTGTGTGTGTGTGTGTGTGTGTGTGTGTGTGTGTGTGTGTGTGTGTGAGAAAGAGAGAGAGAGAGAGAAGGAGTTGGGGGAAATATGGGGGAGTGAATGTGATAAAATATATGCCTATATGATTGTGTCGAAATATTAATTAAAATTTTTTAATGATGGTCCCTACTCTCAAGAGCAGATAGCACATTAAAGACAACAAGGCTGCAATTTTAAAGATGGTACAAGGCTCCATAAACGTAGGTGCCAGTGGGAAGGCTGCAAAGCTAGGGGGTCAACTAGAAGAAAGCAGGAGGATTTCCCAGAAGTGACGCGACTAAGGAGCTTATCAGTCATAGTTCCTGTCCTGGCTGTGTATTAGAATTATGATAAGACGGCTGGGCAGTGGTGGCGCACGCCTTTAATCCCAGCACTCGGGAGGCAGAGGCAGGCGGATCTCTGTGAGTTCGAGGCTAGCCTGGTCTACAAAGTGAGTTCCAGGAAAGGCGCAAAGCTACACAAAGAAACCCTGTCTCGAAAAAAGCCAAAAAAAAAAAAAAAAAAAAGAAAGAAAGAAAGAAAAGAAAAGGAAAAAAATTATGATAAGACTTCAGAACTCACGAGCACCTGCCCCTTGCCAGGGGTTTCTGACTGTCTCAGTACCTGTGAGGTCATTCCAATGAGCCACTGAGCTCAGGGTTAGCTCCTAACACTCGGCCAATGACACGACATGCCCACAAGACTCTGTGGGGTGATTTTCATCATGGCACAGGTCCTCCTCTTCTTGGGCCCACACTCCGAGCAGAGATGCATAATCACGGGTGACTTTGCATGGGTTTTGAGGAACAGCCAGAAGCAAGCATTCAGAGAAATAGCCAAACAGAAAGAACTGTGAATAAGGAAGGCATCCCTGGGCAACCTCCTGCCGGGCCGAGGGCAGGATGCCTGGTCCTCCCCCTCCTAAGCATGTGTGTAAATGACAAGCAGAAAGGGGGGAGTCACTGCTAAGGAATGAAAAATTAAGATAATATAAAAATGACTCGCCCATCTGGCACTCAGTCCACACTTCCCCCTTTCGGCACACATAATATCCTTAAGTAAAAATTCCATTTTCTTCTTAAATAGTTCTAGTTCCTGCAGCCTCATCTGTCCGTGCCCTGACATTTGTGTAGGGACTAAGAACGAAGCGACGCATAATAACATTGCTTTCCTTTTTCCCTGCGGGGAATGTAGAACATAAGCAGTAAAGAGAACGATCTCTTCGGCTCCAGTGGCCAGTTCGAGTGACGGTCACCACTCTCTTGCTTTTTCTACAGCTGCATCCACACCCATGTCCCTCTTCCAATCAAGTGGGTAGTTTTTTTTTTTTTGTTTTTTTTTTTGTTTTTTTTGCAGTTTTATTAGAAGCAAAATTTACATATATCAAAGGCCATAAAAGTAACAAAGTTTGACATGCACCTTTGGCAAATGCATACTCCTGTGTAACCCACCCCCCTGTTGTGAGACAGAGCACTCCCATTATGCTGGGAACTTTGTCCCTTTCCAGGTAATCCCCTACCAACCGTGTTCAACTCATAGGATCATGTTCACCTTTGGGGAGCTTCATGCGTTTTATATTAGGCTCTCATCTAAATGAAGTGTACAATACTTACTCTTTTGTATCCAATTTCTTTTGGTTCACATAATGTATAGGAAATTTAACAACTCAATAAATATTTTAAGGAAGTCATTATGGGTTAGACACATCAGTGATGACAGGCTGGTGGCGTGGGCGGTGAAGGGATTCAACAAGACAAAAAAGCAGTGAAGGACTTGTTACAGACTCTGTGGGACAGCAACAGTGGTCCAGACAGCAGATACACTGTCTGTTAGGAGGCGTTCACAGATCGGCATTCACGAGAGGGGGATCGACACAGGCCACCAGTCACTGTCTCTGTCACAGTGCTCTGGAATAACTCAAGTTGGAGCTTCTTATGGTTAACTTTCTAACACGAGAGTGGTCCTGCTCAGAGGCAACAGCAGCCTTGCTCTGGGTCCATCATGCCCTGAGGCAGTATCGACCCTAATAGACGGCTAAAATATCTCTGGTAGTCATCCATTACAGAATCCTGTTCCCTCCAGACAGAGCAACGATGTAAAACATGACATTTGGATGGAAGTCTCTTTTTTGAGCTGGCATGTGTTGGCCCTGTCTACTAGCGCTGATTTGAAAGAAGTTTTTGGGGGTAGAGAAGGGGTAGGCAGATAGAAATGTCAGGTGACCCGTCCCAGGGGACAAAGGTGTAGAGGTTCATAAAGAAGGAACTGGAGCCCTTGTCAGAGGACCATCTGCAATCAGCCTGCTGGATCTGGAAGAAACAAATTCACCAGAAAGGTTAAAATGAAAAGACCAGAAAGGAGGGGGACATCCATGTGCGTAATCACACTCAGGAGTAATAGGAACCAGGACAGCCAGCCCCACGTGCCCCTCCACAGAGCCATCCCTCAGGGCCCCTCTCTCTTTAGTAAGATGCTGTTCCCTTAGCCTGTCGGTCAAATCTCGAAGTATCCCAACTGATAGGTGCAGATGTAGCATTCCTTTTCCAGAGCCAGGAAGGTCCCCTTGAGCAACAGTAAATGTGCTGAGAGCATGGTGAATGTGAATTGCTACGGTGGCAAGAGAATCGTCTGTTCCTAAGAGGGATGCTGAGGTGTGCTCTAGTCTCCTGGCTAATTCAGCCAACAGGTTGGACAAGCACAAGAGGCCCACCCACGCCCACCTACTCCAGGCCTACACCCAGGCCCACGAGGAGGGGCTGCAGCTGACCAGCTCTCTTAGGTGAAGAGGTACCCTGAAAGGGTAGAGAGAGGGCGTGTTTGGGAGAGTTTGGATGTCAGGATTGATGAAGGCAGTGGTGGAGGTAGTGGTCCAATTAGCCAGAAGACAGTAATGGCATTAATTACACTCTGGGAGAAGTAGGTGGTTAGTAATTCAGGGAAAAGAGGGAGTTGAGACATTAAGGAAACAGACCATTCTGAGAAAGGGTCGAAACTGAGGGAGGGATCTGGTGTTTAGTGCTGTTGAGTATTGGAAAGGGTTTCAATTTCCTGGTTCCTATTACTCCTGAGTGTGATTACACACATGGATGTCCTCCTCCTTTCTGGTCTTTTCATTTTAACCTTTCTGTTGAAGTTGTTTCTTCCAGATTCGAAGCTTTCTTAGAAGAGGTGCAACTTTGTTAAGGAGATGAGTCACAGTAAGAGGAAGGTCAAGTTTGATTGAACTGAGATTTTTATCTAGATTCTCACTGGATATGCTGATCCTTAAATGCCTGAGATCTATATGCTGCCTTAGAGTTGGAGGGGTGTGTATGTTTGTGTGTGAGAGAGAGAGGGAGGAGAGGGAGAGGAAGAAAGAAAGGGAGAGATTATTTTATCTAATAAAAGGATACAATTGTGTCCTGGCTGGTTTTATGTCAACTTGACACAAGCTAGAGTCACCTGACAGGAAGGAGCCTCAGTTGAGAATTTTCCTCTGTAAGATCCGACTGTAGGCAAGCCTGTAGACATGGTTTCTACCTGAGGGTTATGAAAGAGCTGGGGTGGGGGATGTCAGTAGAGGCATCAAAGTATGGGGGAATTGCACAACAGTAAATTAACTTATAATTTTGATTGATGCCTCTCCCTAGTAGAGAAATCAAGCAATTTGGCCAGACCAGGAAAGAACAAGTTTTAAAAAACCACATTGTTTCTTCCCACATATCCTCAGGGAAGATTAAGCAGCCAGACTGTGATCTGTCATCAATCTTGATGAGAAGAATTGGGGACTGAGAGTTTGGACCTGGGAAATTGGTCAAGGAAGAATATGTGGCCCTGGTGTTGACTAGAAATGGGGCTTTGGGGCATGCCATCTCTAAAGTCACCTGAGGCACATCTATAAACATAGGAAGCATGGCACCTGCAAAGCTATGGGGCCCATCAGCCCTCAAGTGAGAGATCTTTTCTGATGGACTCTTGATGGTCTATGAATGGAGTCAGGTCTGCTGTGGAATAATGGTTTTGTACACTGGTTTAATAAAACACTGATTGGCCAGTAGCCAGGCAGGAAGTATAGGCAGGGCAAGCAGACAAGGAGATTTCTGGGAAGAGGAAGGCTGAGTCAGGGGATACCAGCCCGTGGTCCAGGGAGCAGCATGTAATGATATACAGGAAAGTCACGAAAAACATGATGACATGTAGATTAACAGAAATGGGCTGAGTTTAAGTGTAAGAGATGATCAGTAGTAAGCCTGAGCTAATGGCCAAGCAGTTATAATTAATATAAGCCTCTGTGTGTTTACTTGGGGGATGCGAGTGGGAGAGATTTGTCCAGACCACCGGCAGGCTGGGACACAGGAAATTTTCTGACTACACAGGTCCTCAGTGATTCCTGCTGTGAGGACCCCTGAGAACCTGAGAACAGAATGTTTTGTCTCTCACAAGGGAGACAGACAGTTCCACTTTCAGTAGCCCTACGATTTGCAGTTGGGGCATGTTCTGGAGGTGGGTTATGGCAAGTCGTGTGTCCCTGTTTGCCACTGCAGAAACAGGTGAAGTGTGGTCTTCCTGAAGCAGGCTGTTTTGAGCAGTGTGGATGAGGGTGTGGGTGGTCCCAAGATGGCCAGGATGTAGTGATAGTAAGCACTGTGCACTGGGTGTATCATTTGTCTTGATGCTTGTTGCTTGCTGCTCGCCCCATCTGGTCCTCCAGACCTCCTCTGTATTGCTACACACCATGAACGTTGTGTCTAACAGGGTATCAAGTTCTGAACCCTTGTTCTAGCTTTTGTTGTTTTGCCTGATGTTGAGAGAGGTCTGGTTAGTAAAAGGGATAGGTAGACCAGCCTGGTCCCTTTGGCTCTTGGGGACCAGGTCATTATATTTGTGCATGGCTTCAGTTAGCCTGGCCTGAAAGAGGACAGGCTTCATGATGACCTTCTCATTCCCTCTATCAGGCAAGTAATCATGTAGTTGAACGGACCAAGCAGATGCCATAACAGGCTGTCAGTCTTCTCTCAGAGATCAGGCCTCAATTTCAGTTTCCTGAAACTTGAACAAGCAGTTTCTGGGAGGGCCATGAACAAAAGACATAGTCCTTGCAGTAGCTCCCTTTCTGCACATACTCTGACTGCTCAAGGTTCAGCCTGTTGTTTCCTGTCTGAGACCCCTCACCAACTTAGAGCTACATGCATGGGTCAATGTGAACATGCTAGGCCAGCCAGCCTCCATGGCAGCTCAAGGACAGAGCCTGGGCCACTGAGTCAGCCCCCACAGTCAGAATGTGCTAGGCCAGCCAGCCTCCATGGCGGCTCAAGGAAGGACAAAGCCTGAGACTTGTCCAGGCCTGCCCAAAAATGGTAAGCGTAACCCCCAACCAGTAAATTCAAAGGTTACATACCCTCACCCAATCATATGATGCAAAGACTTATACTACCCTGCTTGTGGTTTTTCCCTTTAAAAACCCCTCACTCTGAGAGCTCAGGGCCATCCTCCTTCTCCTGCTGTGTCGGAGTGTTGGACACCGACCAAGCCCGAGCTTGCTTGTTATCAATAAACCCCCATTTGTTTCACATTGGATACCGGCTCTGTGGTGGTCTTGCTCAGGGGGGTCTCGAGACACAGGCATAACATAGTCCTAGTAGCTCCTATCAGTAGCATCTAGGGTCTGATATGATGATCAGGTAGGTTCCCATCCAGGGCCTGCATCAGCACCATGACTGGGCTTCCTGGACCATGGACATAGGTTTCATTGGCCCATCTTTGTGGCAATGTCCATTTGTGAGATTATTCCTCCACTGTCTAGCAGATAGTTAAAATAGCACAAGATCTCCTCCTGGGTGAGGTCAAGGGCTATGGTAAGTTCTTTAATCTCCCAATGATATGGAAGGGACCACGAGCCCACTTTTGTCTCAGTCTGTGACAGGTCAGACAGAAAATGGTTCATGTACCCTGATGGTTCAAGTTTCCCCACTGGCCATTTCATCAAGGTGAAAGAGATATTTGAGACTTTATTTTGGTGGTCCCTATAAGAGCTTTCTCTGTCTCTGTCTGTTTCTCTCTCCCTCTCTTCCTCCTCCCTCCCTCCCATCCCCTGTGTGTATGTGTACACACGTGAGCATGTGTTCACATGTTGGAGATATCTAGGTAAGGTGAGGAACCTTCCCACAGGTGTCCCTTGGTAAGCAGTGAACCACTCTTATATAAAGAACTAGAGGCACTCCTCCATTCGGGGGATTCACCTAATTGAAAGGGTTTCTCCAAGTACAGGGGCATCAGTACAAAGCCAAGCCATCTACTGTCACAAGGCCTATCTACCTATCAGTGCAAGGTCAAATCATCCCAGGGTTCAGTCTGGATTTGGGTGAGGGAGGGAGAGGCTCACTGACTTGATGGAAGACGGACTCTCAGTTAGAGATCTAAGGAACAGAGGGTTTACTCCAAAACAGCACTTGAGAAACTAGACAGGAAAGCAAGGGTTAACAAAGCATGTGTCACCCTGGGTCAGCTGCCACTGTGTTGGGAGTTGGAGCTGAGATAAATAATAGTACAGAAGTCTGGATGGGTGTCTTAGTTGGGGTTTCTATTGCTGTGAAGAGACACCCATGACCACGGCAACTCTTATAAATGAGAACATTTCATTGAGCTGGCAGCTTACAGTTTCAGAGGTTCAGTCCATTATCATTATGGGGGGACATGGCGGTATGCAGACAGACATGGTGCTGGAGAAGTCGCTGAGAGTCCTACAGCTTGCAGGCAATAAGAAGTGGACTGAGGCACTGGGCGTGGCTTGGGCATAGGTGAGACCTCAAAGCCCACCCCCACAGTGACACACATCCTCCAACAGGACCACACCTACTCCAACAAAGCCACACCCCCTAATAGGTCCACTCCCTATGAGCTTATGGGGGCCAATTACATTCAAACCACCACCATGGGGGAAGGACTAGAAGACACAAACACCATTCTGCTCCAAGATGCAGTGGCAGCAAATCTCCTGAGGGGCGGGGAGGGGGGGGGGAAGAAGTGAGAGGACAGAAAGAAGAGGGGATCCTCCAAAGATATGGATTCATCCTGGATGCGCGGCTGGCAGCCATGCCACACACAGAGAGCGAATGAGGCTCCCAGGGGAGTGAATGGGAAGTAAGGCTTTCCGTGAGAGGCCAAAAGGAACTCCTTGGCGTGCACCCTGACGGGTGATGGTAGTTCAGGGTCACAACTTGAAGACCTTTGGGTGTCTCTGGAGAGCAGCTCCGCCTCCAGTTCTTCAGCTGCCCACGGGACAACTGACCAAACACCACTAACACCTCTGGGAGGGGAGGCAAGAAGAGGTGTCCACATGCGGGCCCAAAATGGCTGTGTCAGGAAGTAGTAGTGACAGGCTGGTGACTTGGAATATGAAAGGATTTACAAGGACATAAAGGCAGAAGTAGAGCTTGTTGGTGCACTATGGCACAGCCACATAGGCAGGAGAGGAGAAGCTGTCTGCGCAGAGACATCCCTGGGCCTGCTCTTACACCGAGATCTGCAGGCAGGCAGAGTTTCGGCGTCTGAAATAACTGCGGTTGGGCTATTATGGTTCAGTCTTCTTGTGGTGATAACAATCCTGCTGAGAGGCTACAGCAGCCTTGTTTTGTCTAAGCCCAACCTGTCCTGGGGCAGTAAGTCTTGTTCTGATGCTGAAATAGCCGAGTCTGGCCATCACTACAAAACAGTGTCCACAGAAAGCAACTGTAGGAGCAGAGGGCTCAGGGGAAGGGGCACACTGGGCAAGCAGGCTGGCATGCGTGTGTGGAAGCCCTTGGGAGCCAGGAAACAAGACTTTTACTCTATTTTCTTGGCCCCAAGTCAATGGCCCGCTTCCTAATTGCTGGTGAGAGCCTGGGAACTGATTCTCAGCCCCACATCCTACTCCTTGCTGCTTCCATGAGTCACTGCTGTGCCACCGAGTGGTGGTGCCAGTTGGCAACCCTGCTTGGAGCTGGTACATTCACATCTCCCTGTGAGGACCACACATCTGCCAAGTTCCATCCCGTGCCCCCCTGGAAAGACAGGAAGACAAGCTCAGAACTTGACACATGCATTTGAAATGATTTCTGCCTCCTCGAAGCGGCAGAATTGGAAATGAAAGGTCATGGGGAGGGAGCAACTGGGGAGGCACGGGCCAGAGCTGGTGTCAGGAGTGGTCCCTGCTTTGGTAACCCAGAACCTGGCCTTTTATTGCTGGTGGATGGAATCCGAACATCTCGCAGGAATGGGTTGCCCAAGCTATTTTGATTTGTGTGGGTACTATGCAAAGTCAAAACTGTAACTCAGCCGTGGAATACAGCTGCAATTATAAAAACAGCTCTGCCAACCAGATTGGCTAAGAAATGCAGCAGTCCGGCTATGGAACAGGAATCCAGGTCAGGCACACAGACGAATACCATGTGGCTCTAAGCCTAGGTTGGGTGCATCAGAAGAAATTCAAGGCATAAGAGTGAGGGGAGCGTTCTCTTCCAGAAGGACCTGGGATCAAGATCAGACTGGAAAAGTAGTTATAGAGCAGAGGAAAAGGCATCTGGAGGCCAGTGTGAACTGAGCAACAGGCTTCCTCCTAAACAGCCTGTTACCTTCCCCCAAATTCCAGAAGGGCCTAAGTTTAGGCACTATGGGAAACACAGGAGAGCTTCTAGTAGTTGGTTAGGATGTACGTATGTGCAGGTGTGTGTATCTGTTATCTACTGATGAATAACAGACTATTAATATAAACTTGGTGATATAAGAAATGAGTCACATGTCTGTGGGCAGGACATCTGGACACAGCCTCCTTGTGTATCCGGCTCCAGGTTTCTCTAAAGGCAATGGTCAGGGTGTCAGACAGGCTGTGATGTCATCTGAAGGTACAGCTGGAGGGTCTGCTTCTAAGCTCACTTATGTGGTTGGTGGCAGGATTCAGTGACATATTGGGATAAGGGTCTTGCTTCGTTGGTGGTGGGCTGGAGGCTGCCCTCCGTTTCTGGGCATGTGAATTTCTCCAGCTTGCTTTATCACAGCAAGCATGTGGGAAGCGTCAGTGAAAACATGTATGACGAAGATGGAAAACATAGGCTTTTATAGTCCAGTCTCAGAATCGATACCTGTCACCTTTGCTGTATTTTATTCATTGAAATTAGGATGTTGGATTCATCTCACACATACATGGAGGGAACTCCATCCATGGCATGAATATTGGGATTTGGGACCCATCAGGAGCTGGTTGCCATACTAGGAGACTGGGAAAGTAGAAGAGTCCTGAGCCAAAATGCAACGTCAGGATGAAATTATTTAGGACTCAGATGATGAGTTCAGATGTCGGTGAGTGCGAGGTAAGAACGTGCCTTCCAGAACCACAGCCCACAACCATCTGAGACACAGGAAGTCTCCAGGAGGAGAGCAGGCTGCTGACACAGGTTGAGAAGCATCCTGCTCTGGACACAGGCAAGGCATGTTCATCTAATTTCATTGCACATGTCTGTAACATAAGAGAGAACACCACTGGGGCACGCAGGCCTTTCCTGAGAACTCTAACATACTCCTCCAGCTGTTGTCCATTTTCTAGAAAATTCCTTTTGATTCCAAAATAACTGATGAAACTGAGCTTGGCCACAGCGTTGGACCACATGGGAGAAATGAGCCACTTAAATTCCCTTTTTAAAGGTAAAATACAGTCTGAAAATTACATCTTTCATTAAATAGTTATTAGTTTCCTAGAAATAATCGCTTTCTGTTTTCAGCAAAAATGTAGCATGTACAAATCGGTTAATATTCCTGAATGAATTTTGAAAATATTTTTAAAAAGCCAGGTGGAGTGCAGTGGCTCTCACCTGTAATCCAAGCACTTCAGAGGCTGAAGTGGGAGGGCTGCCATGAGTTCAAAGCCAGTGTGGGCTACAGTGTGAGACTTTGCCTAAATAACAAAAAGGGGGACAAATGCCACGTACCCAAACCACATGTTGTCACTGCTTCTGCTGTTGTTTTAAGTCATTGATCATCAGGAGACCCAAGTCTTCTGGACAGTTCTGGCTCCTTCCACATCTTCAATTCCTGGCATAGCCAATTTCCTTAGCGTTGGGGAGCTTGATATATTCTGGCCCATTCTTTCTGTCTGAAGCATCGATCTGAGGTCATTAAGTCATTTTTGCACCACCGGAGCCACTTCATGAAGATAAATAAATCCAATCTTCACAACTGCATGCAAAGTTGATATAATAATCCTCACCTTACAGCTGGGAACACTGAAGTTCAAGGTTCCACGGCTAATAAAGCTTAAAGCCAATACCCCAATCCAGGCTTGAGCTCCTTTCTGGTCAGGGTTTCACTGATAATCCCCACCCTCTTTGATCAGGAGGCTCTGTATGCTCCAAATCTTTTGAGTCTTCGCAAGAACTGGGAATTTGGTCCTCGACAGAAAAACAAAGAGCTAGATGCACGCTTTTGAAAGAAATCTGTATTTGTGCTGTAATTTATCAAGCATTGATAATTTAAATGGATAAATAATGTTAACTTGTATTTTATTAATACTGTTTAATGAAAATGCTAAGTTTCTAGTCACTGTGCATGTCTGTACCTGGTCACAGTGCATGTCTGTACCTGGTCACAGTGCACGTCTGTACCTGGTCACAGTGCACGTCTGTACCTGGTCACAGTGCATGTCTGTACCTGGTCACAGTGCATGTCTGTACCTGGTCACAGTGCATGTCTGTACCTGGTCACAGTGCACGTCTGTACCTGGTCACAGTGCATGTCTGTACCTGGTCACAGTGCACGTCTGTACCTGGTCACAGTGCACATCTGTACCTGGTCACAGTGCACATCTGTACCTGGTCACAGTGATGTCTGTACCTGGTCACAGTGCATGTCTGTACCTGGTCACAGTGCATGTCTGTACTTGGTCACAGTGCACGTCTGTACCTGGTCACAGTGCACGTCTGTACCTGGTCACAGTGATGTCTGTACCTGGTCACAGTGATGTCTGTACCTGGTCACAGTGATGTCTGTACCTGGTTACTGTGTGTGTTTGTGCTAAGCACAGACCTTGGTCAGTTAGGTCTGACGCTATTCCATAAATAGCTATCAGAGAAAGTATTGTGGTGTCTTAAAATTCAGGCTTTTACATGAATAGACTCCAGGGTGTAACACTTTAATCTATAAAAAGTACTAGAAGTAACCATTACCATGGCAACATCCTGCATTCATTAGTAGACTTCAGAGGCAAAGCACATTAGGGAAGAAGCTTTGCTTAGCTTACTGTGGTTAATTGGCTCCATAGGGTGGATTTGAACTCGTCCCTGGCACCTGGAATCTCACTCCTGGATTCAAACATCTTGTACATTTATGCTGCCCCATCTCTCTCTCCCTGCTGTGTACTCAAGGCTGGCCTTAAACATAGGGCAACCCTTGTGCCTCAGCCTCCCAAGTGTTAGGATTATGGGTGTGCACCATCACACTTATTTCTCAGTCTGTGTCTTAATGAAAGGAGAGTATATGGGGCTTATTTCCTAGTAAGTGATTGTTAAATATACATACATAACACATATACACACAAATATATACACACAAATATATATGTGTATATGTATGCATATACATACATACATACATACATACATACATACATACATACATACATACACATACATCCACATGGGGGAGAGCAGAGGACAACCTTGGATGTTTTCTGAGACAGGGTCTCTCATTGGCCTAGAACTTGCCAGGTAGGCTAGGCTGGCTGGCTTGCAAGTCCCAGGGATCCACCTTTGTTCCCTCTCAGTGCTAGGGTCACAAGCATGCAGCACCACACCTGTGTTCTCTTTCACATGGGGACCAAACTCAGCAAGCAAGCAGTCTACTAACTATGCTATCAACCCAGCTGTGGTGCGCGCGCATGTGTGTGTGTGTGTGTGTGTGTGTGTGTGTGTGTGTGTGTGTGTGTGTGTGACATTTGTATGGAGGTCAGAGGACAACTCACAGGAGTCAGTTCTCTCCTTCCCCAATGTGGGTCCCAGAGAGCTGACTAGGTTTTCTGGCTTGGCAACAGGCCCTTTACCCAGTGAGCTATCCTGACAGCCTTCATCTTAACTTTTTCATTTTCATATTCTATTTTCATTTTGGCCTAGTGTATATTTCTATTACCCACCTGTTCTCTAGGCAGAGAGAACCAATAGGATATGGAGAGATTTTCAAGAATTATCTCACATGACTATGGAGGACGAGAGGTCCCATCATGGGCTTTGTACATTTGCAAACTTTAGGATGCAGGAGTCCTAACAGAATCCGGGTCCAGTGGCCTCAGAACCAGGGAAACTGATGAGCAAAGTCTGAGTGTGAGGATCGAAGCCCAGTCCAAACACCAGAGAGCCTGGAGTTCTGATGTCCATGAGAAGAGGCGTGCACCCCAGCTCCAGGAGAGAGGCAGCAGCTTTCCCTCTGTTTCTGTTCTAATAAGCCCCCAGACCATTAGATGGTGCCCATCCTCAGAAAAAAATGGCTCTCCCTAACTCACCACCAGGCTCTATGCCAATGTCCTCTGGCAACGTACCTGTATACATGCCTAAAAATGAGGCCTACAATTGCCAAGGCATTCCTTCATCTAGCCAAGTTGACATCTCAAATTACGCATCACTGCCCCAGATTCCTCTCTGGCCATGGAAAGATGTATCAAGACACAGGTGATCCCTGCACCTTAACGGGCTTCTCTGACAGGCATCTCCCGCTGGGGCTGCCTTCACAGGGTCTTTGAGCTTTTACAAGCAGGCATTTGCTGACAGGGACACTCTACATTCTCACCTAATGAGTGCAAAGCATATCTTTCTTTGTGGTCACCTTCTCATTCAAATTCATGATAAAGAAGGAAATATCAACAGAAACCCAAAAGACTGTGTGCACAACATCAGAAGAGGGCATCAGATCCCATGGGCCTGGAGTTACAGACAGTTGGGAGCAACTACGTGAGTGCTCGAAATCAAACCCAGGTCCCCTAGAAGAGCAGCCAGTGTTCTTAACCACTAAGCCATCTCTGAAGTCCCTAGGCTCACTTTTATAGAACGTATCATTTTCTTTTGTGGTTTTAGGTAACTGAGCAGAAAATGTAGTGCCCTATAAAGCTACTGGATCTTTTAGTCTAAGAGAAAAGGGAAGAAATGGTCATTTGTTACTTAACAGAACAGAGAAGATATTTCATGGTCTTGCCACTGCCCTCAGAGACATATAATTTAGACAGAGAGAGGCAGAGTGAGGGAGTTAGTGACAGCCGACAAGGGACTCTCCATGGGAGGGTGGGAAACTTTGGTCCTCGTGCTGGGTGCGAGGGGTGAGACCTATCATGAGGCCTTGCTCATGCCACTGAACAACACAGGAGTGTGCGTAACATGACTACTGCTCTGCTCAGAAAAATAAAGTGCTTTGAGAGACTAAAAAGCAAAAGGGACTTGTGGATGGTTTAACCCTTTATTCCCTGCACTACAGCCCTCAAGTAGAAAAGCACTGGCATTTTCTGAAAAATGGACTCTTTGGGATGAGAGACCTGGAGCCCTGACCTGGGAAGAGGAGGGAATCAGTTGGCTCCTACATCCAGAGTTCAAGTCTTAAGAAATAGATGGACAGGCAAGCTCAGTCTGAAGGAGGAAATGGAAAGGCAAAAGCAGACTGCAATCGAGAACCTGAGGTAGAACTCAGGACTCTGGCTATGTATCAGCACAGCCATAATTACAGCGATAAAAACACAAGCCAAGACGGGCGGTGGTGCACGCCTTTAATCTCAGCACTCGAGAGGCAGAGGCAGGGGGATCTCTGTGAGTTCAAGACCAGCCTGGTCTACAGAGCGAGTTCCAGGACAGGCACCAAAGCTACACAGAGAAACCCTGTCTTGAAAAGCCAAAGTGGCAGCGGGGCGGGGGGGGGGGGTGAGCCAGGGGAGCCCCCAAAGCACCCAGATCATAGATACTATTGGTCTTTAGAATCCAAGCCTGGAACCCAGACTCAAGTACACTGTCAAGAGACAGCATAACAACCAGAGAGCTCGAAGGTATTAACCGGTTTTCATTTTATTCTGGATTGAACAAGGTTTCATTTGATAAAAATAAAATAAAGTTGAACTGGGGTGCAGTTTGGTGGTGGAGCACTTGCCTCACATGAATAAGGTCTTGGGTTTGAACTTCGGCGCCACAATTTGTTAGATAGTTAATTGGGTAACTAATTGATTTAAAGCAAATAAATAGAATAAATATTCTGATTAAACTGACCATAAGAGGTTAGTTTTATGGAAAGAACAGGGATAATGGAAACAGAAACAAAATAAAAAGCAAATTGGTCATTTCAAAGTTACTTTTCAAGAGAATAAGTAATAAGAATAAGAATACTTATAAGAATAAGTATGGGAACGTGGCTGGTAAATGGCAGGCTATTTCTGGCTACATTTTCAGTGTAAGGACGAAAGCACTTCATTGCCATGGCGATTGAAACTGGCTTGTTGGTGAGATTTTGCCTTTCTCTAATCTTGATTTCTTGGAAGGCTAGATAAAGAGCTTACCCAGGCTTGGGGACGAGGAATTTTCCAGTGACTCCATTTTTATTTTTAGCCTGGTGTGTTAGTTGGAATTTTTAGGGAACAGTATTCTGCTGGGCTGAAGAATCAATGACTAAGTGAAGGCCATTGTGGGAGCATGCCCTGGGTTTTTTTTTTATTTGTTTTGCTTCCCCCCTCCCTTGCTGTTGTTGGTGATAGATAACTCTATGAAAGGTACTGTGTCTTTCCCAAGGTGTTCCTAGCCTACCTGCCCAGGTGGCTCCAGCCAGCTGGTGGGCTTGGTGCTCAGGTCTGAAACAAAACCCTGTAGAGGAAAATGGTTTAGATGGAAGCAATCAAGAGAATTGTGAGGATTTCATTCTGAACTTCAGTTTGACTGGCAGTGAGACTCCTTCTGTTTTATATTTTATCCTTAAAATTATCAAGACAGAGGAGATGGCTTGTGACCAAAAGCAACTTGGGGAAGAAAGGGTTTATTTTAGTTAATAGCTTGTAGTCCATCATGAAAGGAAGTCAGGGCAGGAACTCAAGGTAGGAACCTGGAGGCAGGAGCTGAAGAAGAGACCGTGGAGGAGTGCTACTAACTGGCTTGCTCCTCATGGGTCTCTCAACTTGCTTCATTTTTTTATTATAACCTGCCCAGCAGTGGTATTGTCCACAGTGGACTGGGTCCTCCCACATCAATCACTCATTAGGAGACTGCGCCACAGACTCGCCTATAGGCAGTCTGATGGAGACATTTTCTCAATTGTAGTTCCCTCTTCCCAAACGACTCTAACTTATGTCAAGTTGAAAAAAAAATGCTGTAGGATGGTCTTTCCATATGCTGTGAATATGTTTTGCTCCCATTGGTTAATAAATAAAGCTGTTTGGCCAATGGTGAGACAGAATAAGGTTAGGTGGTATATTCAAATTGAAAACAAAGATGAAGAAGGGCAGAGTCAGAGCAGATGCACCAGCTGCCCAAGAAGCAAGATGTGAAAGAACTGGTAAGTCATGGGCCATGTGGCAGTACATAGCTTAATAGAAACGGGTTAATTTACATGTAAGAGCTAGCTAGAAATAAGCCTGAGCCATCAGCCAAGAATTTATAATTCATATAAGCCTCTGAGTGATTATTTAAAAACAGCTGTGGGATGGGACCTGACAGAGAAAAGCCTCTGGTTACCAGCGTGGTGGATTTCCGCTTGACTCTGCCCTCCTTCTTCCCATCACTCTCAGTTTAGCTTTCCCGCCTAACTTCCTGCGCAGCTACCGGCCAATTAGTGTTTTATTATTAACAATGAGCTTAATCCGCAGCACTAACCAACACATCTCAGTAGTTAAGCCATTGTCACACAAGTATGAGACCAGAGCTTGGATCCCAGAACCATGTAAATATGAGGTGGGCATGGTAGCCACCTGCCTGCCGTTCCAATCTTAGACGGTAGAGCAGGATCTGCAGAGCAAGCTAGCTAGTGAGACTATCCAGATTGGTGAGTTCTCGGTTTGATTGAGAGACCCCGCCTGAATGAGTAAGGTAGAAGACCCATCATGGATGATTCCTTAATGTCAACCTTGGGTCTTCCCAAACAGGTACAGACATATGTGAACATACATACATACATACACATACATGAAAATAAGAAAAGAAATGTAATCAAGCATCCAAATAAGTATAATCTTTATTCACAAACATGACCTTATGTATGTATAAAAAAACACCAAAGATTTCATAAGCCAACTATTAGAGCAAGGAAGTGAATCATCAAACTTTCAGGACACACAATCAACTTGCAAAACTCAGCTGCATGCCCCTGTGTTAACAATAAACAATCAGAAAAGGAAATTAAGAAAATAATTTCATTTGTGACAGAGCACAAAAGAATAAAATACTTAGAAATTAATGAGTAGAAAACTGTAAAAATGTTCCAGAAAGTTATTAAATAACAAAGTAGATGGAAATGCAGCCCATGCTCATGGATTAGAAGAATAACGATTGCTGAGATATCAATACTACTCAAAGCAATATACAGATTGAATGTGATCCCTATCAAATTCTCATAGGTGTTTTTACAGGAAAAAAAATATGGCCAAAGCCGGGCGGTGGTGGCGCACGCCTTTAATCCCAGCACTCGGGAGGCAGAGGCAGGTGGATCTCTGTGAGTTCGAGGCCAGCCTGGACTACCAAGTGAGTTCCAGGAAAAGGCACAAAGCTACACAGAGAAACCCTGTCTCGAAAAACAAAACAAAACAAAAAAGTATGGCCAAAAAGCATATATAAGGATGCTTAGCAGCACTAATCAATAAGGAAATGCAAATCAATGTCACAGTGAGGGCTGGGGTGTGGCTCAGTGGCACAGCACTTGCCTAGGATTCCTGAAACTTTGAACTTGGAATTTTCTTTGGGCCACCAACCAGCTCCCAAATAAAGACATGGAAACTTATTATTAATTATGAATGCTCAGCATTAGCTTAGGCTTGTCCCACTAGCTCTTTTAACTTAATTTAACCTGTTTCTATTCATCTACATTTTTGCCTCAGGACTTTTTACCTTTCTTTCATTCTGTATGTCCTACTTTCCTGCTTCCTCTGTGTCTGTCTGGCCCATGGTGTCTTCCTGGTATCTCCTTTTTAAATTTTTTTCCTGAGCCTAAATTCCTCCTCCTACTTACACACCCAGCCTGGAAATTCTGCCTATACCTCCTCCCTTGCTATTGGCCATTCAGTTTTTTTATTAGACCATTCAGGTGCCTTAGGCAGGCAAGGTAAAACAGCAACATATCTTTACATAATTAAACAAATGTAACAATCTTTACATAGTTGAACAAATATTCCACAGCATAAACAAATGCAACACATCTTTACATATTTAACAAATATTCTGCAACCAAGCTTCATCTCCACAACATCAAAATGTTTCCAAAACAAGAAAAAGAAGGAAGAAAGGAAGTAAAGAAGAAAAGAAGGAAGAGAGGGAGGGAGGAAGACAAAAAGAACAAAATACCACACAGAGTTACCCATCTCTCATCTGTTAGTGTGGCTATTACTGAAAACAGAAAATAACAAGCATTGGTAATGGCTGTAGAGAAACCAGCATCCCTGTGACCATCAGTGGGGTGTGAAATGGTGTCACAGTTACGGAAGACTGAAGAGTGGCTCCTCAAACTAGAGCCATGTGAGCCAGCAATTCCACTTCTGAGCCAAAGGACTTCTAAGGAGACCCTCCAGAGACAGTTGCGCTCACTTTCGTAGCAGCGTTATTCAGTCACCTAAAGACGAAGCAGCCCAACAGTCCACCGATGGACCAATGGGTAGCAAGGATGTTCACCCATACAGTGAGAACATCTCCAACCTGAGGAAGTTCTAGCATGTGTTACAAAGTGGGTGAGCCTTGAGAACACCAGCCGACAAATGACACATGGGTCTGCTCACGAGCAGTAGTTGAAGTCACAGAAACAGAAAGCAGAATGTTGGTTGCCAGGAGCTGGAGAGATGGGAAATGAGAGATGTTACTTGTGGATATAGAATTTCTGTTCTTCAAGATGCGAAAGCAGATTGCCTGGGGAACTAAATATGCTAACAGTACTGAACTGGAATGGAGAATGGTCAGCTATCTTCCTTGCGTTTTACAATTGAAAATTTGTAAGGAGACATTAAACGTAGCCAATTCTGTTCTGAAATAACTTAATAATTGGGCATGGTGTCATATGGTTTGAGCACTTAGAATGAAGACTATATTTGCATAAAACTCCTTGTACAGTCAACAGTAAACCTTTCAGTCAAGGCACTGGAGGACAGAGTCATGCACCACTGAACAATGGGCTCTGAGAAATGGGTTGCTAGGTGATTACATCATTGTGTAAGAACACAGAGTACATATGTGAACCAAACGACTGCAACATCACTAGGTGATAGAATCTCTATTTTTTTGTGTATGTGTATTTGCATATGCATGCTCATGTGTGTGTGTGCACGCACAAGTGCATCAGTGCACGGTAGCCAGAGGTCAACCTTGGCTGTTGTCTTCAGGTGTTAGTCACTTTTGTTTTTGAGACAAGGTTTCTCGCTTGCCTAGAACTCACCAAGTAGGCTAAGCTGGCTGGCTAGTGAGCCCTAAGGATCCACCTCTCCGCCTCACTTGTGCTGGGAATGTATGTTGTACCGCGCCTGTTTTATTTATTTGTTTGTTTGTTGTTTTGTTATGTTGTTTAACACGGACTATTTATTGAGCTTGAACTCGGGTCATCATGCTTTTCAAGCATCATCTCCTCCACTGAGCCATCACCTGTGCCCTTGGGTACAGCAGGAGTACTGTTAAGTAGTACACACCTCTACTTTTTAAGCCTTTTTTTTTTGTATGAATTTCAAGGAATAGTTTTTTGATTTAGACATAAACATGGTGCAAATTATCTTTGCCTACTCACTGAAGTGTGGTCTTCAGCTGTTCACCTCCATAAATCTGTTTCTTCATCTGTAGTATTGATTGCTTTGAAAATGGAGCAAATCTGTCAACGCCTATTCTCTTCTCCCAGTGCCAGATTTTCCACCACTGTCCCCTCCCTTTCTTAGACTAATCCTGAAGAATTGGTTCTATAATGTACACAGAAAGAGACACAAAGTGCTCTGACAGAACATTCTAGAAGTGCTCAGGGAAGTGAGGTCAAGAGCAGGCAACACAGGGCATCAGTACAACCTTTCCTCACCCTAGCACTAACTGTGGTGGGGGTGTTTTGCTCAGTGGCCCCTACCTTTTTCCAGATCTGGGTGTGACCACAACTATTTATCTTTATGGTTGAAACTCTAAGGCCCTGGAAAACACTGAGTAAAAAGAGGATATCTCCTTTTCCAAAGGCTTCTGAAATTCAGCAAAATGATTATAATTTAAGTTTATTTCAGGGCAGTGGTTCTGTTGTCATTGTGATGGTAGTAATGGTGTTTCTGTTTTGTTTTGTTTTGGGGGGATGGTGTCTTATTATATAGTCCGGTCTGGCCTCAAACTCATGGTCCTCCTGCCTCAGCCTCCTGAGGGCTGGGGTTACAAGTGTGAACCACTGCGGTTGGTGCAGAAAGACAATTTCTTCTAAAAAGAATCTTTAAACCCTTTTTGCTCTGTTTTCCCGCTTGTACAAATGATTTTCTCTAGCTGACAGTGCAGTGCAGTGACATGGAAGTTGTTGATGTTCAGCCACCCAATAACCCACTCAGAACATCGGAGATAAAAATAGAGACCTCGACCTCAGAGCAGAGAGTCGCTTAGCGTATTTATTTAGTGTGTTATAATTAAAACTGTTGTGAATTCTGCAGCTTCGCTTTGAAGAGACTGAGAAAACCCTTTTTCAGGTTAGTTCAAGCAAATTCACACTTCCTGGATTCCAGTTTGTGCTTTAGGATCTAAAAATGAACCCAAGGTTAAAAACAAAAAGCAGCTGCACCATTGTGGTATGCCCAGTCTAGTGTAGACACAAAAAGGTGTGTGCAGTGCATGCCCCGTACACATCCAAAGGACACACAATAAACTCAGCCGAAGCTTGGCAAGCTCATTTTTAAACGGAGGATGTCATTGTTCACACATGCTTTTTTTTCTCAACTGTGGATTGAGATCTGCTCCGTGACCCTATCGTCAACTCTATTCTCACCTTTTGGATTGAATTCTTTTTAGATTAATTGAAGCATTAAAAGAAACAGCAGGAAGAAAAGACTTCCAGCAAGAGGGGGTGGCTAAAGAGTAGCCGCAGCCTGCATCTTTAGAGAGGGTGGGACCCAGGAAGCTGTGGAAAGTGGTCAGAAGTTCCCTAGCCCAGCACTTTGCAGGGGTTTGAATGCACTCTCTGAAAGTTTTTGTGTTAAAAACACAACCCCCCAAAATCATATGTTGATGGTATTTAGAAGTGAGGCCTTTGGGAGGTGACTAGGGTTTGGTAGAGGGCATGAAGAGAGATCCCCATGGCCTCATTTGTGCTTTGAAAGCCAAGAAGGGAGGCATGTTGAGTTACATGCCTGTCCTCTTTTACCGTGTGACACCCTTCACCATGTCACAATGTAGCAAAACAGCCCTCGGCGCAAGCCATACAGATGCTGCCACCATGCTCTTGTCATCCCCATCGCCTGAACTAGCGACAGAATTAACTTGTATCTGAGAGGTACCGCTGCCTTTGGTATCCAGTTACAGCATCAGAAGATAGGGTACGATATGGGACGACTCTGCACTGAATAATGGGGACCATATCCTCCTCTTCAGCACAATGTACATCAGGGGCTGGTCCATCAACACCTGGGGCACTGAAACTTGAAGATGTGATCCCTGATTGGAGGCTACATCATGGGAGCAGTCACAGTCTTGGCAACCACGGTGAATCCTTCTGGAGTGCCCCCCCCCCACTTCTTCACCATGTCCCAAAGTTTCAGAACCTTCCAGTCCTGTTGTTCCTAAAGGCTGGATTGGCAGTTGGTGCCAAATTGTGTTTGTGGTTGCAAATGTCTTAAACCAGGGGTGTCTTGGTTAGGTTTTTATTGCTGTGAAGAGACACTATGACCACGGCAACTCTTATAAAGGGAAAAAGTTTAATTGAGGCTGGCTTACAGTTTCAGAGGTTTTGCCCATTATGGTTATGGAGGGAAGCATGGAGGTATGCAGGGAGATACGGTACTGGAGAAGGAGCTGAGTTTTACATCCAGATCCACAGGCAGCAGGAAGAGACTGAGAACCACTAGGCTTGGCTTGAGCTTCTGAGACCTCAAAGTTTACCACCAGTGACACTTCCACCAACAGCACCACACCTACTCCCACAAGGCTACACATCCTAATAGTGCCACTCCCTGTGGACCTATGGGAGCCATTTTTATTCAAACCACCACAAGGGGGAAGTTGGGATGTGAAATGTCCCCCAAGTCCCATGTACTTGAGCACTTGGTCCCAGCTGGTGGTGTTGTGTTGGACCCTGTTAGAACCTTTGGAAGGGGAGGCACAGCTAGCAGAGGTGTGTCACTGAGGGAGGGCCTTGAAGGTTTGATCTGCTTCTGGTCCAGGCTCTCTGCTCTTTGAACTGCCAAGGTGTGAGGAGTTGCCACACACCTGGTGCTTCTATGACCAGCGTGCCTTCACGGTCATGATGCGATGACCCTTGAGTCAGAATAATCCTCTTCTCCCTCAAGTAGCTTCTGCCAGGAATTAAGTCATAGTAATGAAAAATGTAACTTACCCTTCCGGGAAGGTGTCCTTTCTTACTTTTGTGTCTGAGACAGGATCTTGCTCTGTTGAGATTAGGGGTGTCTACTACCATGCCCAGCTAAGGAAGGTAGTCTTGGTGTGGGAAAAAAGCCTGGAATGAAAGCCCAGATGTTTCTCTCATACCACAAATGGTACTGAGGAAACAGAGGCAGGTGGATCTCTGAGTTTGAAGCCAGCCTGGACTACATAAAGAGTTCCAGGAAGGCCACAGGCTACATAGAGAGACCTTGTTTAAAAAATGTTAATTAAATTTAAAAAATAATAATTAAGGTCTAAGGATATAGTTCAGTTGTTAGACTGCTTGTATGGAGCCCTAGATTCAGTTTCTGGGATCACAGAACTGCGAGAGGGGTGCTCATCTGCCATCAGAAAACAGGAAAGGAACTTGCAGGAAAATCACAGTTTCAAAGTCACCCTCAGCTACTTGAAGAGTTCAAGGTCAGCCTGAGAAAATGAGACTTTGTCTAAAATATACTTTATTTTTCTCATTTTTAATTCATGTGGCTGGAAGTTTTGTTTAAGATAAGCAAACTCTAGGTGGTTATATCTCATGGATAAAATAAGTGAATAATGGGATGAAGGAACTGGAAACAGACTCTTTAGAACAGAACTGTGTGGCCAAATGTAGAAGCACATACCCTTAGTTCTGTAACTCAGGAGGGAAGGACAGGAGAATGTGAGTTAGAGGCCAGCCTGGGCTACATAGTGAATTCCACATCAAAGTGTTCCACCTCAAATCTGAGAATATTTAACAACCAATTCTAAATGGAGCCAAAACCAGGTTTCTGCTTCATGTCTCATGTGAGCAGCAAGACACCACAATATGCAGGCTTGAGCTATGGTGGGTTCCTGGTGTTTGGGCTTGACCTACAGCATGGAGGGAATGAGGTGTCTGCAAGCCACACATTACACTGTGTGGTGGATTTAGCCTTTGCTAGTACAGAAAAAAAGAGGTTTCTGGGGTACACACTGCTTTGATAGAAGTATAGATCCATTGCTTCTGAGAGCTAATGGTACACATGGCTCCGAGACCCAGAGCTGGTGGTAAACGTACTACCACCATGTTGGAAAGCTGAGGTAGGTGTAGCCAGCAGCCACAGCTGCCTTTTCAGTCCTAGAAATGCTGCAGTTTAAAGCAAGAGGTTCACAATAAGACAGATTCAGATGAAATAGTTTACAATGTGTGTAAAACTGTATATAGGCTTGAAAGAGATACAAAAAGAAATATATACAGTTGTATAAAGAAATAGTTTTAAAAATAAAGTCTTTAAAGAAAAAGTAAAAGTAATATAAAAATAAGCCACGTAAAGATGGATATTACACAAAGATTCTGGATTGTGTTGTCTTTGGAGTTTGAAGCCAGCCTGGATTACAGAGCTAGTCCAGGACAGACTCCAAAGCTACAGAGAAACCCTGTCTTGAAAACCAAAAAGAAAAAAAAAAAGCCATGTAAAGATAACTACCACACAGAGAATCTGGATTATGTTCTCTTTGATATTCGTAACTGAAGAAAAACATTTGATTGCAAAAGCTGTTGAGTTATGCCAAAATGTATATTTTAAAGGTATCTTGACTTCAAAATTTGGATGTAAGGATATGTTGCTTTGGAAAGGAGGCTCTGCTTTTGTTTCCACAGAAAGCAAGAGGCTATGGATTTGTTTCAGATTAAGATGCATCAGGTTTGACCAACCAAGACCCCCTGAAAGGTCTCTGATGACACCAGGGCCCAGATAATCCAACATCCAGAACAGTTTCAAGGCAACTGGCTCAGACAATGCAGCCTCATGGACTACCCCATAATCCTAAAATTTTTCAATGTGTTCCCATAAGAATACAGCGCCCTCATCCAGCAGGAAGTAGTATGAGAAGCTATGCCCAAATTTCCAAATATAACAAGCTGGCTTTGGAAATGGAATTTGCTCACTCCTTCTCTAAACCCAAGCATATTGCTAAAAAAAAAAAAAAAAAAAAAGGTTGAGAGATTTTTCTGTCCCATATCAAAAGAGCCCTCTGGTGTGGGACAGAGAAAAAAAACAATATTTTTAATTAAAATAGGTTGATTATAAATTCAATCTCTTTCTGAAAAAGAAAAGGGGATAGTATAAATATAATAGGATGAAAGGGTAGATTAATAAACCTACTTTTAAAGAGCAACAACTTGTTTAGAAATGTTTTACATTTCTACTCTCATTTGAGATATTATGTTTATGTAACTCATTTAGATTGTAATGGATAATTAAGAAATACAGATTAATAATTAGTCTTCTATGATAATCAAACTTATAGTCATGTTAGTTTAGTTTTCTAGGTATATATAGATATATTTCAGACAGGTAGGCAGTCTTCAAACACTTCAAAGACCTACAGAATATGGCATTTAAAATGTTTTTAAAAATTTAGACTTTCTGGACAGTCAGACATGTCTGCTCCTGGCAGCACCGATTTACTTCAGAGAGGAGGATGGGCATCGAAGACACTCTATATGGAGTTTATCTTCCTCTTGGCAAAAATAGCCATTTGGGCAAGAAACTGTTCTTGCCTGGATTGCTTGATTGACTGGACATGCAGGACCCATAGAAAGGTGACCACTGAACTTTACTTGGCGAAATGGCCCTTGAGGTTCCTGCTTCATAGAGGAAACTGTCAGACATTCTACAGGACACAGAGAGAAATGACTGAGAGACTCTAGGCCTGTGGGTGGAAGACAGATGCCCCAACTTTACAGAGGAACTTAGGATGACTGTTCAGGCTGCCATCTGTCTCTGTCTACTCTTGCAAGACTCCTGAAAGCTGCTTGCATCCTTCTCCCATTTCTCAGATAATATTATATCCTTCTGAGGTCTTTGATGTAGTTGAAGACTAGATAATTATAATTTCCTTAGTTATGATAAAAGATAAGTTAGATATGAAAACTTAGATTCACAAATATAGGATAGATAAGATATCTTCTTTAATTTTGCCAAATACAAATAGACTAGATATTATAACTATAATTCTTGCTTGATAATTGTTTTGTTATATGTAATTTTACTATGTTAAAGTTAAGAACTTCCTTTTTGAAAATAAGAAAAGGGGAAGTACTGGGGATGTCTTTCTGTATACTATGAATGTGTTGCTCTGATTGATAGATAAATAAAATGCTGATTGGCCAGTAGCCGGGCAAGAAGTATAGTATAGGTGGGATAAGCAGAGAGGAGAATTCTGGGAAGTGGAAGCTGAGTCAAGAGATGCTGCCAACCACCACTGCCATGAGAAGTAAGATGTAAAGATACCACCAATAAGCCACAAGCCATGTGGCAAGGTATAGATTTTTAGAAATGGATTAATTTAAGATGTAAGGACTAGATAGTAAGAAGCCTGCCATGGCCATACAGTTTATAAATGATATAAGCCTCTGTGTGCTTAATTGGGTCTGAGCAGCTGCAGGAGCTGGGTGGACACAGGAAAACTCCTGTTACAGACACTGGCAACAACAGTAATAAAAATAAAGAAAAGAAAATATACATTGTTATCTGAGGGTCAATATGATTTACTTATGAGTTACTTTGTGTATGATACATTTTAGATCCCTCTCTTTCTCTGTCTCCCTCTATCACACTCACACACACCTTAACAAGCATCATAGATATGCTAAAATCATATGAAATAATTAAAACTAGAGAAGGCAGAAATTAGTGAGAAACACAAAAGGAACAGGCATAACGGTAATTAGCAGGTTGTGATGGTGAATGCCTGTAACCCTAGCACTCGGTCAACTGAGGCAGGGGACTGTGAGTTCAGAGCCAGTCTGAGCTATACATGAAGTTCTAGGTCAGTATGGATAAAGCATAAGCCTGGGTCCAAAGAGAGAGAGACAGAGAAAATACAAATAAAAGAGGCATTAATCTAGATTTATCAATAATCATTTTAATGTGAATTGCTTAAATAAACTAATTAAAAGATACAAACCATGCTGGGTGTTGTAGTACACACCTTTAATTCTTCACATGGGAGACAGACAAGTGGATCTCTATGAGTTCAAGGGCAGCCCCGTCTACAAAATGAATTCTAGGCCAGTCAGAGCTACACAGTGAGACTCTGTAAAGAAAAAAAGATACACACCATTTGTGAAGTATGAGACACAACTACCAGAAACCTACACTAAACAGAAGACCTGTGTAGCTTCCAAGTAAATGTATAGAGGGTGTATACAGCATACACAGCATTCACATCAATGAAAAGAAATCTGGAATGCCAGCTTTAATTCCTGAAGGAATAGACTTAAGAGAAAGAGATGTGTCAGGATAAGGATGAGTATCACGCAGTGGTAAAGGTTGGGTCGGTTCTGGAAGAAGACCTGAAAACCCTCCCTGTGCACATGAATAATAAAAGAGTATTAAATACACAAGGTAGGGCTGTGGAGATGGCTCTGTGAGTTAAACGCTTTGTGCACAAGAGTCAGATCCCCAGAACCCATGTAGAAGTTGGCTGTGCTCAGCAGCTGCCTGTAGTCCCAGCACCTGAGCAGCACAGATGGGTATACTCAGGGCAAGAAGTTGGCTAGCCAGCCCAGCCATAATTGGTGGGCTCCAGGTTCAGTGAGAGACCCTCAACGTATAAAGTGGGGAGCAACCAAGGAAGATGCTCAGTGTCAACCTCAGGCCTCCCTGTTTGCTCCCACACATGTGCATGTGTATCCCAATACACATGCATCTCCATATGTGAACACATACGTACATGCATGCACATCATACACACATATGTAAAAAATGGATGTATGAGGGAAAAGCTAATAGACTTGCAGGAGAAAAATAGAACAAGTCACAGTTATAGCCAGGGTCTTCAGCACCACTGTCTGCTAGGGACAGTTCTAGCAGGAAGAACTTCCATAAGGATGCAACTGAACTGAATGATGCCGTTCAGCTTGATCTAATGGACCTTCACACATTACTTCAATCAACAGCAGCATGTACAAAAGGAGCGCTCACCAAAGTAGACCGCATCCTTGGCTACAAAACAGCCCATTTTGAAGACTAGAAATCACATCAAGTGTGCTGTTTAAGTTGTATCAGATTGTCACAAAGTAACAGTCTAATTCATCTAGGAATCAATTTCACTTCTTGGTCTACTTAAATTCAATGGGCGTTAGGAGGAGGGTAACAGGAAAGTTCACCAGAAAAAAACCCTTTTGAATTCTACTTATTCATATGTAAAACTGGAATGTATAACATCTACTAGTATTACAATACCACGTTTCCAAGACACACTTAAAAAACACAAGACCCTTACAATAAAATTTACTAAACTATACTAAGTATAAAATTAGATACATTGACATGGAAAATTTGGAAACTATTTATCATAGTTTTTATTTTTTGCTAAGCATTTAAAAGTGATGCTGGACTTTCACACGTGGCCACTTACATCTACCATACACAAATTATCAACGTGATTCTGTAAGTAAACATCTTGCTAGTGTAAATAAAGAAAAAAAGTCTATAAAAAATCCAAAACCAATTTTCTTAATGTCCTGGAGACCAGGAAACCAAATGTTAAGGTTCTAGCTGATTCAGTTCCCAGCAAAAACTCTTACTTGACTTATAAATAGGACCACGGAAACTAAAAATATACTGTTTTATGCATATGACATGGTTGTTTGCATGGGATATCATACAATTAGGAATTCAGTTTCTATAACAGTCAATTTCCCCCCCACTAACAGCGATGAAGAAGTAAAATTAAAAATTGGAAACACAGCAGGGCGGTGGTGGTGCACTCCTTTAATCCCAGCACTCGGGAGGCAGAGGCAGGCGGATCTCTGTGTGTTGAAGGGCAGCCTGATCTACAGAGCTAGTTCCTGGACAGCTAGGACTGTTGCATAGAGAAAGCCTGTCTGGAAAACCTGCCCTCCCAAAAAAAAAAAATTAGAAATACAAAGTTACTTCTAACATTGCTACCAAAAAATTGCTATAAAGATAACAAAATATTTATTACTTTATATTATAAAACTATAAAACACTAATGAAGAATCAAAGAACTGAGATATTGAAAAGATATCCCATGCTAATAGATAGGCAGGCTCCATATTATCCAATGTCAGTTCTTTCTCACTTAATCTCTAGATTCAGTGCAATCCCAACTGAAATTCCAGGAAGTTATTTTGAAAGCAAGGTGGGGATCCAAAAGACCCCAAGTTAGCCAGCCCAGTACTGAAAGTGAAAAGACTTGGAGGGTTGACAATAGCAACCTCCAAGACTTACTGTAATGCTACAACATCAAGACACTGTAATGCTGGTAAAAGAATAAATGGTAATAGCACAGAATTAGATCCATGTAATACAGTTAGATGATCGTTGACAAAGGTGTCCGTTCAACACAATAGAGAAGACTTCCCAGCAACTAAAGCTGGGAAACCTGGACAAACACATGAAAAGTGAATCGAGACAGAACGTAACCCTTTCACAAATTAACTCAAAATGGAGCAGAAACGCAAGTGTAAAATGCAAAATTATAAAATCCCTAGAAGGCAACCTGGGGTGGCGGTGTCTCTTTTAATATAGCAACAAAGACACATCTGATGAAACATGTAATGAAACAAAGAAACTGATAAACTGAATTTCGTTGAAATTAAAAACTTAGGCTCAACAAAAGACTCTGTGAAGAGAATAAGAATTTTCCAAGCACTGTGGCACATACCTCTAATCCCTCGGGAGGCAGAGCAAGCAGATCTCTGTAAATTCAAGGCCAACCTCATCTACATAGTGAGCGGCAGGCTAGCCAGGGCTACATAGTGAGACCCTGTCTGAAAAAATAAAGAGGGCTGTGCCCCAGACCGGTAGAAATAAAAAAGACTTACCTGATGAGGGACTGCCATCCAAAATATACAAAGAACTCAAAACTCAGCAAAAAAAAAAAAAAAAAAAAGAAAGAAAAAAAAAAAGAAACAAAACAAAACAAAAAAAAAAAAAAACAACCACCCTACCCTACCGATTTAATATTTTAAAATGGGAACCAGATCTTAGTGGGTATCTCATGAGAGAAGATGTATACAGATGGCAAATGAATACTCGACATATGCTGCTAGAGAACTGCAAATTAAAACAACTGTGTGTTATCGTCACCTTTAAGATGGCGCAAATGCAAACATTAATGGTGAGTGTCAGAAAAGATGTGGGCCTGCTGGAACTGATTGCTGGTGGAAATATAAAATGGCTCCGTCGTTTTGCAAGACAGCTTGGCAGTTACTTACAACATTCAACATAGGCTTACCTAAGGATCCTTGAGTCACCAGCCCTCTGTATTTACCCAGATGAACTGAAATCAAGGCCCCCCACACAAACCTACCTAGGAGGGTCAATACCAGCTTCGCTTTGAATTGTCAAAACTGGAAATAGACCATCATTCCTCAATAGATGGGTTTGTAGGTAAACTGTGGTACAGCTACACACTTAAGTATTACTCAGTGGTAAATACAATTTCACGGAAGAATCTTAGATGCATATTGCCAAGTGTTAAATTTTCATGTGAAATGTCAGCCACTGACTCGTGTGTTTGAACAGTTGGTGACACTGAGGAGGTTGTGGAACCGTATGTCTAGCTGGCAGCAGGGCTAGAGGTTGTATGCAGCAGATCTCCCAGCTGCCCGATCGATCTTCAGAGATGTAATAAGCCATGTCATGTAGTGGGAACTAGTTCCACCAAGTACCTTCGAGGTATAAGCTTAGGACGTAGTTTTTGATCCGCTTGTGTGATCACTTAAAAGGAGAAAGGGGGGTCTCCCCCTCCTCCCCTTTCTCCTCTGTCTCTTCCTCCTCTTCCTCCTCCTCTTTCTCCTCTGTCTCTTCCTCCTTCTTTTTTCTCCTCCTCCTCCTCCTTCTCCTCCTCCTCCTCCTCTTCTTTCTTTCTTCTTGGGGTGGATTCAGACAGCTAGATCCACTCTCTCCTGGGCAGAATGAATGGCAGCTGATCACCTGGTTCTGTGTTCCTGGGTGTATCTTCCCCTTTGTTGCTTTGATAAATCCTTGTTACCCCCTTAAACAGATTCACATGTATTTCTCATAATAATGTCACAAGCCACAGATGCCTTTCTTGGCATGAAACTGAGCCAAAAGAAATCCTTCCTCCTTTACACTGTTTCTTGCTGGGTATTTGGTCATGGCTTATGAAAAAGAAACTAAAACACTAGCTAAAAGACGACAGTCTGAAGAGGTTACACACTGAGTCCTAGTATAATAGTCTGGAAAAGTAAAATCAGATTGTAAAAAAGATCATTGTTTGTCAGGAGCCTAGCAGGTGGAGTGGAAGAGAATGACCAGGTAAAAGACACGTGAACTATTTTATGTAACATTATAATGGTAGGTATATGGCATCATGCCATCTATAGGCACAAATATGTAGTATTCTTCAACATAAAGAGTAATTTCTTCATGTAAACCTTGTAGCTATGCTTTAGGTGCCTTTGAATTCAATTACTTTTTTATCTTAAAGTTTATTTTGTTTCATAGTATCCCAGGCACTCACAAAGTTGTTCTCATAAAGTTACTATTTGCACAATTGCCTTTATTCTCTTACTTCAAACCTTGTTCAATCTAAATGCTCTTTTGAAGACAGCACAGAGCTGGATGTTCCTTTTTAATCTAACCCTACAGTCTCTGACTTTTGATTGGGATTCTCGGTTCATTCATATTTAATGTTATTCTTGATATGGTCAAAACTGTATCTGCTACTTTTGTTTTGACTTTTAGTCTGGGTCTTATAACATAAGCCAGGTTGGCCTTGAACTCTCAATCCTTCTGTCAGTCTCCTAAGTGCTGGGGTGTGGGATGTGGTACCAAGCCTGGCTCTTATCTGGCACTTTATAGATAGATAGATAGATAGATAGATAGATAGATAGATAGATAGATAGATAGATAGATAGATAGATAGACAGATAGATGTAGATATATCGTGACATGATTTTGTTTTGTTAGTGTTGTAAATGTTCCTCCTTTTTGCCTTCTTTTCTAAGTAGATATTTTCTTTTGTTAGTATTTTGACTATTTTTGTCTTATTTTCTTAGTTGATATTTTAAATCTGATGCAGCTAGCAAGACAAAGCTGGCATCAGGAGACCAGTGATTTTCCATGTGGATACTGTGTGATACTATCTGTGTGGATGCTGTCTGTGTGGTACTGTCTGTGTGGTACTATCTGTGTGGTACTGCTGTCTGTGTGGATGCTGTCTGTGTGGATGCTGTCGTCTGTGTGGATGCTGTCTGTGTGGTACTGACTGTGTGGTACTGTCTGTGTGGATGCTGTCTGTGTGGTACTGTCTGTGTGGATGCTGTCTGTGTGGATGCTGTCTGTGTGGATGTTGTCTGTGTGGTATTGTCTGTGTGGATGCTGTCTGTGTGGATGCTGTCTGTGTGGATGCTGTCTGTGTGGATGCTGCCTGTGTGGTGCTGTCTGTGTGGTACTGTCTGTGTGGTACTGTCTGTGTGGATACTGTGTGTGTGGATGCTGTCTGTGTGGATGCTGTGTGTGTGGATGCTGTCTGTGTGGATGCTGTCTGTGTGGATGCTGTCTGTGTGGATGCTGTCTGTGTGGATGCTGTCTGTGTGGTACTGTCTGTGTGGTACTGTCTGTGTGGATGCTGTCTGTGTGGATGCTGTCTGTGTGGATGCTCTCTGTGTGGATGCTGCCTGTGTGGATGCTGTCTGTGTGGATGCTGTCTGTGTGGTACTGTCTGTGTGGATGCTGTCTGTATGATGCTATCTCTTCTCTCTCCTGCTTCTGGAAACACCAGCTTCTACAAACCAAATTGCTCTCATCTTCCTCTCTGGGACTGCTTCTGTCTGGAGACCATCTAGATTCCACCTTGGCTTATAGCCCAGGCTCCAGGCTGAGCCTGAAGGGTTCACACCTTTTGATTTGGGCTCCTTCATGCCTCATCAAACATGACCTCAAAGCTTCCTAATGTTAGAGCATCCCCACTCATGTGCCAGAGGCAAGTCAGCAAGCTGCTTTTCTAATGCAGAAAGCAGGGCTTGAATCTGATATATTTGGGGAAAAAATCTTTCAAACTGTATTTTCCTCTGCTTGTCTTAAAACGGGGGAAAACATTCTCACCCCACATCATTGCCACTTCAGATCTTTATATTCCCACCAGTTATCAGTCGTGTGCTTTAAACACCTCCTCCCCATTTTTAACCCAATTTCAAATAAATTATTACTGAGAGTCTAACCATTTATGATGTGATTATTTAGAGTTAGATTTTTATGCTGTAAAATGACAGACTATGTTACACATGTTTTCTGATAGATCTAGGACACCAAATCCCTTCTGGATATTTTTCTCTGAAATTACACTGAGAGAAATAAACAGCTGTCAGGAGTAGACTCTGCAAGCCGCTGGACTGCTGAGTCAGTACTCTGCAGATCTCACCGGGTCCTAGGGGGCAGGCGCACACCCTACCATTCACACGCTTACCTTCCTTTCTGCGGATAACATCAATTGGTTGTGTGAGTTAGAAAAGAAGACAGGGCCACACATGGAAAACACAAATGGTATACATGTGACAGCCAGCATCCTAGATGCTCAGGCGTAGTCAAGATGCAGCCAGTGTTGAAAATAAGGCCAACACCTGATTTCATAATTAAAGAAGTCTGTTCTTGTCATGGTTTTCTGAATCATACAAGTACTTGTTGATTTGTCTTAGTTTTCAATTCAAGACTCTGTAGAATAGCCACATGGAGACAGTACTTAATATACATAGAACTGAGGCATGTAGCGGGAATCCTAAATGGTCTTAATAATAAAAACCCAGAGCCAGATATCGGGGTAAATGCTGAAAGATCAAAGAGACAAAGGAGCAAGCCACAGCCACCTCTTAACCTCAACAACTCCTCAGCCTGAAAGGGTGGAGCTCCTGTCTCCTCCCACCTTGTATGCCTCTCTCTGCCCAGCCATATCACTTCCTGTCTCCATCTCCCTAGTGCTGGGATTAGAGGCGTTTCCTCCCAAGTACTGGGATCAAAGGCATGAGATCCCAAATGCTGGGATTAAAGGTGTGTTCCACCACTGCCTGGTGTCTATGATTAACTAGTGGCTTAGTTCCACACTCTGATCTCCAGGCAAGCTTTATTTGTTAGAGCACAAACAAATTATCACCACAGAGGCATTTGATTCCAAAGCTGCTTTTCATCTTAAACTCCTGTCTTGAAGTAGAGGCAAGAAGGTTGTTGCCTGAGGCTGAGAGCTATTGCTGGGTTAGTTACTTTTCTTGTTGCTACGACAAATACCTGAGAGAATTATTTCAAATAGGGAAGATTGATTTTGGCTCATGGCTTCAGAGAGCCCAGTCCAGGGTCACTTGACCCCACTCACTTGGGCAGAACCTCCCGGTAGCAGAAGCTTGTGACATAGGAGCATCTCAGTTCATGGTGCACAGGAAGCTGAGAGAAGGGGAGAAGAGCTTGGGACAAGATATAGCCCTTAAGAAACATCCTTGGTGACCTACTTCATTCAGTTAGATCACACCTCCTAATGTTTCCAGATCCTTCCAAAATAGTGTTACCAGCTGGAGACTTCAACATGTGCATGTGGGGGCGGGGAGTGGATTTCACAGTCAAGCAGTAACACATGCTTTCTTTGGCAAGATGATAGGCCATAACATAATATAAGCTATAGAGTCTTTTCATTACCATTCAAATGTCCTGCTTCATGTCTCTAAAAGTCAGTGCAGATGACATCTTTCCTCCATCTTTGCTGGGCCTTGGTGTTTTCTTCAATGAGGCAGAGGGAGAATGTCCTAGAAGAAATATAATGAAAAAAAAATCTACTTTGTCCATTCAGAGAAATGGAAGAGCAAGAAGAGTCTGGTAGAACTCTGGTGATGTAAGCACTGAGTATCCATCATGAAAACCCAGCCAGAAAGGAGTGACCTAATAGCCCCCAAACTGGACCCATGTCAGTGTTTATGGAGGGAGGCCAGGAAAAGTCAAAGGTTGATGAAACTGTTTGGAGGACACTATTGGCACTGAAGACATTTCCAGTAGTGAGATAGAGGAGAAGCCAGGGCTGTTAAGGGCTGTACTGTACAAGAATGGTTTTTGTGCCTTCTAGTTTCACCTACCCTGGCCTCAACTTAGAAGAAATCATGAAATCAACACACAGGAAGTCAAGGGCATCACCAAGATCTGAAGCCACGCTATTGGACACAAGGTTACCCATACAGAACAAAGCCCATGGTGCACAAAGCACAGAAATATTGTATATGTCTAATGTTCAAATCAGATGGGCCATTCAGTTGAGCCTTGATAGTTCTTTTGCTTTATTTGGTTGCTAGCAGTAAAGGCTACTTTAGAAAAAGCAGGGATTATACAATATAAAGAAGAAAAAGTGTACATTCTCTGTACATCCAAATTGTAGCAAATATCATCCTAGGTAAATAACAGTTAGGAAATATGTATGTATACACACACACACACACACACACACACACACACACACACACACACAAGTGTACTCACAAGCTGGGATCCCCTAATTTGTACAGGTGAGGTATAGAATTTCAAGGATGTGAATTTTCAAGCAGGGCAAGATGTCATTTGCAAATGTCCAAGTATTTCCTGGTTTCGAACTGCTACTGACAGTAGCTTCAGGAGTTTGCATTCAGGGAAGGCAGTGCTTCTGTGGCCCTGAATGATTATCTAGCTTTCTAGAAGGTGTATGGTAGAAAAACACTCAATCTTAGCACTCACATTTCCCTGGGTATGTGTGACCATGGAGCCACACATGCATATTATTTTAATTATATAACCTATAATTATATATATATTAAATATATTTTAATTATATATATCAGATTAATGAATTTAACAATCCTTATATGTCAGATGTCATGAGATGTGACCAGTGACAGAACATCTCCCATGAGGCTCTGCAGCATGATAAGGAGGAACCTGGAGTCTAGGCATGTTCACATTGCTTGCCTAGAATGCCAGAGTCATGTTCATTTTTCATAGATGTTTCTAAGACTAAGCCAGTCTTCTTTGGACTGAACCACATTGACCAGGCCAACCTTCACAGAAACTTCCTTGAACTTAATATGGAGGCTCAAAAAGATCTGTTGTCTCGTTGCTTACTTACTACTTTCTCAAACATCAGTTGTGAAAGCCTGTGTGCATGTGCGTGTGCATGTGCATGTGCGTGTGCGTGTGCGTGTGCGTGTGCGTGTGCGTGTGCGTGTGTGTGTGTGTGTGTGTGTGTGTGTGTGTGTGTGGTGTGTTCACATGTAAGGTCAAAGGACAACCTTGGGTGTCATTCCTTAACAGCCCTCCATTACTCACTGTTTTATTTTTTAAGACTGGTCTCTCACTGGTATGAAGCTCACCAAGTAGGTTAGGCTGGGTAGCCCAAGAGCCAGGGATCCACTTGTTTCTGACTCCCTAGTGCTGGGCTCAACACACTCTTTTAAAATGTGGTCTCTGTGGACCAAACCTAGGTCCTTATCCTTGTGTAGTAAGCACTTTACTAACTGAGCAGTCTCAGACTGGTGAAGGTCTCTAGTCACAAGTTGACTAGACTAATTTGGGTGTTGCCTTTCTTCAAAAACCTGTTACCACATTATTTTCCCCTTATGACAGTAAGTAATTTCTTTATCTCCTGCTTTGTTTCATATCTGTAACTCTTTTCTTCTCAACTCAATCCCCACAAGAATTTCTTTTTTTCTACAACATAATATTTTTATTAATTATTTGGGAGTTTCATACATTTTACCCCAATTATACCCACTTCCCATTCCTCCCAGATTCACTCTCCCACCCTTGTGCCCCTTCTTCCCCCAAAAAACAAGTCCAATTTGTGTTGCCATATACTCTTTGGAGCATGGTCAAACTCCCAGTAACCCAGCCCCTTAAAGAAAACTGAGTCTTTCTCCAACCCTACCCCCACTACCTGAAGCCATTAACTGTGAAGAGCTACATGTCAGCATTTTTATCACAATTTTTAAGGATGCTCTTCAGTAGCTTTCTGTCTGGACTCATTCGTGTGTGTGTGTGTGTGTGTGTGTGTGTGTGTGTGTGTGTGTGTGTGTGTGTATGTGTGTGGTGGGAGGTTGTCACAGAAGCCCTCAATATTTCTCATTCTCAGTTATGAGTCTACAGTCAGTGATACCACTGTGAAAGAAGCTTCTTTGCCTGTAACAGCCAGTGGCAGTATGGATCATGGACTTCCAAATAGTTTCTCATGGTAGCACTGATCCTGAACATCAACATGGGCTCTAGTGGCAGTCTGGATCACGGACTATGTGGTTTTTCCAGCAGCAGCAGCAGCAAGGATGAAGGGCCTGAACATGGTCTCTGGAAGCAGCACAGACCATGGTCTTTCTGGAGACTTTCAAGGAGACTTAATCCAGAAAGTGAACCATTCTCCATCTCAGATACTTTGTTGTTGCTCAGATTCAGGGTGATCATGTGGTTGGGCAGCATGTCTGGGGGCAGGATTTGCACTCCAGGCTGCTGTACATCACCAACCTGCCTTTGGTGCCCTATGCGCTGCTGGTACTGGGCACAACCACCACGTTTGCAGCCCATGGACAGTGCCGTACCTCCTTACTCTCTTCCCTATAGCAGAGCAAGCAGTGCAAGAGGTGGCAGCAGCAGCAGCAGCAATGGCTCCATGGTCAGAGCCTGCCGATGAGTCGACTGGGTATCTGGATGGAGGTGTGCAGATTGTAGAGACAATGAAAAAGACAGAATAAAGCCGAGAGGGCTGCCAGTCACCGCTGGACAGTCCTGAGTTTATTTCACAGCCAGCTTATATACAGTCTTAAAGGACAGAGGTAGAACAATGCACAGCACAGGCATTCGACCACTATCTATCCTGTCCTTAGGTCAAGAAGCAGGCAGTTTCACTTTCTATCTCAATGTACCTTTGGCTGGCATCAGCGGCCTGCACCCAGCTAGATAGTATGTTCCTTCCCATGGGCTAATCAGTACTTTCTCACAGCCCTGGAGCAAACAAGCTTGAACTCTAATGACTCAGAATAGACTTTAGATTCAAACTGGGAAACTGAGTCAGTTGTGGGCTCCCACAATTCCTCCTTTTTTATTTATTTAAGACTTCACTGAGTCTCTCAGATGACTGTGCCTGTCTTAGGTCATTCCTTACCACACTCCAGTCTTACCTGTCTTGGGAGTATGAATTCCATCATTCACATCCTGTCTTAGGTTGAAAGGAGGCAAAGAAAACTTACCTGTCTTTGGCTACCAGCCTCTGTTATCACAAGTTAGGGAATGTGCAGAGTTACTCAATGAAGTTCCGAACCCAATCTCCATAACAAGATCATAATCAGCTTGAAAATCATAGGCAAACAGATTATGTCTACTAAGACACATGCTCCAATAACTACAATACTACTCAAGAGCAAAGTAAATAATGAGCATGATGGAATAGCCCTTTTGAATTGTTCTAAAAATATCTTCAGCTATTCTATCTGCATCAAGATCCAATTTTGCCTTTTTTATTTCTATGATCTCTTGATGTAATTTAGCCAAATCTAAGGATTCACTAGAATCATGCCAAATTCCTTTAAAATGTGCCTTAACTCTTTCCCATCCAATAGCACTTCCATTATACACAGAATATGTAACACAGACCCATTTATAATTAGCATGACATTTCAAATGTACTCTAGTTTTTAGGCTTTGGAGTTCGTCTCCCAGAAATTGTACCACATCATACAAGGCATTCAATTTATGTTCCATTTTCACATCTATATCTTCTGTCTTCATGTCTCTAATGTCATAGAAACATTCATAGACAATTGATTAACAAACCCTGCTGTCTGAATGGATTGAGACAAAGCCACTGAAGCAACAGTAGTAGTAGCAGGCATAATAACAAGAGCTGAAGTTCCTGCTATAACTAATCCAACAACATGCTTTTGTCTACTTAAAGCTTTCTTGATTTCTTCAATCACTTGCAACCCTTTATCATCAAACCATGGATCACTCATATATACTGGCAATATTGCAAAAGAAGGTTGTTTTAGCACTATCACATGAGTATGATTATCCACTTGAGAAATACAATTAATCAAAATACAATTAAGACATGCTACATTAAACATAGAACTATTCATAGAAATATTTGCTTCACCAACTAAAAAACATAGGGCAATTTAACACAAGCTAAAAGAGTTCCTTTCAAAGGACAAGCAGGTTTCAAGAGACTAGAATGTCCTGTCGCTGTTCCCATGACATTAGAGACATGAAGACAGAAGGTATAGATGTGAAAATGGAACATAAATTGAATGCCTTGTATGATGTGGTACAATTTCTGGGAGATGAACTCCAAAGCCTAAAAACTAGAGTACATTTGAAATGTCATGCTAATTATGAATGGATCTGTGTTACATATTCTGTGTATAATAGAAGTGCTATTGGATGGGAAAGAGTTAAGGCACATTTTAAAGGAATTGGCAGCAAGTTTCCAAATATAAGTTTGTGGAGATCCAATACTAGAATATCAAATTCCAGCTGACAGTCCTTGGTCCCAAGATTCTGCTGTAGACACAGGATAAGAGTCACTAAAATCATCTTGATTTCCAGACCAGTCAAGAATATATTGCTGTGTCCCTGTGATGTTATACTTTAAAGGAACAATGCTGCAGGCCAGGCCAGAGGAACAAGTAGTGGCACCATCCCAACAGGTGGTGATGGAGAATCAGGCTAAGTGATGGCCTAATCCTCCCAGTGGCCTGAAGACTGGCCCTACTCAGCAACAACATGCTCCTTTGCTGTAGGAGAACTGTGTGTATAACCAATCCACTGTGCCAATAAAGCAACCTTTAATCAAAGGACAGAGTCAACAATTGGTTGACTGGGATTAGCTATAAGGTTTGGAGAACATAGAAGGACGTGAGAGGGGACAGGAAGTGAAGAAGGGGAGGAGTTCTAGGGTTTGGGAAAATGTGGAGAGAGGGTCAGCCAATCTCTCTGCTTTCCTTGGATTTTTCATGTCTTAATCTCAATTTTTGACTCCTGAATTTTTATTATACTAGAACAAATTAGGTAATAGTTACATTTGGCAGCCTCACATGGCACCCAAGATGGGGCATCATATGTAGTTCGGCTTATTTTGGGGCTGCCTGCTCACACACATACACACACAAAAAAAAACATGGAGATCTATTATTAATTGTGAAAGCTCAGCCTTAGCTTAGACTTGTTCCTAAAGAGTTCTTATAACTTAGATTAACCCATATCTTTTAATCTACATTCTTTTATGTGGCTTGGTTACCTTTACTCTGTATTGCTCATCTTACTTGATAATTGTTCTTACTGTATTTAATTTTCCCTTGTTAGAGTTAAAACCTTTCCTTTTCATTTAGACAAAAAGGGAGAAATGTTGTAGAATATTCCTTTACACTGTGTAAAGATATGTCACTATGGTTAGTTTAAAGAGCTGAATGGCCATTAGCTAAGCAGGAAGAAGTTAGGTGGGACTTCTGGAGATAGAGTGCTCTGGGAAAGAGAAAGAAGGAGTCACCAGTCAGATGGAGAGGAAGCAGGATGGGCAGTACTTAACAAAGTACTTAGCTCTGTTCCACTTCCTAGTGCTCCCTTTTTCCTCCCATTGTACATTTTGTGTTTTTCCCTTGCTCATCTTGTTCCTTTTCATTATAAATCTTCATTAGAGTTACCACTGGTAACCACAAGACGGAGTCTGTGCTTGGCTGTTCTGAGAGCTCCTCTGCCAATGGAATTAATCCAAATCTTTTCACTTTAGCCTCAGGTAGACTTTTCAGACAAGGGGAAGAAGCAGCCACATTCTTCACCAAAATATCTCAAGAACAGTCTCTAGGCAACATACTAAAATTCTTCTCCTCTGAAACCTCTTGAGCCAGCCCACCTCACACACATAGTTCAAATCACCCTAAGCACCACTATCATGCTCCTACTAGTACGGGCCATTAAAAATTGCTTAAAATATTCTACTGCTTTCCTAACCCAAAGTACCCAAGTCCCTGGTACCAATTTCTGTCTTAGTTATGGTTTCTATTGCTGTGAAAAGATACCATGACCACAGCAACTTTTATAAAGGAAAATATTTAATTGAGGCTGGCTTACAGTTTCATAGGTTTAATCCATTATCATCATGGCAGGGAGCATGGCAACATGCAGGCAGACATGGTGCTGGAGAAGAAGCTGAGAATTCTACATCTTGACCTGCAGGCAACAGGAAGTAAACTGACACACTGGGCATGGCCTGAGCATATATGAGATCTCAAAGCCCACCTCCACAGTGGCACACTTCCTCCAACAATGCCACACCTACTCCAACAAGGTCACACCTCCTAATTGTTGCTGGAGGGCTTCTCTCCAGGTTCCACCAAGCCCCGCAGTCCCATAATCCACATATAAAATAATCACTCAGACGCTTATATTACTTATAAACTGTATGGCCATGGCAGGCTTCTTGCTAACTGTTCTTTTATCTTAAATTAACCCATTTTTATAAATCTATACCTTGCCACGTGGCTGGTGGCTTACCGGCGTCTTTACATGTTGCTTCTCCTGGCGTTAGCTGCAGTGTCTCTCCCCACTTCTTCCTGTTTCCCCAATTCTCCTCTCTCTTTGTCCCACCTATACTTCCTGCCTGGTCACTGGCCATCAGTGTTTGATTTATATAGAGCGATATCCACAGCACCTAATAGTGCCATTCACTATGAGCCAAGCATTCAAACACACAAGTCTATGGGGGGAGCATACCTATTCAGATCACCTCAGGGGTACTAATCATACACAGCACATTGTGTAGTAAGGCCATCCCTGCAGCACGGGAGAGTGTTATCTCACGGGGAACAATAGACTTCCTTTTTCTGGTTCTTCATTTAGAATTTTGATGAGTCCAAACTGTTAAGCTTCCTGTATCGTTGCTACTTAGCTTGCCCTCTGCTGGGAAAATGGTACCACATGTGGTGCATGAGACAAAAAGGCCACTGTTTTCACTAGAAGGTAAACCAAAACACATGGGCAGGGCCAGTTATTCAACTATGTAATCAGCCCTCTATAGTTATAGGTTCTATATTCATAGATGCAAACAACCAAAGGTCAAAACATTTGAAAAAAATTACATCTGGACTAAATTGCAGAAATGTTTTCTTGTCATCATTATCCGAACAATACAGTGTTTATGATACAGCAACCATGTGTGTAGCATTTACATTGTATTAAGCATCATAGATCATCTACCAATGATGTAAAATATACAGGATGATGTGCACGAGAGCTCTATAAATACTATATATACTATCTTCTACAAGGAAGCTCAACATCTGCAGATTTTAGTATTGGCCAGATCCCCCAAACTGCATAGATACTAAAAAACTGATTGGCAGAGGCTGCAGCCAATCAGGTGCAGTATTCATCTTAGCTGGCCAGTTTGCTTATCTCAATGGAGGCTCTCTAGTTACTTCAGGTGGGACTTTGTTCAGACATCTCCAACACATTACCAGGCATCTGGCATTCCATGTCCCTCACAAAAATAGCAATAACATTCCTCAGCGATCATTACAATCAATGACACCTATGTCTCATTGGAAGTCATGCTTTCTCCAGTTGAGAACCCTCTAGCTCTAACTAACAAGTATCTATGAAATATTGCAGAGAAATTTTAAAATTATAATGCTGTGTTGGCTTTTAGAGCAAGAATCAGTTTAAAACTTCTAGTACATCAGTAGATACTGCTTGTCAAAGTGGAATGGGGCTAACTTCTCTCTTACCAGCCCCCCAGTCTGCGGGAGCCTTGGGCCTTGTAGCACCCCCAGGACCAGATCCAGAGAATTTGTTAGAAGTGCAAAATCTACCAAATCAGGAACTGTTTAATATGCACACTGCAGTTTGAGATACAATGCTCCACAGAACAGCCTAGACAATGTCTCGGCTGTTTATATAGTTAGCCCCCTGCCCCAGTGGCACAAATGCTTTGGATCCCAACCCCCAATGGGGATTTGATCTAATGTGAACATCCCCACTGGAGTGAAGGCAGAAAGTTCTTTACCAGTGACCTATCACATTCCTACCCTACCTGGGTTCCACCATCTTCAAATTATAAAACACCAAGACTATTATTACGTTATCTTAACAATTCCTGTCAATTAATCATAATAGTCAGCGACAGTCAAGGCCACAGCTTATAGTTTAGCATTTGCTCAGGAGCTGCACTGTCTGGCATTGTCCACATTTCTTGTTTGTCGTTATTTTAATTTTTTATCAAGAGTTTTCCTAGCCTGAAGAGAACCTTACATTGGGGACGGAGAGCTGGCTCAGCTGGTAAAATACTTTCTGGGAAAGCATGGAAACGTGAATTCAGATCCCCAGTACCCACGCTAAAAACAAACAAAACAAAAAGCTGGGCACAAAGGTGCACCATGTGCCTGTCATTGCATCCCTGGGGAGACAGAGACAGGAGCACCCCTAGAGCTTGATGGCTAGGTATTCTAGCTTAATCGGTGAGCCCCAGGTTCAGTAAGGGACCCTGCCTCAAAAAGTAAGGTGGAGAAATGACCGAGGAAGACACTCAACATTGACTTCTGGCCTTCGCATACAAGCACACACCTCTACCACTTATTCATGCACACACACACACACACACACACAGTCTTACTTTGTGACAACCATTTACCACATGCCCTGGCCTCTTCAGCAACAAAAACCCAAAAGGTCCTAAGACTGCAACCTCCAAAGGGAAGAAGTGAATTGAGGGTTGTGTCTCGGGGCTGCCAGCAGAGATCCGCGGGCAGAAAGGGTTGCTTGTGCTGGCCCAGGTCCCGCCAGCTGCCTCTGGGAGACTTCGTGAGCATCAACAGTCCTCCAAACTGCTCGCTCGCTCTGTCTGCAGCTGGCTAGGCTGTGCACTCACACTAACAGTCTGACCAAAGACTTCCTGCGCGTGACTTACCCATGCCCCACAGCTTCAGCCTGCTCGGCTCTGCTGATGCAACTCTTATTTGTCCGGAAGCTAGCTGACACTTTTCCGATTGTCAGCAAAGAAAGTGATGGGTAATTCAGCATCAGTAATTAAGCCCAGCTTAAGTTTATCTTTTTTTATTTTTTTTAAAGTTCCTGGAAGGTAGATTTTCAGTTACATTTAGATTGCCTAGGCCTTTGTTTCTGTAGAGGAGACTGGACCCCAGGAATGCTCAGTTCCTTAAGTTTCTGTTTCATTCTGCTTTGACATAAACTCTCACTGAGCAGTTCAGGCCTGAAACCCTCTGTGTAGCCCCGACTGGCCTTAAATTTGTGGTCCTCCTACCTCGGCCTCTGGGTAGGACTAGGTGCTAGGACTGCAGTTTGTCCCTGTGCCTGGTACAGATGCCCTTTTTTTAAATGGTGGCAAAACATGCAATACTGTATTAGCTACTTGTTGTGACAAATACCGGAGAAGAGCAACCTAAGAAGGAAGGGCTTATTTGGTCCCACAGTTTAGGATGCACTCCACCACAGCAGCAGGAGCATGACGGTTGTGACTGGTCACATTGCTTCACAGTCAGGAAGAGAGAGAGACAGAGAGACACAGAGAGACAGAGACAGACAGAGACAGACAGACACACAGAGAGAGACAGGGATATTGACAGAGACACACACAGAGAGAATGTCTGTGTGTCTCTATCTATATCTGTATGTGTATGTTTGTGTGTGTGTGTGTGTGTGTGTGTGTGTGTGTGTGTGTGCTCAGATTGCTTCCTCCTTTACAGCCATTCCAGGACCCCAGCCCAAAGAATGGAGCCACTCACATGCAAGGTGGGTCTTCCTGCCTCTCTGCAGACACCACTCATATTCAGACACACTGAGTTATGTCTCCTAAGGGGTTCTAAATCCTGTCTCATTGACAAGACAATCCATCATAAACATGTCGTGTAAACATTCTCATTCCGCCTCTTAAAGTGTTCAGCTCAGAGGTGTGCAGTAACTTGGCCTGGTTCTGATGCTGGCATCACTGTTTGGTTTCAGAACCAATTTTGGGGATACTTCTGTAATTCCACCCACTTTCTATCCTTCATTATATATCTAGGGAAACTGGAAGTCTTCTTAAATTACTTTTTGTGTTCAGCCAGGATGCATTTGATTTATAAAATTTTGAAGACAGTGTACCACTTGAGTGCTAACATACAGAAACATCTGAAACTATAATCAAACGAAGTACACACAAAGGACTACTTTGAACTCATTAATAACCCATATAGTGTTTTTATTATGATATAAACATATCATTTTCTCCTATGTATTGCGTTTTCACTGAGTCTGAAGAATTGAGACATATATAATACAAGGAGAAGAGGAACGTCTCTAATTACAACATATATAATACAGAAAGAAGAGGAACGTCTTTAATTACACATGGGGTACCTCCTCACAAATTTATAGCAACTTATTTTAATGTTTTAAAAACACTATACAACAATGAATATTTTTAAAGTTAAGTATTGGTGACCTAAATACTTTATTCTTTTCATGTACCCACAAATGCCTTTCTATTTATAAAACTTAAACTCACACACACACACACACACACTTTAAAGCTGCCTGGCTTCATTATGAGGTTAGTTTTGGAGGCAAAAAACAAAAATATTGGCACTAAAAAAATTGCTGTCAGGAAAATTGGGGGTTGTTGACTTAATAACATAAGACATAATTGAGAATGCCTGTGGCCCTTGTTGTGGGTGATAAGGCTGTGATTAGGATCTCATTCTTTTTATTGGTCATAGATTTTTTTCCCTTATTGTTATCTTTTTATAGCCACCTTCCCCAACCAGTAAAGCCTCATCCTAATTTGGGATCTCAGTCACCTTTTTTTTACATAAGCACCGCCCACAGGGGGAGTGAATTAAACATTCTTGCTCCCTAGTTTTCATTTTGACCCAATAAGCACCAAATTAAGAGCTTGTCATATCGGGGACTTTTTCTGTCAGTTAGAAAATTAGAAAATTCTGTCAGCTAGAAATTGCCTCAATTTCCCTAAGCATCTGTATATAATTCTTCCCCACTTCCATACCCACTCAATACCAACCATGGAGGACCACTACACTTAGACAACTCTTTTGATAAATAGTGACTGCGTTACGAAAAACAAATGAGACAAGATAAACTCCAAACACTGGATTTCCAACACCATCAAACTGAATGGCTGAGCCAGGGAACCGTTTTAATCACTGTGAAAGAATCAACTTACAAGGTGGAAAGACTTGTTGTGACTCCAGGTTCCATCAACTCCCAACAGCATCATGAGCTGAGGATAGTCAAGGTCTAGCCCTTAGCATTTAAATACTTGAAAACTTTCAATCATGTATTACACACCTTGCACTCTTGCTGAACACTGAGGAAAGTTCATTCTGCAAATGACGCGTTACAAATACACGTTCCTAGAAATCATCACTCTACCTGGAGGACAGGCAAAAAGTCGGCGGGTCTTAAACCCTGAATCAAGACTGTTCCTATTACTGCATCACAGAAAATACACATTTCCTTTTCTCAAAAGCACTGTTCACACCGGCGCGTGCATGCGAGGCTGGCTGTAAGGAAGGCAGAAGGGTCGGGTGTGCGACACAGTGGGGAGCTCTTGCCTAACACCCAAGACGATCAGAAGTCCAAGGTCATCTTTAGCTACATAGCGAATTTGGAGTTGGCCTGTGCTATATGGAACCTTGTCCCAAAAAACATTTTTTTAAAGTAAGGAAAGCCTATTAGGAGTACATGGAGTCCCCCTCAGTTATGGGTGACTTCACACGTTTTCTCCAAATTTCAGAAATATGCCAATGGTACATAACTATCCCACCCCTAAGCATCCATACATTTGATCATTGCTGGGCATAGTGGCACATACCTATAACCTAGTGCTCAGGCGACTAAGGCAGGGGGATTGAGAGTTCAAGGCCAGACAGGGCTGCATAGAGAAACCTGGCATCAAAAATAACAAACACAAAACAAAACAAAAAAAGGGGGATGAGTGTGGATGGGATCCCCTCAAATCTGCAATGTTTCTTCTTAAAACGTCCCTAGCCACATCTCCAGCAGCTCAGGCCCCAGCCTCTCCTGTCTTGCATTTCTGTCTTCCTCCTCCTCCTCCTCTCCCTCCTCCTCCTCCCACTTCTTCCCTTCTCACTGTGTAGCTCTGGCCACTAGAAGCTGCAGTATAGACCAGGCTGGCCTGAGCCTGCCTCCCCGGTGCTGGGATTAAAGGAATGCACCGTGTGCTATGGTTCCCCACATGACTGGCTCCGTTGATCAGTTTTGTGAACCAATAACAGACCCTTATCCTATACTCCTAAATCCTGATCCATGTCTCCGGGGGACCAGGACTCCATTTGAACAGCCAAGGGACTACTCTTCCTTCCCTCCCGCCCCCTCTTTCTTTTAAAGGAAAAAGACACACAGAGGCATTTCTTTCTCCGCTGATGAGAATTCCACTGTCTTCTGAGGAAGGCAGAGGTACTTACGCCCCCGCCCGCCCCCCCACTTTCCCATTGCTTTCAGGTAGTGCTAAAGAAAAGCAACAGTTTATGCAAGAATTGACAAGATAACGGGAGAGGTTGTGGAAAAGGCTCTGCAGGGCATCACGGAAGAGCTCAGTAGGAAAGCCCATACACAGAGAGGCTGAGGTTGCCTCACTCCCGGAAGGGAGTGCTATGTAACCTTTTAGATTCTGACCATAAAGAATATAATGAAAACTAAAATTGAGATAAATGCTGCTATTAAGAATAAAAATAGGACAGAATGGGAAGGAGGCTGAGCCCCTCCAAGGTCACTTCCCACGGACGTGAGATAATTGCTTCACTCTGACCATTAATTTCTGTAGCTCAAGAGCTGAAGAAGTCTGAAGGGGGAGTGGAGCGTTCTTTAAAGCCTTGGCTCGCATGCTTATTTTAATCACACAGTTTAAATTATAACATTTAATGCTAGTTACTGTTGTATAATTTGGGCATATTTATAATTTTTATATATTTGTATAGATACATATAAAATGCCTTGTGCCATACAGACAAAACTGTTGAAAAGTTGCCAGAATGATCCTTGGCATTTCAAATACCAAGCATAAATTATAAAGCAGAAGATGAATAAATTGCCCCACACGCGAATACACACTGTCTACTGGTCGGAGAGATGCTTGTCCTCATAATCCAGGAGGACATATTTGTCCCATGTGTAACCATCAAGGGACCAGTCCAGAAAGCATGCTTGTCAACCAGAAAAAGAACACAAGAAGATCAACAAACAGATCCACTGAAGAGGAAACTGTAGCAGCTCCATTCTACCCTCAGGCAGGAAAATGCAAGCTTTGGGGACACCTTGTCCCAGCCCTCACACTGGTGTCAGCCCTGTGTCCATCAAGTGCCGGCAGCCTGCAGAGCAGAGTGTGCAGGCTTCCTTCCACAGGGGCTTTGTGGAGAGCAATCTGCGACTTTCAGAGTTGGAGATGTGTGCTGCTCATCATCCGGCGGTTATACCCCTAGACCTGTAGGGAAGGGCTTTTGTACCCTGGCAAACATGTAACAGTAGTACAAGAAGGGAAGAGAAAAAGAAAAGAACAATCATGAGCTTGTTTCTGAAATTCAAAAAAAATAAAATTAAATCATCTATGATCTGAGTAGGGGCTCCCTATATTCCTAGCAGGCTTTAAATCTCACTTGTTTGGTTACTTATTTAGGGACAAGGTCTCTCATAGCTTGGGCTAATCTCAAACTTGCTAGGTAACCAGAGATAACATTGCACTCCTGATCCTCCTGCCTCCTCCTCCCAAGTGCTGGGCTCACAGGCAGGTGCCAGCATGTCTGTTTTTATGCTGGGATCACAAGCAGGTTCCGCCATGTCTGGTTTTATGTATACTGGAGATGAAACCCAGGGCTTCAGGAATGCTAGGCAAGCACTCTACCAACTAAGCTACCTTCTAGATCTGATCTTTAGACTCACTTCAAGGTACAGTGCCTTCTTAAGTACCTCCCTTTATGTCTATCAACCACAGTTCCACTTCCTTCTCCTGAGAAACGGAAATTTCCATCTGCTTCCACAAGAAGAAGGCTGGCCCCCTGGGTGCCCCTGAGAAACCTGCTATCCTGAGGACAGTCCAGGATTTATGGACCATCAATGCTGCTGGGCATCCCTTTGCCTCGGGCTACATGCTTGTCAACAGATAGGTCCTGATTCTGAGCTTCCCGAGTGTTCTTCCCACTAAGAACCTGGGTCTCCTAGCCTCTTTAATAACAGATCCAATGTCCCTGCTCTGGAAACAGGAGCGTCAATAGCTGCAAACTGAGAGGCTTAAAAAAGAAAGAAAAGGAGAGGAAGAAAGAGAGAGAGAGAGAGAGAGAGAGAGAGAGAGAGAGAGAGAGAGAGAGAGAGAGAGAGACCAAGTGGGGCATATGAATGCTTAAAACAATCTCCTATCTCTCAGCGAGAAACAAATGACAAGATAGAAAAATCACCACAAGACAAGTGGAGAGTTCACCAAAAAATGTAGAATTAAGTCTCAATTCTTCCAATAACCACAAAAATGCACAGTGTTTTCCCATGGGAAGTGGTGTCCACTGCAGCCAAGTGGAAGGGCCTGCTGTCATCCTAGACCAAGATCTAACACTTGATCATGTAGTGCAGGTCTGTAATCCTAGCTACTATGGAAGCTGAGGCAGGAGGATCACAAGTTCGAGGCCAGCCTAGGCAATTCAGTGAAAACTTGTCATTAAAAAAATCATTTTTAAGGCTGGGCGTGGTGGTACACACTTCTAATCCTAGCATAAATCACTTGGGAAGCAGAGGCAGGTGAATCTTCATGAGTTTGAGGCTAGCTTGGTCCACATAATGAGTTCCAGGACAGCCAGAGCTACAAAAAGCTCCATACATTTTTGAGACCCCTGTCTCAACAAACAACAGCAAAACAAAACAAAATAATAATAATAATAATAATTCTTAAATATAAAAAAAAGTCTTTGGGATGGAGGTCAATGGTAAAGAACTTACCCAATATATGCAAGACCCTAGGTTTAATCAGTATGACACACATAAAAAAAAATAAATAAGGAAGAAAGAAGAGGGGAGAGGAAGGAAGTGAACCTGAAAGAAAAGAAATAAAAGGAAAGACATGACTGCTCCTAGGTATGATGTAGGAAAAGGTTTATTGTAGATAAATGGGAGATCATAGGTAGAGACAGGGACATCTAGGAGAATCCAGAGTGAACATGACCCTGAGCAGACCACCTGAGGAGAGTCGGGAGGGGAGAGAGGACAGGAGCTGTGGACCAATGGGGCAGCCTGAGCCAAGAGACAGGCAGAGCCAAAATAGCTGAGTTACACAGGGGCCAGAAGAGCTGTGGGGAGGGAAGCCCAGCCCAATACCTGGGCTGGAGAGTTAGGGGTAGGGGGCGGGGTATGCTAGCCAGGCAGACCCTGTAACAGATAGACTGAGAGATGCTGGGAGAACTTGGTGGCCAGTGTCTGCTTTGGTGTGTTAATGGACACACCAGTTAGCCATTTGTCCAGGGTTTGAGACCTAACAGGTTGGAAGGAAGGGAGGGAGGGAGGGAGGGAAGGAGAGAGGAAGGGAGGGAGAGAGGGAGGAAGAAAGGGAGGAAGGGAAAGGAAAAGGTAACTTCTATCGGCTTCAACTGTTGGCATGACAGAGTGATTTCACTCTGTTCAAGAGGCACCAGATTTGTCTATGAACTTTCTAGTTTAAAAATACTGTGCAGACAAAAAACGCCTGTTACTCTCAGGCTACAAACTGCAAAGCCACACTGATGTGAAGCCACGCTGCAGAGACAAGGCTCCACCCTGGTTCTCAGAAATCACAGGTGCCTTCATTATTGTGCTGCCCAGCTCTTGGCTCCCTCCCACTTCCTAAGCCCTCCAACCACTGGAGGTCACTTTTTTGATTGTTTAGCATCCAAACCCCAAGCATCTGTTGTTTATTCTGATTTTCTTTTTAGTTCATTGGATACTTTGTATCATTAACATTCAGATCAACAACAGTATGTGATTTTTTATATTGATCATCTGACCTGTTTTTAAAATTACTGTTGTACTGTCTATAGTCCCAATTCGTCAAGTGAACAAAAAGTTCTGGGGTATTTGTTTAAGTTTAAAAGTGTTGTTAAGGGCTGGTGAGTGGCTGGAGGGTAGAGGGGCTTGCTGACAAGCCTAACGACCTAAGTTCAATCCCCAGTACCCACATGGTAGCAGGAGGGAATCGATTGCCTGAACTTTGTCCTCTGACCTTCACTCAAAAGCTATGGTACATGTGTGATGCCCCCCTTACAAAATAAGTAAACAAAATGTAAAGGCAGTATTAAAAATGGAACTTTTAAAATGTAAAGTTAAATACTGAACAGGATTCCAGTATAAGTCTACAATGTGCATTTATTTGTACTCAGGTTGGACAGCATCAACCGTAATAAATTCAAGTATATTCCCAAATCAATTAAAATAAAGAATTCCCACAATCCAGTGGATGGCCCCATACTTATGCATATATGAGCAGTGCTAACTGGACAAAAAAAGACTTGATGTTGATTGGGGGCTTGTTGGGGATGTAGAAGGAGCTGAAGGAGAGAAACAGCAGGTATATATGATTATATTCCATTATATACATGCATGAAACTCATGAATATATAGATAAGGGTGATGAGGAATTACAAAGAAGAATATCAGAAATTATGGATTTTTTTCTTGTTTTATTTTGTGGGGGGACAGGTTTTCTCTGTGTAGCACTAATTTTTCTGGAACTCACTCTGTAGACCAGGCTGGCCTCAAATTCAGAGATCTGCCTGCCTCTGCCTCCTGGGTGCTGGGATTAAAGACATGTGCCACCACCACCCAGCAAGGATTTTTTTTTCTTGGAATGGCAATCTATTTTTCTAAAAGAATCTATTTTTCTAAAATTCCATTTCAGCAATGGAAATTTGACAATGAATGGCATAATCTGTCAGTATTTTAATCCAATTTCAAGAATGGGTCACCATAGGCTCATGTATTTGAAGTCTTCTCTCTTTCTCCCTCAATCTCTCTGTCTCATGCTGTGGATCAGACATAAGTTCTCAGCTACTTCTCTAGCACCATGCCTTCCTGCCTGCTACAATGACCCCAACCATGATGATCATGGGTTCATCCTCTGAAACTTTAAGCGAGCCCTCAATTAAATGCTTTCTTTGCATGAGTTGCTTTGGTCATGATGCCTTGTCACCACAGTAGAAAAGTAACTAAGACAGAAGTTGGTACCAGGAACTTGAGTATGGCTGTGACAGGCTTGACCATGCTGTGGAAGACTTTAGGACAATAGACCAGAAGAGTGGTTGAACCTGTAATTAGGGCTTAATGGGGAATCCTAGTAGGAGCTTGGAAGACTGTAACTAAAGTTTTCCTGCCTTGCCCACAGTCAGGACAAATCTCTGTCACCTGCCAGTCCCACAGCCACTCAGATCCAACCAAGTAAACACAGAGACTTATATTGCTTACAAACTGTATGGCCGTGGCTAACTGTTCTTATATCTTAAATTAATCCATTTCCATAAATCTATACCTTGCCACGTGGCTCCTGGCTTACTGGCGTCTTCACATGCTGCTTGTCATGGTGGTGGCTGGCAGTGACTCCCTCCGCCTTCCTGTTCTCTCATTTCTCCTCTCTGTTAGTCCCGCCTATACTTCCTGCCTGGCCACTGGCCAATCAGTGTTTTATTTATTGACCAATCAGAGAAATTTGACATACAGACCATCCCACAGCAGAAGACAGTAATACAGAGGACAAATGAGGACTATTAAGACCCAGCTCAAGAGGTTTCAGAGGAAACAACTTTAGAAACTGGTCTAGAGACCATTCTTGTGTATTTTAGCAAAGAACATGACTGCCTTTTGCCCTTGTCCTAAGAATCTACCTGAGGCTAAATTGAAGAGTTTTTAACTAGTTTTGTTGGCAGAGGAGATTTGAAGACAGCTTGATGTTGACTCTGTTCTGTGGTTATTAGTCATCAGTCTTTGGGCAGATCTACAATGAAAATGAGCAGCAAACAAGGCAAAAAGAAATGCAAAGTGTACAGATTGAGGAGGAAAAGAGCAACAGGGAATGTAATGTTGGAGCCAAGTCCTGTGCTCAACGAGATACCTTTAAATAAAGGCCTGATGTGAAATGAGATACAGGGAGTGATGCCCTCAGAATGAGAACCCACTCAACTAACCCTGAACATTACTAAAAGAAAAAAAAAAAAAGAAAGAAAAGACCTAAGGAATTATCTGTTTCTAAAGAGCAAAGGCACATCAAATCTTATGCAAATGCAATTCAAGGAAGGGGCCAGACTCCATCTCAGGCAGGCAGTAGAACTTGGCAGCTTCCCCTAAGTGGTTCTGGCTTTAGAGTCAGGAAGATACGTAAGTAAAGGATCTGTGGAATTCCCTCTGCAGTTAAGGAAAGCTATTGAGGCCAGGAGTGTAGTAGGGGAGTCCCTGCATGGAAGCCTGGAGAAGTCATTATGAGAAGCTGTGAAAGTGAAGCCTGGATTGTATTGGGGACCCAGGATGTTGGAGGTACCAGAGCCATAGGATATCTTCCAGGGAGAGCTGCACACAGGGAGGGGAACAAGGCCAGAGAGAGAAGTGTGTTGCAGTCCACAACACTGGAAGGGCAGAGCCATCAAAGCCCTTTGATATCAGACCTAGAGTTGCAGAATTTGGAATTTTTCCTGCTGGGTTTCAGTCTTGCTTTCAGTCCAGTATTTCCCTACTATGCTCTTTTTGAATGGTAAATGTATATTCTGTGCCATTGTATGTTTGAATTTTGTAATTTGCTTTTGATTTTATAGGGGGTTTCAATTCAGAGATTGCCTCGAGTCTCAGAAGAGACTTTAGACTTTGAAACAGTGTTGAGACTGTAAGACTATATAGTCTTTTGAAGTTGGACTAAGTAAATTTTGCATTATGATATGGACACAAACTAATAGGTTTTCTGCCTCTTCCTCCCCTGATAATAAGTTTCTCCACAAATGTGGTAGCCAGGCCAAGCTGAATTGAAAAAGTATAACAGCAGGTTTAGTCAGCAAAGCAACTCCCAAATGAGTTCACTGGCCTCAGAGATTGAGGCCAGAGAAGTCATGCACCCAAGCCAGGGCAGGAAAGTTTTACAGATTGTGGGTGAGGGGTGATGACCTGTCTGTCACAAGCTGGGTTTGTGCCCAAGTATGGTCAAAAGCTGAGTGCTTAGGTGGGGACTTGGGCAGCTGGGGGCAACAGGGGAGGAAGTTGCAATAGTCCCCAAGAATGTGGAACTGGGCTTTTGGTTCCTTTCCTTTGTTTGAAGACTCTCAACCAAACACAAATCTATGGTGACAGAGAGTGGAATGAGATGGTTTGAAAGAGAATGGTCCCCATAGACTCATATGTTTGATTCATAGTGGAACTGTTGGGAAAGGATTAGGAGGTGTGGCTTTGATGGAAGAGGTGTGTCACTGGGATTTTTAAAAATTTATTCTTCTCTCCTACATTACATCCTGACCACAGTTTCACCTCCTTCCACTCCTTGCAGCACCCCCCCACACCTTCCCTTCCCCTCAAATCCACTCTGCCATTTCCCTTCAGAAAAGAGCAGGCCGCTGGTCTTAGTTTGGGTTTTTGATTGCTGGAAAAAGACACCATGGCCATGGCAACTCTTATAAAATGAAACACTTAATTGAGAGGGCTCACTTACAGTTTCAGAGGTTTGGTCCATTATCATCATGGTGAAGAGCATGGTGGCATGCAGGCAGACATGGTGCTAGAGGAATAGCTGAGAGTCCTACATCTTGCAAGCAACAGGAAGTTGACTGTAGGCAGAAGTTTCTGTCCCACAAGCCACTCCTAAGTAACCACACAGAGGCTTAATATTAATTATAAATGTTCAGCCAATAGCTCAGGCTTGTTACTAGCTAACTTTTACATTTTCAGTTAACACATATTTTTTATCTATGCTTTGCCATGTGGCTTGGTACATTTTTCTCAGTATGGCATGTCTATCTTGCTTCTCTCTGTCTGCTCACTACTCCTCTGACTTTGCCCTTCTTCCCAGCATTCTCTGTTTGACTCTCCCCCAACCTTATCCTGTCTAGCTATTGGCCAATCATCTTATTTATTAAACCAATCACAGCAACATATGTTCACACCATGTAAAGGACTATTCCACAGTCGACTGACTCACTGAGTGGTAGGTGTCCTGAGAACAGGAAACCTCAAATTCTGGCCCCATAGTGACATGCTTCCTCGAACAAAGCCACACCCACTCCCTTTGGGGGCCATTTTCCTTCAAACTACCACATTTCCCAAGGATATCGACTGAACATGGCATAACAAGTTACAATAAGACTAGGAACATACCCTCATATCAAAGCTGGATGCGACAAACTAGTAGGAAGAAAAGGGATGGTGATGAGCTTTGAGGGTACAAAAGCCCATACCATCCCCAGTTATCTGTGTGGTGTGTGTGTGTGTGTGTGTGTGTGTGGTGTGCACCATGTTTGTCTACCTGCTGCCATGCTCCCCACCATAATGCCACAGACTCACCATCCTAAACAGTAAGTGAGTCCCCAATTAAATGCTTTCTTTCTATAACTTGCCTTAGTCATGGTGCTTTGAATAGAAACTAAGAAAAATCGACTAGTGTTTTTATATATCTCCAGGCAGAGCATAATAAGACACTTTCTGGTAATGCAATGGAAGTTATGAAACCACTGAAGTCTCTCAGAAAAATAGAAAACCTCCGTCTCTAAAGGGGAAGGCATCAAGCTAAAGAACGCTGACACTGTCTTCAAAAACAGGGCCAGTGAGATGGCTCAGCACCCAACGGTGCTTGCTGCCAAAGCTTGATCTCCTGAGCTAGATCCCCAAACCTACATGTAGATGGAGAAGGCTGACTCATAAAAGTTGTCCTTTATCCTCCACACATGCATGTGTGCATACATAGAAAAATACAAACGTATACACAACACAAAATATAATTGGTGTAAGAAAGAAAAGGCACAGGGCAGAGTACTTCCAAAAGACCTGTAAAATTAGCCTTTATGTTGTGTTGAGGATGTAGTTCAGTGGTAGAGAGATTGCCCGAGATGCTCTGAGGCACCAGATCCAACCCCGAAGGAAGACAATGTCACCTTCATGGTAATGGGGCTCAGGGTGAGAACAAAAGAAACGTGGAAATGTGTGATAGAATGTCTGTGACTAGACATCCTGTGGTGTCAGTGCTATAGAGAACAGAAGAAGCACTATCCTCGTGTGTGCATTCCAGCATGGTACACACCATGACACCATGACTGAGCCAAGCCATGCACAGGGTGAACTTTGAGTGTGTGAGGCACACGTGTAAAAGCTCAAGCTTTAAAACTTTTCCATCAAAAGTTCCATTAAAAACTTTGTTTGATACTGTGAACTGCAACATGAACTGAAAGGAGGTGGGGGTGCTTAGAGATAAATAATTAAGAGCCATCTGATACAAGTGCAGTTGGGTTTCTGGGCGGGAACCCAGGACACACACCCACATCCCTGCTGTTGGCACCATGCAGAGACTGTGTGGCCATATGCTGTGCACTGCTAAAAGAAATAAAGAATGAGTGCTACTTTTGCTCTTCATGGACCATCTAGTGGGGGTGCTTTGTGACACATGAACTGGAATTGTATTATTATATCTTCGTTGATAGCTGCGAGCTTCTGCCAGGAAGAGCACTCTGGGAGACTGATCGAGAAGGAAGCCACAGTGCCTGTTAGATCAATTCAACAAAGCTGTTCACCTTCGCTTTTCCCTGATTCTGCCTATCACAAGTGTTTACTCCAACAGCCTACCCATCCTCCAGTAGACTGTCATCAAGGTTAAGGGAGTAGATTGATGTGGGAACTAGGAATTGCTCCTGGATCTGCTAAATGAAGGCAGCTGGGCAGTGTCTATACAGCAAAGGCAGAAGAGGTTGCTTATGGGTGTGAGTTTCTTTTCCTGCTGATGTAACAACACGTTCTGGCAAAAGCTACTCAGGGAAAGATTTTTATCTTGGGTTACAGTGGGTCCTGGTGGAAGTCACGACAGCAGGAGCCTGGGACGGCTGGTCACATTGTGCTCTCAGCCAAGAAGCAGAGGGAGACTGAATGCTGGTACTTAACTAGTTCCACTTTTTATGCAGTTCTGGGCCCCAGGGCATGGGATGGTGCCACCTAATTTTAGGATGGGTCTTCTGGCTTCAACTAATTTAAGATAATGCCTCACTGCCATTCCTGGGGGTAATATAATGTAGATAATTCCTCACAGGTGTGACGGGAGGCTTGTCTACTAGGTGATTCTAGATCCGGTCAAGTTGACAATCAACATTAACCATCACAAAGGTCATTTCCACAGTGTTTGTTTGGGGAGATATCTCATTGGCTGAGTAGAAATCTTCAACTGCAAACCCTTTCTGATTGTTCAGTTAATGGGACTTTCTCAGCCGAGACATGTTGAAGGCCGGATACTCACCTAAATGATTTCTCCAAGTCTACTGGAACATTGTGGTTTAATCCTAACTGCATGTGCATGCAAGTGTCTCTCAGTCTCTGGATTTAGGTCTGAGCCTTAATAACTTCATTTTCTTTCACAGAAGATGACAATCGATGTGAGTGCTTCTGCCATATTTTGTTAAGAATGTGCATGTATGGGTGTTTGTTTTCTTCTCTCAATCTCTTTATCAGGCAATATAGCACCGATGAAGAGAATATCAGTGGTTATCATATTTAAGATTGAGATGTAAAAAGAATGTCCTTCAAGGGACATTGCCACCTAGTCTAAAATTTATAATATGCTTGCAGTTGTACACAGGATAGCTATATCACGCTAGGCATAATTTCTGCAACTGGTCACGTAGCCTTAGCTGGTATTTAGAACTACTTTCCTCTACTCCCCATTCTGTATTTCCTCCGCCCTCAGCAAGCACCTTAGCAGGCCTTGCTCTTTCCCTGGAGGAGTGACCTACACCTTCATTCCTGAAGGGTCTGTGCCCTTTGTCATCCTGCTTGGATTCGTCTGCTGTGGCTTCCCATTGACTTTAATCACGGGGCACAGAAGCACCAGGAATCGCCCTAAAGGATCTCCTGGATTCCACACATAATCCTTCTTACCTCCATTGTGAAAAGGCAATCTAATTTCTCCTTGGTGCTATGGATTACTACCTCTCCTAACACTGTTACCCCTTTCTGAGCCTGTTGGTTTAAGGGCATCAGAAGCCCAAAGTGGCCCAGGAGAAACCTGAGCTTCCAGTTCAATGGAATACTTATTGTGGCTCCTAGAATGAGGGTTCCTCTTCTGGAACCAAAACTTCTAAGCCAGAAAAACTTAAGAACATGAGGGAAAGGAGCAAAAAAAAAAAATTTCTTAGTGGGTCTCTAGAAGTGATAGGGAGTGGAACTCTTTCCCTTTCTACTCCTTGATTTCTGGACCCTTGGAGTCTGGCTATGGGAGAAATTATACCATATATTGGACACTGATTCAAAGCATAAACCACCTTTTGGAGAACCCCGCCCCAGTCCTCCAGGCTGCTGCCACATAATTGGTGCTGTAATTAGGTCTACAGAAGGTCATTCCATCTTTCCATCAGGCCGGCTGCTTCAGGATGGTGTGGAACAGGGTAAGACCACTGGATTGCACGCTCATGGGCCCACTGTCACACTTCTCTGGCTGTGAAGTGAGTTCCCTGGTCAGAAGCAATACTGTGTGGAATATCATGTTGGTGGATCAGACAGTCTATAAGTCCACAGATGGTGGTTTTGGCACAAGCATTATGTGCAGGAAAGGCAAATTCAAAACCAAGTGTCTACTCCAGTAAGGACAAAGCATTGTCCTTTCCACAAAGGGAGTACAATGTAATCAACCTATCACCAGGTCACTGGCTGGTCACCCTGAGAAATGGTGCCATATCTAGGGCCCAGTATTGGTTTCTGCTGTTGGCAGATCTGGCACTCAGTAGCAGTTGTAGCCAAGGCAGCCTTGGTGAGTGAAAGCCCATGTTCTTGAGCCCATGCATATTCTCCATCTTTGCCACCATAGCCACTTTGTTCAACTGCCCATTGGGCAATGACAGGGCTGGCTGGGGAAGAGGCTGCCTGTCCACAGAATGGTCATCCCATCTACTTGATTACTGAACTCCTCCTCTGCTGAAGTCATCTTTTGATGAGCAATTACACGAGACACAAGTATCTTCACAACCTTCACCCATTTGGAGAGCTATAGCTTTATACTTCTTCCCTAGATGTCTGTCTCACCAATTTTCCAATCACGCTCTTTCCACATCCCTGCCCATCCCTCCGTTATGATAACGATGATCAGTTGGCCCTTGGGATTCAGTGCTGCCACCTGGCCCCTGCTACTTCATGGCCAATCAAACCCACCGCATTTAATTTGTTTAACTGAGTAGCAGCATCTCCAATCCTAAGGTCTGGCACAAGGAAAAGGACACCAGCAAAGCTCTTCAAATGTGCTGGTGCCCCTCACCGTTTACATCATAGGATTAGTGAAGGGCGTGTCTTCTGGGCCTTCCTGTTGGGATGATTAGGTTTTACACACCAGCATTGCCATTTCCCTGAGCCTTGAAGTCCCTTCATCAACACTAACCCAAGGGATACCAGGCATCTCCAGCTCCTTTTCAGTAGGCCAGCTTTTGACAAATGCTTCCGCCAACCATGCAAACAAACTTTTGATACTTTTTTTTTTTTTTTTAGCTGTGAGAGCTTCCATATTAAACCTAGAATCTCCACTCAGTGGGCCCATATCAATAAACTCGGCCTGATCCAGTTTTATGTTCCTTCCACAATCATCCCACACCCTTAAAATCCATTCCCACACACATTCCCAGACTTCTGCTTGAATGAACTAGCAAACTCATTAAGCTCTTCAGTAGTGTAGCGCACCTCCTCATGGACTGCACTTCCTTCCTCCCCTCTAGGAGCCTGACTATACTAAGTCTAGTTAGAGGTCTGGAGACAAATACATTGGTGGGCAGTGAGGAACATCAGTATTGTCTTGTCTGGCATCCCCTTCAGGGAAAGTCACTGCTGGTTCAGTAGACAGTGAAAATTAATTTCCTCAGTCAAAGGCAGAAGATGCAATATTTCAGGTGCTGGGGCTGTGAGAATCTCTTCTGCTGAGGGTGGAGGGACTACTTCCCCAGGCGAGATAAACCCTTGAGAATCTAATGATTCAAAGTTCTCAGCTTTAATATGGTCCTCCCACACATCCCCATCCCAAGTTACAGGATTCCAGTCTTTACTAATTAATGCCCTTACTTTAACTGTGGACACCGTCTGAGGCTGGGGCTTAAATTTTTGCTGTATTTTAGTCAGCTTTGTCATGAGGACTTCAGTTTGGTGTTCTCAAAATTGAGCTCTGTGGCTGCTGGAGAGATTTGTTGTTTTTCCATCGGCTTAGCAGTCACACCTGAACCTACTGAGATTTTAACTACCATCTGCAGCCCCATGGCCCTGCAGGCAGCGCCTCACCACTCAGGCTGCAACCTGGCGGGATTTCTGGTCCCGTCGGCATGGCCTCTGCCACTGCTGCCTGTAGTTTTTAAGTAAGTCTCTATTGTTCTATTTACCAATAAAGACTCGGGAGTCAGACGTTGTGGTGAAAACCTGCTAGCTCGGAGAAGCAACAGAGCATCTCTCTAGCTGTCCCAAACCAAAAAGACCATGAAACTCCAAGTTCTTCCCTACTCTGTTCTGTGTGTCTCTCATCTGTCTTCCTGGGTCCTCCATACTCTCTCTGGCCAATTCCTGTCAACCAGTTGCTGGCTTCACCCCTGATCCAAGGTTCATTTTATTTACACAGTTTTGGGTTTCACAGTGAGATCAAATATCCCTAAATTAAGATTCTCTTCCAGGGCACACTTAGAAACCTTCAGACTGTTATGTGTTCCTGGACCTGGTCGATTTTATCACCGAGTTCATTGTTGTCCTTCACCGTATTCTGAGATGCTAGAAGTTGGTTCATTTTATCAAGAAGCTCATCCTTTTCCTTTATCCAGAGGTGAGAGGAACAACCAACACCACCAGCAGCATCTCCCTTAGTTTTTTCACAAACTGTCAAAAGTTTTACATACAGAATCACCAAAGCCACTGTCTCTCGCAGTTCATGAATCAGGTTAATCAAATGCATCTGTCTCCTTACGTTTGAAAAATATCTCCTTCTCCTTCTGGAAAACACCAAAGACAGATGACACCAGAGCAGCAGGTGGGCCCGGAGGACCCAGGGCCCAGGATTAGGAGGCTGCCGGTGGGTTCCACAGAGGATTCAGCAGCAGTCTTAGGGGGCCGTGGCCATGGTCAAGGCTGCAGGGCTCGTGGAGGTAAAGCTGAAGACAAGGAGTGGATCCATCACCAAGCTGGGCCCCCTGGTCAAGGACATGAAGATCAATCCCTGGAGGAGATTTATCTGTTCTCCCTGCTCATGAAGAAATTTGAGATTATTGACTTTTTCCTGGACATATCCCTAAAGGATGAGGCTCCAAAGATCACACCAGAGCAGAAGCAAACTTGGATTGGCCAGAGGAGTTCTTGTCAATACTGAGGGCGACAATGGTCATGCTGATCTTGATGTTAAGTGCTCCGAGGAGGTAGCCACTGCCATATGAGGGGCCATCATCTTGGCCAAGCTTTCTATTGTCCCTGAGTGGAGAGGCTACTTGGAGAACAAGATTGGTAAGTCCCACACAGTTCTGTGCAAAGTGACAGGCCGCTGCGGCTCTGTGTTGGGTGTCTCATCCCTGCCCCCAGAGGCACTGGCATCGTCTCTGCTCCTGTGCCCAAGAAGCTACTGATGATGGCGGGTATTGATGACTGCTACATGTCAGCCAGGGGCTGCACTGGCACCCTGGGCAACTTTGCCAAGGCCACCCTTGATACCATCTCTAAGACCTGCAGCTACCTGACCCCCGACCTCTGGAAAGAAACTGTGTTCATCAAGTCTCCTTATCAGTAATCCACTGACCATCTTGTGAAAACCCACATCAGAGTCTCTATTCAGAGGACCCAGGCACCAGCTGTGACCACCACACAAGGGTTTTTATGTAAGAAAAATAAAGTGAATTAAGTCCTTTTTTAAGAGTTTATAAAATAATTCTTACCATGGATGGGCTTTCAACACTGTCCAAGCTTCTTGGATAGGCTCCAGTAACTGTAGGTATTGGCAAATTAGAAAGCTTATTCTAGATACTTAAAAAATATATCCTTATACTTCTGTTGCTCTAAAGCCACTTCTGGGACCAAAATCTGTATTAATTAGGGTTCTCTAGAGGAACAGAACTGATTGTGTGTGTGTGTGTGTGTGTGTGTGTATTTATATGGATTTATTATTAGAATGGCTTACAGCTAGTCAACAATGACTGTCTGTCTACCAATAGAAGGTCCAAGAATCCAGTAGTTGTTCAGTCCACAAGGCTGGATGTCTCAGCTGGTCTTCAATCTATGCCAGAATTCCAGACAAGTAGACTGCAATGCCAGTGAAGGGATGGGCTTGCCAGTGAGAAGAAGAGCAGGCAGGCAAGAGAGCAAGCTTCCATGTCCTTTATATAGGCTGCCAGCAGAAGCTGTGGTCTAGATTAAAGGTGGAGCTTCCCACCTCAAAAGATCCAGATTAAAAGTGGATATTTCCACTTCAAGTAATTTAATTAATAAAAAAAAATCCCTCAGGGGTGTGCCCAGCTGCTTGGGTTTTAATTAATTCCAGATGTAGTCAAGTTGACAGCCAAGAGTGGTCATCACGGTGCCAGAATTGTACACAACTCTCTTCTTATAAAGGATGAATATCTCTCTGTTGTGTACTTATGCTAAATTTTCTTTATCCATTCGTCCATTGATGGACACTTACATTGATTCCATAACTCTGCTGTCCTGAACAGTGCCACAGTGAACATGGATGCACAAGGGTCCGTTCTACACAATGGCTTCAGAACATCTGGGTGAATCCCAGAAGCAAGGAGCTGCCGGATCCCAGAGCAGTTCTACTATTAGTCTGTTCCACTATCCATTATAACTTTCCTGATTTGTATTCTCGTTAACCGGGTATGTGTGTGTGTGTGTGGGGGGGGTGTTTCTCTTTTTCTTGCACCTCACCGGCCTTTGTTATCTTTGTCTTTGGGAGAGTGGTTATAATGAAAATGAAATCACTGGTATCAATGCTAACAACACCAGGAAAACAAAGTGACTGGGAGATCATGAAGGGCAAGTTCCTACACAAGATCATCTGGTGGTAACTCTTGTAAAAGACTGCTTCAGACACACACTGGCCAGGCAACATGGCTCAGCATGGAAGGGTACTTGCTGCCAAGTACCCTGACAACATGAGTTTGATCCCAGGACCTGCATGGTAGAAGGGGAGAACCGAGTTCTTCTGAGAGTTGCTCTCTGACCTGCGAGCACGTGGGTCTCAGGTTACACACATACACACACACACACAAAAAAAAAATACATACTTGCATACATATTAATGTCCCCAGAGGACACCACAGTCTCGTACAGGATGTCTCCCTGCAAGGCCATCTGGCCAGCACCAATTCTGTCACTCTTGTCATAAGTCTCTGCAGCCAAATATTATTATTTCAAAATACTTGATGCAATCCTCATGCTTGAAAAGCTCTTCTTTGCTCCTGTGACTATGCCCGTAATTTACTATGGGGGTGTGTGTGTCCTACTGGGATGCTCTGCCAATCCTAAATAGGCAGAGCAGTTCTTTGATGCTGCCGTCCTTTTTAGACTGGCCATCCTAACAGTCATCCTGGTTTCACTTGCCTCTCTCCAATTATTAGTGCTGTTGAACATTTTCTCACATATCTCTTAGTCTTTGACACATCTTCTTTTGAAAAATGTCTGTTCAGGATCTTTGTCTACTTCTTAAGAAAATCATTTGTTTTATTTCTAACCAATAACTTGAGTTCCTTGCATATTGTGGCTATTAATCTCTTATCAGATGTATGGCTTAAAAAAATCTTTTATCGTGGGGATGGGAAGAATATAAAAGCTTGTGGATGGTGAGGAATGATATAAAATCCTGTCTTCTGGGAGTGCTCTGCCCATTGCAGTCATGGACGCACAGTGGATGTAGTGACCTGCACAACATCAAGCTAGCCACAATGCCAGCATAACTGGGCAAGGAGCTCATTCGGCCCCAGCTGAGGAGCTGCTGGGGAGGGAGACTCGTTCTCCTTGTGTGCCTGGCCACTGGTCTATGAATGTACAAGATTGCACTCCCACCAGCAAGGGGCGAGTGTTCCCCCTTCCCTGCATCCTCACCAGCATGAGTCATGATTTCTTTTATTGATCTTAGCCATTCAACCTAATTTAAGATAAAATCTCAGAGTAGTTTTGCTTTGCATTGCCATGATGAAGAAGGATGTTTTGGACATTTCTTTAAGTGCTTCTCAGACATTTGAGTTTCCTCTCTTGAGAATACTCTGTTTAGGTCTGTGCCCCGTTTTGTTTTTGTTTTTTTTTTTTTAATTCGGTTATTTGTTTTCTTGGTGTCCAGGGTTTTTTAGTTCTGTGTATGTTTTAGGTATTAGCACTCTATTGGATGTGTAATTGGTTATATATATTCTGTAGCCTGACACTGTCCAAACAATGGTGTCCTTGGCCATACAAGCTTTTCAGTTTCATGAGGTCCCATTCATCAATTGTTCTTGATGCCTCTGCAATTGGTGTTCTGTTCAGAAAAAAAAACAAAACCTCACAAACATTTCACTTAGGCCATAAGTTATTGTTTTTATTATTTTTTTTTCAAGACAGAGTTTCTCTGTGTAGTTTTGGTGCCTGTCCTGGATCTCATTTTGTAGCCCAGTCTGGCCTTGAACTCACAGAGATCCACCTGGTTCTGCCTCCCGAGTGCTGGGATTAAAGGCGTGTGCCGCCGCCGCCGCCGCCGCCGCCGCCGCCGCCGCCGCCGCCGCCGCCGCCGCCGCCGCCGCCACCACCACCCGGCCATCGTTTTAATTTTTAATGCCCTCATTAGCATAAACTTTAAAGATTGATTTTATTATGTATGTGCATCTGTGTGTGAGGATGTGCATGTGGGTAAATGTGGTGCCTGGGGATGCCAGCAGTGTCAGAGTCCCCTGGAGTTACAGGCATTTGGGAACTGCTCTACATGAGTGCTGGGAATCAAACCGATTCTCTGCAAGAGCGTGTGTGCTCTTAACCACTGAGCCATCTCTCCAGCCCTTAGTAGCATGTATTAATTATGCATAGTGGGTCTAATTATTACATTTTTGTATGTGTGCATAATGTACTGTGACTATATTTGTCCCCCGTTACACACTTACACATCTCACCCCATACACACTCCTGGTGGTCTCCTTTCTCTTCCCAACTACTTCCTTCTAATTCTCATGTCCCTTTTTGTGACCCACGCTGAGTTTTCTTAGGGTTGCCTACAGGATCATAGGCATCCTATCAGCGGCTACACTACGGCAGAAAACGTCTCTCCCTCCCCATTCACTCTTTTGTTTCTTTGTGTGTGTGTGTGTGTGTGTGTGTGTGTGTGTGTGTGTGTGTGAATATCTAAATGTATTTTTATTTTTCTATTTCTGTTTTATTGCCTAAACTTTTGGAATTGAATCGAAAGACATCTTTGCCTAAATCGACGTCGTGAAAAAAAAGGAGGAAAAAAGACCCACCTTTCTAGTAAATTTCTAGTAAATTACTAGAAATTACATTTCTAGTAAATAGAAGATTGTGCCAAGTACTGGAAGCCAAATCCAGCAGGAAAATGACACATAGTTTCACATGTGTCTGCCATCTGCAAACACTGAAGCGCACAGGCAGAGAGCGGCATGCTCAGCTCCGGGCTGGGGCTGGGAGAACCAGGAAATGAAAAACCACAGGGTACCAGGCAGCCCTTAGAGAGGAGCAAACACTTGGATGCTCTGCAAGAGCTGTCCCATGACATGATGAGCCGATGGAAGGGCTGAGTCCTTCGTTTTGCAGGCTTGAGAGTGTGGGTCTCCTTAAGAACCATGCCGGATATTTGAGGGGATAAGTGGGTTTGTTGAGTATATCTGGCTACTTCTATGAATTCACCGTTTCTAGTGTCACTTTTTCTTTTCTTTTCTGGTTTTTGGTTTTTCAAGACAGGGTTTCTCTGTAGACCAGGCTGGCCTCTAACTCAGAGATCCTCCTGCCTCTGCCTCCCAAGTGCTGGGATTAAAGGTGTGCGCCATCACCGTCCAGTTGTTTAATGTCACTTCTTATCTCATAAATGTGTACAGCTGTGACTTTCCAATATCAGTGTTTGTGAATGCATACCATTCTTCCAGAGCCCCAGAGATGGCAGCATCTGTGTTTGCTGTGGGCTGACCTCCAGTTCAACAGCTTCTTAGGGAGCTGACCACCACACTCAGGGTGGTGTGAGCCTAGGAGAACCTTTCCAGCCACTCATTTTAATCCCTTTTATACTAGTAAAGTTACAACGTAAGAATCTTGTTTCCCTTAAATAATTTAAGCTTAACAGACAACTTCTACTGATGATTTTATGACTTTTATCAAACCCAGAATCATCTTTTTCACTAACTAATTCATTCTTTGGTGTTAAGCATCACATATATTTAGCCAATCAAATTTCCTTGGCTGCTTCAAAATACAGATTGAATGCAATCAAACATTTAAAGCAAGCAAGGGAGAGCTGCAAATATAAGAAACAAAACCCTCCTAAGCATTTAAATCACCCATCATTCTGCTAAATCTGCCTTGTATTTTTATACAAAAAACATCCCTTCAAGTCTTTCAGAAATCATTTAAAAATGAACAGAACATGCACAGGACAACATACAGTTATATTTAAACAGAACTTACATAAGAATACACTGCATTCATATAACTCCAGAATTATAAATTATTTACCCAACTAAGAGGAACAAGACAAGCAGACCAAACCAAGTGGCATTACAAGGTCAACAGCCTAGGACGGTGACATGATCTCTAAATTAAGTACCCTGGAGACCCCAGGCCCAAGACCTCAGCTGCTCTGGGATCAGTGTCTTCTTGCAGGCACACTTTCATGTCCTGGCCTCAGCAGTGGCAAATTCATGACCTTCAATCATACCAATTAGTTAATTGAAATTTCTGACAAGCCGGTGGTTTTTACCCTTAGCCCCAGTGACCTGCTCCTGAATGATTAACAGTAAGTGCTTTCTAGATCTGGATTTGGGTTTTAAATTTCATTTTCTGTGGTTCTCATGTAAATTGCTGCCCTGGCATGAGGATATTCTCATGGAATTTCCAGCCATCTAGCTGTCATTGTGTCTCTTGTATAACCTTCTCCTGAGTGCTGACTATCTACATCCTGCCAATTATTTCTCTGTTCATTGAGAACACCTAATCTGGATATGTCAAAAATGCCACATTTACAGTCCATGTCTGACTCCCCTCGGTATTTCTAATTAAAATTTGTGTGGCTAAGAGAGAATTATAAAATACCCAAGCTTAGATGGTATGCTAGGCTTCCTGGGATTACTGGTCCACAGAAGCTGATTTCAGCATCTCGTCTCAGCACCCTGCTGTTCATTTTGGCTCTCCACGTATCTTTAGCACTGAAATGAGATATCTACATGTGAAAATTCCCTTTTGTACCTGACAACTAATGCAAGGCCTGGCCAATCGTGTGTGTTCAGCAGGAGTTGAGCAAATGAAAAAGACGGTAAGACTGATGAAGGATTGTTTTCCTGAATCACTTCCTCTTCTGTTCCCCAGGCACTTTCCTGGGGGAGTCACAGATAGGAGAGGCAGGCTTTCAAGAGCATGTAAGAAATGCTTCCTCCATCTCTCTTTTGGAAACCTGACACTTTGTGTCAACCACAGCATCCCTCAGACAATTAGACCCTCATTCTGAGCTTCAAGTTGATGCTGCTGAATATTTCAGAATTTTATCCAAATGCTGCAATGTTTGCAGGGAGGGAACATGATCACGCGGTGATGGTGCTTCTGACCCACGCCCGACCCTACCCTTCCATCTCTCAGCGAGCCTGATGATGCCACCCAGAGCTCTAGGTCACAGGCAGGAAGCACCAGATGGTGTCATACCAACTAGAGATAAGGCAAACCAATGAAGCCCATTGATGGGAGGGTGAGGTGTTGAACAGATTATATTACATTACTATCCTGGAAGATGGAGCCTAGAGGCTGGGCAAATTCCAATAATTTACTAGAGACTTGGAAGAATTTTTTAAAAGAGGGAAGCAACACTTTTAAAACATAGCTAATGCTGATGGATAATGTCAAGACCCTTTATGGCAAACATTGCAGGCTGCTCACTCCATTTCCTCCCTCCTTTTCTTACCGAGAAACACAACTCCTAATTTGTTCAGGGAGAAAGAGCAGCAAGCTGAAAAGCTGTACTCCCAGCCTCTCTTGTCATTAGGAGCTATCCAGTGAAGTTTCAATAGGTGTCTTCAGTTGAAATAGAAGTCCATGAAAGTCCTTAAAGTGGGGGGGGGGGCACTGACTTGTGTTTAGCAATGAGACCTTCCACCACTTGTCATTCCCAGTCTATTCTAAATTTTAGACATTCCGGCTGGACCTCTGGCAGCCTTCTGTGTGCCTGAAGATGGAAGTGGAGAAAACCAAAAGAAATGCTTGGATCCCTCATGACTTTGTAGAGCCTTCCATACTGAACTGGTGACGGACTTGGTTCTTAGTTAGTAGCGCCCACAGAATTCCTGATATAGCCTAAAATGATGGGTGTCTGGAACAGAATAAACAAAGGATACATTAACTCACAAAACAAAAATTTAGTAAGCAACATTGTATACAAAGAACTGGAAAGACTATGTGGGGACCAGATGTAAATCCTACCTGCCAAGAGGTCACTGCCTACAAGAGGAGATAAAACGTGTGTGTGCCTAAAGATTAATCTGAGATAGATAGTGAAAAGTCTCCCATGACATTAGGCCATAGGACATTAGCTTAGGGGACTCACAGAAAAAGCTGAGGTATGCTATTCCAAACAGCAAATTTGAGGAAAAATGATGCCATCACAATGGATAGGAGAGAAAAAATGGTACATTTTGTCAAGAGAAAGAGACACACATGATTGATAATTTCTTCTTACTGACTCTTATCTATATAATTCATATCTCTGAGCCACTTGGGGCCAGAGGTAAAGCTGGCATTAAGAGCCCCATCAACCGTTGGCGGCATGAGCACTCCCATGGAAGAAATTCCCCACGTCCGTGGAACGGAACTAATAAAGCAACAGGAGAGCTGTTAAAACCATGATGTGGCAGCTGACCAATTTAGCGCTGGGCCCCTGCAGGAGCAGTAATTAACTGCTTTGATCCCTGCTCCCGTTCACCTAGGTAAAAAATAATCAAGTATGTACCTGACCCTTCCCCTGATGCCTTGGGGAGTCCTACTACATTAAACCTCTTCGATTTTATGAAAGATCATTTTTCCTGTTATTGTGTCGGGAAAAAAAAAATGGTTTCCCAGATTTCTGAGATCCAAAATGGCCTCTTTGCTTCTGCCGGCTCTTTCCTGCAGGGACTGCCCTCCGATGGTTCCCATTAACCCTTGCAGGGCCCATATCTAGCTATGGGAGATTGTGACCAGTCTGAAAAGGCACCCAACATGGCTTCAGAAGATATGGGCTCAGGGCTGGGGATGTGGCTCAGCAGGCAGAGGGCTAGCCTCGTGTGCATCAAACCCTGGGTTAAGTCCCCAGCACCCCATTGGGCGTGGTGGCACACACCTTGTGGTGGTTTGAATAGGAATCCCCCCTCCATGGGTCCAGATATTTGAATGCTTGGTCATTAGGGAGTGGTACTACTTGATAGAGATTAGGAGATATGGCCTTATGGGAGAATGTGTGGCCTTGTTGGAGGAAGTGAGTCACTACGGGTGGGCTTTGAGGTTTTAAATACTCAAGCCAGGCCCAGTGTCAGGCTCTTCCTGCTGCCTGTGGATCTGGGTGTAGAACTCTCGGCTACTCTCCAGCACCATGTCTGCCTGCGTGCAGTCATGCTTCCCACCGTGACAATGATGGATAAACCTCTGAAATTGTAAGCAAGCTCCAACTAAATGTTTTCCTTTTGAAGAGTTGCTGTGGTCATGGCATCTCTTCACAGCATTAGAACATTGACTAAGACACACCTGTAATCTCAGCATTTGGTAGGTGTTGGCTGAAGGATGAGAAGTTCAAAGCCAGCCCTAGTTATAGAGCCTACATATAAAAAAGCAGACAGAAAGAGAAGAAAGAACAGAGAGAACTAGAGGTGGGACTTTACTTTTGTCTGTGACTTGACTACCTCCTAAAGCATCAATTTTCACATCTCTCATGAAAGGAAATTTTGGGGGGATATTCGATCACACTGTGAACCTTGAGTTAGCATTTGTGTTAATTAAATAAAATTAACCTTGGGACAGGCAGGAGGCTGAGTCAGCAGCTAGTTGACAGAAAGTAATCATAGAGCATCAGAGAGCATCTGGAAGAGACAGAGAGATGCACCGGAAGTAGTAGGGAGGGGTTTTGAGTGGCACACCTTTTTTTTTGTTTTGTTTTGGCAGAATGGAGGGACAGGGACGGGCTTTGGGGGAGACACCAGGAAGGAGAGATTAGTTGCTACTAAACCTCTCTGAGCTTGCAGGTTTTCACCTTAGCCTTTGACTCTCCAGTTTTATTTATAAATAGAACAACAGAGATTTAGTTAAAGCTACCATTAGTGGCAATGATAGGACCAGTACCTGCAGGAACAGAATGCCCACTGGGTTGCAGCCTAAGCAGCCAGGCTGCTGCCAGAGAAGCAGACTGGTAACTGTGGAGTTGCAATTGTTGGCTAAAATAGCAGAAGATTAAGGTGCAGCCACTGTGCTAAAGATAAAACAATAGGAAATAATCACTAAGGCCTTTCTTACTCATGAATTCATGATAAAACTCTAGAATTTGCTTATATATTAGCATGTACCAAATGAGTATTTCTGCTGTTTGAATTCTAGGCAGCTCTGATTTGATGAAAAAACTACTTTGTGATAAATGCCCTATAAATCACAAGAAAATTACCTGGAGGTTTTTTGTAAATGTGCTTTTTTCTTGTAAGTTTGAGGTCAGTCATGGCTACAGCAAAACTCTGCTTTAAAAAGATTTCTTCAGTGAGTGAGCTAGCCCCGAAGTTGTGAGCATGGTGGGACAGCTGTCCCCATTACTCATCTGTCATGTGGTAGCAGGGTAGGGGGAGATGCCCTTCCCTACCCCATTCCATTCCACCTCTTTGCCCATCAATGCCCGAGGCAGGTGGGAGAGCTGGCCCTGAGGCCATAAGAGCAGGAGAACTGATCCTATCCCTCACCGGCCACAACACTGGGAGAGCAGGCCCTGCACCTCGCCTAGGCAGCACAGTAGAGATAATCCTATTGATGGAGGTGTGGGTGAGCTAGCCCCAAAGCTGTAAACATGGGAGAGCTGTCCTTACTACCCATCTGCCAGGGGCAGCATGGGTGGGGGAGAAGTCTTCCCCAACCCCTGGCTGCCTATCAACTGGCAGGCTGACCAACCCTGCAACTATCCAGGCCCAGAACCAGGGTTATGAGTTGAGCCACCCCAACATGCACCCAATCTGTGATCTGCTGGAGCATGTGAAGGGACTGTTCCTGCAGACCCAAAGATGCAGGATCTCTATGACTCAGGATAACAACCAAGAGGAGTCCCAGTGAGGGCCTAGCATTGATAGTATAGCCAAGACCAGAGGCCTCAAACCAGACCAATGATTCTTTGCAATGAACACGTGCAAGTAAAGATGTATGGACAAAAGGGTTTACTATGTGACTCACTGTGTCACAGTACAACTTCCATGATGAGATTGATTTTTCCTTTTCTTTTTTTTTTCTCTTAAATTTTATTTTACTTTATTTTGTGGGGGAGGTTGCAAGGGCAGAGGGTGGATACAGAGGGACAAGAAAATGAATGGGATGGAGATGCATGATGTAAAAGACACAAAGAATAAATAAAAAGAAAGTTAAAAAATATTTTAGACAAAAAAAATCTTGGGACAAATAAAACTGAAAATAACACAACAAAAGTTAAGAGATACTGTAAAAGCAACACTTGTAGGGATGTTTACAAGTTAAAATCAATCAACCATCAATTAGGCAATCAAGGAAGAAAGGAAGAACAAAAGGGATTCAAAAAACAAACAAACAAATAAACAAAGTGTTATACAAGTCAGAGAATTGGAAAAAGCAAGACCAGGTCCCAAACCCTAGATTAGAAGGGAGGGAGGGAGGGAGGGAGGGAGGGAGGGAGGGAGGGAGGGAGGGAGGGAGGGAGGGAGGAAGGAAGGAAGGAAGGAAGGAAGGATGGATGGATGGATGGATGGATGGATATAGATCAGAGCAGAAATAAACAAAATAGAGACCAAACTCCAATCAACAAATGCCAACGATGATGAAATGAAGAGCTGGAGTTTTGAAAAGATTAAAGTTGACAAAGCTTTGCTGCCCTCACAGAGAAAAGAAGGGCAGGTGGAATAAGCAAAAGCGAGCCGATAAAGGATGCATTGCAGTGGCACCCACAGCTACACACAGGCTTTTCATAATTAATTATGCAACAACAAATTGTAAGGAATGAATGAATGACTTTCTGGACAGAGGTGAAATACCAAAACTGAGTTGTGGAAAGATAGGAAACTTGAACAAACCAGTAACGAGTAATCACATGGCATTAGTAAGTCTCTCAACAAAGAATCCTAGGATCAATACCATCAATGGCAAATTTTACCAAACGTTTAAAGAATCACACCAATTCTAAAGCCATATGAAAACCAATAAATGTAACTCATACCAATTTGATGATGGACAAAAATCATATGGTCATCTCAATAAATGCATAAAATGTATTCAATAAATCCAGCATCTATGCATGATCAAAACAAAACATTTTTTTTTTTTTGCTTTTCAAGACAGGGTTTCTGGCTGGCCAAAACTCACTTTGTAGACCAGGCTGGCCTCGAACTCACTGAGATCCTCCTGCCTCTGCCTCCCAAGTGCTGGGACTAAAGATGTAGGCCACCACTGTCCAGTTTAAAAAAAACTCTTAAAAATTAGATATAAATAGAATGTACTTCAAAACAACAGCTTTAACCACACTGAAGAAGGAAAAGTTAATATTTTTTCCTCTGACATCAGAGACACAGATGTTCAGTTTTGCTACTCTTACTAAACACAGCACTGGAAGTCTTAGCCACAGCAATAAGACAAGAAAAGTAATAAAAATTCATCCAATAATAAAGAAAGGGTTAATTCACCCCTATTTGCAGACGTCAGAACTTTATATGGAGAAGCATCCAAAGATTTCACCCAAACTCTGTTAGAACTGATAAATTAATTCAGGAAAATTACGGGACATAAAAGCAACCTACCGAAGCATGCAGTTTCTTTATAAAAAAAAAAATCACAAAATTGTTGACAGAGAAATCATGACAGCAATTTCATTCATAATAGTTATGACATTACCTAGAATTTAAGCAAGAAATAAACGGGGTCTACACAGGAAAGACAAAACTGATGAAACTGAAGAAGATATACACACAAAGACATTCCATGTTCGTGGGAGAGAAGAATTGGATCGTGGATTGGTTGTTCTCATTTACTTTCTATTGTAATGAATACCATGGCCAAAAGCAACTGGAGGAGATTTATTTCATCTTACAACTTCCAGGTCATAACTGAAGGAAGCCAAGGCAGGAATCAAGCAGAGCCCCTGGGGGACTACTTGCTGCTCACTGGCTTGCTCAGCCTGCTTTCTTATACAACCCAGGACAACCTGCCCGGGGTGCTTCCACCCACACAGGGCCCTGCCACATCAATCATTAATCAGGAAAATGCTCCCACAGACATTCACACAGACCAAACAGATAGAAGCATTTCCTCAATTGAGGGTCCCTCTTCCCAGATGACTATAGTTTGTATGAAGCTGACAGAAACTAACCACACAATGGTGGAAATATCCATACTACACAAAACAGCCTACAGATTTGATGTGATTATTATCAAAATACCAATGGTACTATTTACTAATACAGAAAAAAAACCCTCCTGAAATTTGTAAGAAATCACGAAAGACCCGAAAGAGCCAAAGCAATCAGTCAAAAGGAGGAAACCTGGACAATATAGTACCTGGTTTCAATACATCTAGAAACTGTTTATCAAGCAAGAGATTCATTTGAAGACTACATAAGAAATCAGAATCAGCAGAAAATGATTTTAAAATTCATGAGTTGCCCGGATAAACATTTCTCAGAGGAGGATTTATATATAGCCAACAAATATTATTTCAAAAAATGCATTGGCTGGGAGTAGGGCTCAATGGTAGAGCCCTTGCCTAGCATTTCCAGGGTTAGAGATTGGATCCCCAGGACACACATCTCAAATCAGTGACCAGAGAAACTGCAAATCAAATCACAATGAGTGATAACTGTACCCCAGTTACACAGTTGTTATCAAAAGTTTAAAGGTAACAGTGCTGGCGAACACAGCCTCAGCTCCACTCTTATCTGTGTCGGCCTTTGCCTTTTCTCTTTGAGTATAGCTAAAGCTTTGCCAATGTTGCCTGTCTTCTCAATAACTCGATCATCTTTTGTGTTCATGTATAAGAGCACATGCAAATTTCTTCTCAGGTGTGATCTGCCTGGCTTTATTCTCCACCCCTCTTCCTCCCTCCCTCCCTGTCCTCTTTCCCCTCCTTTCCTCCCTCCTCATCCATCCATCCACCCATCCATCCCTCTCCCTCTCTCCTCTTTCTCTCTCTCCCTCCCTCCATCCCCCCCCCTCTCTCATTCTCTCTCTCTCTCTCTCTCTCTCTCTCTCTCTCTCTCTCTCTCTCTCTCTCTCTCTCTCTCTCTCTCTCTCGCCAAGGCTTCAGTCCAGGACCTCGTACATGCTAGGAAAGTGCTCTACCACTGAATTGCAGCCCCAGACTTGCAGCTGAATTTTATTCTCAAGCGTTAAGAGTGTATTTTCTATTCTCAAACATTAGAGTGTATTTTCTATTTTGTAAAGCATTGCCTAAGATGAAAATGACTTCTCCCATCATGCTTGCTAGAACTTGCTGATGAACACTGGCCTGGGATTTTTTTTTTTTTGAGGAACATTTTGGATTGCAGATTTAGTTTCTGTAATTATTATAAGCAGGAAGGCTGAACATATGGCTGATCCTCTAACTGGAGCATGGTTGAGAATTAAGGGGGTTATGAAAATAATCAATGGATATTAATATTAGGTGTAAGCTGGGTCTGCTGTGGGCAAAATGGAACATTAGAGCTCTTAGAAGATCCCTATTTCTTGTGTTTCTGTTTGTGAACATAGCCTGCCATACACTTTCCTATCTCTTACTATAGATTGCCTATTTCTTCCTAAATAAGTTTTGGTAAGTTATGCTTTTAAGGAAATTTTACATGAAATGTTTTGTTGAGAATCTTTTCAAAATTTTTTTCTGCTATTTTATTTTGATGGGTGATTATTTTTTAAAATCTCTAATACATAGGTTCCCATGCCATTTTTTTTGTTTTGTTTTGTTCTCTTTCAAGGCAAGGTTTCTCTGTGTAGCTTTGGAGACTGTTCTGGAACTTGCTCTGTAGACTAGGCTGGCCTCGAACTCACAGAGATCTGCCTGCCTCTGCCTCCTGAGTGCTGGGATTAAGGCATGCACTACCCCTGCCCCTAGCTTTCCCACAACATTTTTAGGATTCCTAGCTTAATTGTTTTTTTTTTCTAAGAACTCTTTGCAATTTGAAACCTCTGGGATATCTTGAGACTTTCTTGTGTTTCCTTTGTATCTAGCCAACATCTGTATGTGAGAAAATAGGAATTCTATAGCAACTAAAGATCTCATTATGTCAATTTTGTTATTTTATCCAAATCTTTGACATCTTTGCTGATCTTTGTTTGCTGTTTATATCAATAACAGAAACATAATCCAAACACCATTTATAGACTTGCCTGTTTCATCTTGAGGCTCTATCTGTGTCTGCTCTGTACATCGTGAAGATAGAGAACTACAACTTTGCAGTTGTCACACACTCCCAACAAATCAAACTTTTTATCAACAGGAAATTGGATGCACTTCTGCCATTTTATTTCTCTCATGCTGAGCTGTCTTAGGATGCTGTGGGAGTTCTCCTTGGCTTAGAGTCGACTGCCTTGTCTTTCTTAGTCCCTTGCCTTTCAACTTCTGCGTTCCTCTATTGTGTTTTTTTAAAAAAAAATGTTTTGTGCAAATGGCGTCTGAAGAGGTGCTTTGCATTTGGAGTGTTTCTTCCATCGACAAGAACTGTAATGCATCCTACTATGTCCAGACTGTGTTGTGGAACCATTCCTGAAAACACAGTTCACATTCCGTGGCCACTTTTGTCTGCAAACAGGGCTTGTGGTTTCTGTCTGCTTTACCTTTTCCATGGTTTTTCTCCTCCTTAGCTTATTAGGACTTACTGAGTATTTTAATTATTCACATATTTTCTCTTCCAAATATTTTGAAATTTACACACTCTGCCAAACCCAGAAAGACAAATGCCATATGATCTCACTTGTATATGGATTCTAAAAAGGTTGAACTCTGTCAGAGGAGACAGTGGTTGTTATCAAAGGTTCTAGGAGGGGAGATGTTGATCAGTGGGTACAGAGTTGCATTTAGAGAGGAGAGATAAACTCTGTTGTATGGCTCAGTGAGGAGACTATAATTAAATAATAATGTATCATATACTTCAAAATAGCTCAAAGGGAGTGCTCTTGCCACAGAGAAATGACCAGTGTTTGGTATAAGTACAGCAGTTACTGATTTGACCACTCTATGATTCAGAACTGGATCCCACAGTGTGGCAGGGTAGTTGGTGGTGCTCAGTCACCAACTGACCCTCGAGTCAAAACAGCTCTCAGAATAGTGTGAGCATAGAGACAGATGGCACTGGCTCATTCTTCGTGGCATCCCTAGAAGGGAAGTAGATTAGAAGCCTATTAAACTTTCAAAAGAATGAAGTCTAACTTGAATCACAAAACAGAATCACACTCTTTGATGCAAGCCCCAGGGTCAATTTATAGAGCCAGATCCTGTTGAATGAATGGTATCTAGACTCCCTTAAGGAAGGACCCTATTTAAAAAAAAAAAAAACATTAGACTGTTAGACATTCTGCCCATCTCCCTCTAAGGGACCCATTGCCATTTATAATGGTGCATTGAGGAGAAGAAAAGAATCAGCTCCTTGGAAATCCTGTTGACTCTGAACTGACCCTAGTTCTAAAACACCGAAAGAGTCACTGTGGTCGCTCAGTAACAGTAGGTGCTGATGGAGGTCAGATGATCTTTGAATTTTTGGAATAAGTCCACTCACAATGAGACCAGTGGTTCCCTAACTCTACCTCATGGCTCCTTTTCCAAGTTCCAAAGTACAAAATTGAAACAAACATACTCAGCCACAGGCAGGATCCCCATTTTGGTTCCCTGGCCTGCGAATGAGGCTACAAAGGCCAAGAAGCAGCCACAAGAACTTTCTCTACCTAGAGCAAAACTAAGGTAAAAGCAGAACCCTTTTCCAGTGGGGGTGGGGTGCAGGAATTAGTTCCAACACCAACAACCACCTGATGCAAAGGTGGCGATTTTCACCCCATCCCCATTCAGCAGTCCTGTTGGCCTATGCAGGTGGACAGACCTAGGAGAGTAACTGTGGGTAATCACAAGCTTAAGCTTAACCAGGTATTACCCCATCTGAAATTGTTTTATTAGCAAATGTGGTTTCCTTGCCTGGACAAACTAATACCTGCCTCCTGGTGTCTGATATGTAGCTAGCGGTTTGGTAAATGCCTTTTTAATGCATCCTTATTAATAAAGGCCACTAGAAGTGTTTTGCTTCCAGCTGGTAAAGCCAGAAATACATTCTCACTACCCTATATCAGGCCTCTATCCCTGTGTCAGAATTTAGTCCATGGGGAACTTCATTATGTTTCCCTTCCACACCACAGCATGCCAGCCCACAGCGTAGATAACATTCTGCGGGTTAGATTTAAGGAATGAGAAGGGGCAGCCGATCTGCACTTATTGGTAAGATACTTACATGTTGAAAGGTGGTAAATAAATACTTTTTTAAAAAAAATTCAGGCGTCTTCCACCTCAATGAAATTTCTATAGTTTCTATCAGGCAGGTGCATTATGGTATCTTCAAAGATGAAGCTTGTGTGTTGCATGGGCCCCTTCTGTAACCAACGAGGTAAAATGCCTGGTGACTGTGACGTTTGGAAGAGGACACCTGCTCATAGAGGCCTGCTGCTCCAGCCCGCTTACCGAGCAATGCACAAAGCTGTTGGTTTGCAGTAGGGGTGGGAACAGAAGATGGCTCTGTGATACCTCCAGGCGCCTAGCACGCTGCTCTGCTGCTTGGGACATGCCACACAGCAGGTGCCGCTGTACTGGAAAGTTTTGGTGGCAGATAGGGACGCTATTTGGAGCTTTTGGCAAGTGCTGAAAGGTGATCTCAAATCTTGGAGCAGAGACTGCTCTGTTCTGCAGATAACTGTTCTCTTTTTGAGAAGGAAATTCTTAGCCTGTCCTGTGTAGGGCACTTACTAATGAGTCACCAAGCTATCACGTGGGAATGTGACCTAAGCTATCTGTCCTGAACTGAGTACGGTCTGATCACAAAGTCAGGAAGTGAGTGCGCACAGCCGCACTCCATCGCTAAATGGACCTGGTATCTGAAATTGAGCCTGACCGGGCACAAATAAGCCACATTAGAAGGACCCTATGCCTGTGGTCCCCACTCCTGTGGCCCTGCCGCTTCTTCCAGCCATAACTGTGACTGCATAAGAAGTCTTAACAATTAGCAGACAGGAAGAGCAGACTTAGGTTGATTCCGGAGAGATATGTGTGACATACAGTCACCCCTGAAGAGTATACTCATAGTGTTAGAGCCCCTTTCTGGGACATCTCTGGAGAACTGTGTATAGAAAAATACACTGAGAGGAGAGCTGAACAGTGCCCCAGCTGCTCATTTTACTGGGAAGAAGTGGCCACATTTTACTGATTCATGGTCTGTGGCCAATGGTTTGGTTGGATGAGATGTGCAAGGAATGTGGTTAGAAAATTGGTGACAAGAAGGTATTTGTGACCTGAAGAACGATCGCCAAAGAATAAAAAGCAAAGGAGGCCTTTAGTACCTAAAAAAGCCTAATGGCTAAGATGGCATGCTCTGTGGAAATAAGTCGGCCTCTTTCCCCAGTCATTGAGGTCATTGCCCTGTGAGCTCATGAACGAAGTGGCTGTAGGCCAGGAACAGCGGCCGCACATGGGTTCGACAACATGTGCTTCCGCTCATCAAGACTGCTGTGGCTTCCACTATTGCCAAGTCCCCAATCCTCCTGCAGCAGAGAACACCACTGACCCTGAACGTGAGGCCATTCCTGGGGACAGATTATCCAGCTGCTTGGTGGCAGGTGAATTATATTAAGCTTCTTCCACAAAGGAGGGACAATGTTTTGTTCTGAGTGGAATGGATAATTAGTCTGAACATGGATTTACCCCCCAGCACACAGTGCTTCTGCCAAATCTACGGCTGTAGACTTACAGAACGCCTTCTCCACAATCCTGGAATTCCTCATTGTATGGCTTCTGAGCAGGGAACTCACTGGCCAGCAAATGGAGCAAGAGCAACGGGCCCAGTGGACTGACCATGTTCTCCATGACTTAGTCAAAACCATGGACGGATAACTTACTGGCTCCAGAATTTTGTTTTTCATAGTCCTGGAGGCTGAGAAATCCAAGATCAAGTCATCGACAGATTGGGGCTTGGTTAGAGCCTACTGATGGTTCATGCCTGGCTGGTGGAAGGGGAACACAGACATTTATACCACAAACCTCATTTGGGAAAGTTTAACCTAATCACCTTTCCCAAAGGCTGCAGAACCCATCGGCATCACCATTAAGGGACATTCACTAATATATACATTTTGGGGGACACACATTCAGACTCTGGCATCTATCTTGATAGAATGTTGGAAGGACCCTTTGAATATTATAATAAAACAGCTATGTGGGAACACCTTGCCCAGCTGGGCAAGGTTCTCCAGAAGGCTACCAGTGTTTTGGCCTAGCATTCAGCAAAGGCTGCCATCTTCCAGAATCAGGATTTGTAGGTCCAAGAATCATGGAAAAGAAATGAACCCTCAGTGCATCCTTGGCAAAAAATTTGCTCTCTGTCTCTAAGAGCATGTGCTCCGTTGTCCCAGGAGCCACAAAAAAAAAAAAAAAAAAAAGAAAGAAAGAAAGAAAGAGAAAGAAAGAAAGAAAGAGAAAGAAAGAAAGAAAGAAAGAAAGAAAGAAAGAAAGAAAGAAAGAAAGAAAGAAAGAAAGAGAGAAAGAAAGAGAGAAAGAAAGAGAGAAAGAAAGAAAAGGCTCCATTGAGCTGGGAAAGCAGGCACTTTGGACTCCTCATGCTTCAGAATCAACAAAGAAAGGGGGTTACTGAACTGGGTGGAGGAGGTTGATGCTGACTCCCAACTCAGACTGGGGACCTGTAATGCGGATAAAATGGAAGTGAGGAAGAGGGTGTCTGAAATGAAGATGTCTCTCAAAGCATCTCACAATAGTACTACATCCTGTGATTAAAGCCCATGGAAAACTAGATCCAAGCTAAGCAAGGGCTGCTTGTATCCAGAAGTTTTCCTGTGTCCTGCCCAGTCCCGCCCAGGCAGCAACCGTTTTTTTATAAAATAATCACTCAGAGACTTAATATTAATTACAAACTGTTTGTTCTACGGCTCAGGATTATTGCTAACTAGCTCTTACATCTTAAATTAGCCCATTTCTATTCATCTATATTTTGCCACAGGGCTGTGGCATTATCAGTCTGCTGGCATCTTGTTCCTTGGGTGGCTGGATGGTGCCTGCCCTGACTCTGCCCTAACTCTCTGCTTGGATTTCCCACCTGGCTCTTATCCTGCCTTACCATAGGCCAAAGCAACTTTATTTATTAACCAATGGAAACAACATATATTTACAGCATAGAGAAAGACCATCCCACAGCAGCTACTAATGGTCCAGACCCTGTAGGAATGAAGGACCACATCCAAGCAGGCTTTCTCATATTGTCGAGCTCAGCCACGTGCATTTTATTCCTCATTGTGATGCTTGCTTGGTAGACTGACCCCTTCACCTTTATACAGTGCCTTTATTTCTTCTTGTAACAGCTTCGTTCCTGAATGTTTGTTTTGTCTAGTAGTCACACTTCCATTCCAGCTCCTTTATTACGATGTGCATGCAACGTGTCTTTCTGGTCCCTCTTCTTTAACTAATTTGTATCTTTCAAGTGTGTCTTTTGGTGACAGATTGGGGAAGAGAGGATGGAGGTTGGTCAAGTCAAAATGTCATAGAGCTCATCATTCTCACCAGGATTCAGAAGGTTTTGTTGTTGGGTTTTTTGTTTTTTTTTTTTTTTTTTTTTTTTTTTTTTTGGTTTTTTCGAGACAGGGTTTCTCTGTGTAGCTTTGCGCCTTTCCTGGAGCTCACTTGGTAGCCCAGGCTGGCCTCGAACTCACAGAGATCCGCCTGGCTCTGCCTCCCGAGTGCTGGGATTAAAGGCGTGCGCCACCAACGCCCGGCTTTGTTTTGTTTTTTAATAAACCTCTTTGGAGTGTTGCAAACCTGGCTAGTGTCTGGAGTTCCCAACAAGCTGGATTTGGCCATTTTTGCCATGCTGTGTCTTTTATGTCGATGAAGATTTTTCTGCCATTTTGAAAGTGCTTCACTTATATTTCTCTCTATATCTCACTTCCCTGAATAGGTCCTCCTGCCTTTGATTACATAAACTACTCAGCACAAAGTAATGTTTCATCAAACACCCCACAAGCAGCAAAAGCCATGCAAAAGGACGAATAAATAAAAGAAATGGTGGATGTGTGTCGATGAGATCTGATGTTTCTTAAGAGGGTAATGTTGGGCATGGTAGTCCCCAGGGCTCAGGAGGCTGAGGCCGGAGTATTATAATGGAATTTAGCAAGCACCTGTGTCAAAATGACAAAATGGGAGTGTAGCTCAGTGACAGAACATTTGCTTAGCATGCACTAGACCCAGGGTGTGATCCTCAGCACGAATCCAAGGCCCTCTCTTGCATGTGTGTGAATTTGAAATGTTGGAGACCTACCGGTTCCTTATTTTCTGTGAAAGCTAAAAGTCCTGGACAAATGGAAGTGAAATGGGTGTAGATGTGCTTTCCTACCTAAGTGTGAAATAATGGTGGGAGCCCAAAGCACAGGGAAATAGATGTGTGCTAATCTTACACCCCAAATTCGAAAATGAAGATGGAGACACTGTGAAGGGCGAGGCTTAATGTTTGGCATTTCTTTCTGATGGGCATAAAGGCAACTTGTTCCAAGGACTCTTCATATGGACTTATGCACACACAGATATAAATGGTTTTGGCTATGCAGGTTCAGATATGCCCAGTATCAGCTAGTGAATTTTAATGAAACAGCATCAGTCCCTCAAAGCATGTTCAGATTTCAATTACATGACACAACTCTGAGCAAATGCATTCAACACAGGCTCTGCTCTTGGTCATTCAGTCCACAGTCTCTCTAATGCAGTCCATTATAATCAGTGATTAATCACAGCAGATTGTGTATGTGTGCGCGCGCGCGTGCGTACATGTGCACAGGCATATGGTATACCATATGTAGTAGTTTGAATGATAATGGCAGTCATAGGCTCATATATTAGAAATCTTCGTCCCCAGTTGGTGGAGCTATTTGGGAAGGATTAGGAGGTGTGGCCTTGTTGAAGAAAGTTTGTCACTGGGGGTAGGCTTGGAGGTTTCAAAAGACCATGGCATTCTCAGTACCCTCTCTGCCTCACTGGTCTCAAGATGTAAGCTCTCAGTTACTGCTCCACCTCCATGCCTGCCCACCTGCTGCCACGCTCCCTACCATGATGGTCATGGACTCACCCTCTGAAACTGTAAGGAATCCCCCAATTAAATGCCTCCTTTTATAAGTTGCCCAGGTCATAGTGTTTTGTCATGGTACTAGAAAAGTGACTAAGACACTATACCTGCATGCAGCCTTGGCGATCTGGTGATCTGCCCTATCACTCTCCATCTTGTTCCCTTGAGACGTGGTTTCTCAGTGAACCTGGAGCTCTCTGACTTTTGGCTAGACTGATGACCAGCAAGGCCTATGGATCTTCCCGTCTCCAGCCTGTGCCCCATCCCCCCAGTACTGGGATTCCAGGGATGAGAGGGTCATAACCTGGGGGGGGGGGCTGCTGTGTATCCAAACTAAAGTCATCTCGCTTACACAGTGCTCTTATCCAGCGATCCACCTCCCCAGTCCCACGAAGGTTCTTTCAGACACTGCCTATGCTTGGTCCGTGGGCACCTGCTGTTAAGTTCAGGTACTGACAGGAAGGGATGCAGTCCCATCGCTGCCATCTCTTGCTGGGGTTGATCTCCACAGCAGTGTAGAGAACTGGAAAGACGAAATCAATCAACCAAGATGAAGGTGCAGCAAAGAAACCATAAACCCAGTGAGGATGGACATCACGGGGAATCTGTTCCACAAAGGGAAGCATGGAAGAGACAGGCAACCGTGGTGGGAACAGTGCTTTCCAGGGGCCATAGACAGGAAGGCAGCAGAACTTACTGAATGAGGATGGGAACTGAAGCAAGGAGGGTGATGTGGGTGGAGCCAGGTGTGGCCGCATATACCTGTAATCCCATCACTTAGAGGCTGAGGCAGGGAAGACTGACAGGAGTTCACGGTCAGCCTGGGCAATAGTGCAATCCTGCCTCAAACAAACAAACAAACAAACAAACAAAACAAGCAAAAACAGAAACAGAAGAAAAGAATGTTGTTCTAGTTTGCTTCTCTCTTGCTGTGATAAAACACTGACCAAAAGCAACCTAGGGCAGAAAGAGTTTATTTACATCTACAACTTCACATCACAGTTCCTCACCGAAGGAAGTCAGGGCAGGAACTCAAGACAGGACCTGGAGGCAGAAACTGAGGCAGAAGCCAGGATAGAGTGCTTGCTCCTCATGGCTTGCTCAGCCTGCTTTCTTATATACTCCAGGACCACCTATCCAGAGTGGGCACCACCCACAGCAGTGGGCCAGGCCCTCCCATAGCAACTGCTACCCAAGAAAATGCCCACACTGACATGCCCACAGACCAGTCTATTGGAGGCAATTCCTCAATTGGGGTTCCCTCTTCCCAGGTGACTTTAATTTGGATTCACTTGAGAAAAACCAGCCAGCATAGATGCTGTGACAAAGAGAATGAGGGCACAGGAGAGGAAATATGAGGGACAAACCCAAAATTCCATGAAAGGACCTCTGAGATCCTTCACGGTAGCAGCCCAAGAGAGAAAACACGAATAGGAATCCTAACGTGAGCATTTGCCAAAGTACAGAAAAGATACTGTGTGGGTACACAGTGCCCTTGAGGCCAAGCAAGGCTCAACTTACCCTCAATGCTGTGCCTTTTGTGTGTTTACATGTGTGTGTGTGGGGGAACCGTGTGGTGGTCAGAGGTAGATATCAAGCATCTTCCTCAAATAACACTGTCCACCTTCGTTTAGACTGGTCTCTCGATGATTTGGCGAGACTGGCTGACAAGTTCATCTTTACAGGGATGCTGGGGATGGAACTCGGGTCCTCATGATTCTGCAGCAAGCACTTGACCAACTGAGCCCCCTCGCCAGCTCCACCCCCTTCCGGTGTTCTCAGGGCAACTCTGAATCACAGAGACGATTGCAGGCATGTTGCCTGCATATGTTGCTTTTAATTCTTAATATTTGCGATATCTTAAATCATAGCGTAAAATGCATCCGTTGTCTACTTTTTTCTTTTCCCTATACATTAGTCCCATAATAAGTTTGAAGGTCATGGAACAAACTCAACTTTTCACAATTGATTATTGAGGTGCATTTGCCCGACTCCAGCATTTCCACTATCCAGAACTACCACGTGCGTGAGAATTGCACCCCCATGTATATATAACATATATGCAACGCAGCGTGTAGAAATATAAAATCATCAATCACATCAGGGCAGAAAATAAAACACTTAGAGAGAAACCACGAAGTGGTAATCATATACAATTTTTTTTTTCATGCTCTGAGATTCTTTACGGCCATAATCGACTAAAAATGAGCTGCCAGCCCCTGGGGAAACTGAGGCACGTGGGGTGCGGACCTGCGCGTTGCAAGGCTCGCTTAGCGCCGCCTCCAGGCCGCGCCCGCCGGTGCGCAGCGGTGCCGAGCTCGCGCGGGGCGGCGGAGAGCGGGCGGAGGGCGCGCACGGCGGCGGTACCGGGCCACGCACGGCGGCGCGAGCGGGCCACGCACGGCGGCCGGAGCGGGAGCCGGTGCGCGCGGCGGGGCGGCGGATGGCCCAGAGCTGATCTATGCAGCGCTTGGAGGGGCTGTGTCTGCGGCGGCGGCGGCGGCGGCGGGGCCCTGCCCGCGAGCGGAGCGGGGACAAGATGAAGTACCAGAAATACCTGACGGTGCTGCAGATGGCCATCGGCGTCACCCCGTCCAACCGCGGCAGCCTCCTGCCGCTCAAGAGGAAGCTGTGGTAAGGACTCGGGGCTGGGGCGCGCGGGCAGGGGAGTGGGGATACCGGAGGCGCGCGGACAGAGACAGGGGCTCCGGGGGCAGAGCCGGGGCGCGTGGACAGGGACAGGGGCGCAGGAGCAGGGCGGGGGCGCGGGGCCTGGCAGCGGTGGGGCGCGCAGAGCTGGCGGAGCAGCCATCGCCCAGCGCCCCGGCCGCGCGCCGCGCTCCTGCGGGCGGCTCCGAGAGCGCGCGGGGAGGGAGCGGCTGGGACCCCGCGCCCCGCATCCCGGCCTCGCTCGGGCTCTCCTTCCCCTGGGCGCCGGCGAGTGCTGCTGGCTGAGAATTGCACGCCGAGCTCTGCCGCAGACTGCGACCTAGCCCTGCAATCCATTGGTCCTTGTCGGTGCGTCTTCTGTTATTTCCCCCCAATGCACCTGCTGTTGGGCGCATAGTAAAAGATGAGCTGTTCCCACGCTAAGGGGAGGAAGTTGTGATGGTACCGTCGTTTTGTCGAGGACTGTCATTTTATCTGCACGATATCTGCTTCCTCCGACCTGGAAGCTGTTATCGAGGTAATTGAAAAGAACACCGTTAAGTGAAAATGTCTAGGAATTATCCAGATCTGGTTCACACAGTCGTTCATCCTGGAGGTTGTATGTTGTATTAGCATCTAAATATGCTGCATGGGATCCCATTGGCACCTGGGCATTCCATTGGCTGGAGATGTAGGCTTAAGATTCAACCACCAAAGAAACAAGAAAGGAAAAGTAGTGGGCTGGGGAGAGGGGTCGGGAACCAATAATTGTGAGATTCGATGACCGTTTTAATTTGAAAATTAGTAGTCAGTGCTCTGTATAGGATATGAATATTTTATTTAGCTGTTCAATTCTATTGGCTATAGGGTAATAATATAAGCCTAAGTAGAGAAATCTGAAGTGAGGCTGCTTTTGTGAAGTGAAGTAACTTCTGCTATATAAAACCTGAAACAATGCTTCAGAGTCTGTAACGGTTAATCAATCGAGAAAATGTAGGTTTAAAAAAAAAAAGAATGTCAATAGTGGTCAATAGTGAAGGAAAGGCTATACTTGTGGGCGCAGAGTTCAAATTTCTCCTGTGCCACTTACAGTGTGACCTTCAGCAAGTTATTGTCATGACTGTTTCTCCATGGGTAAGCCGAGACACTTGTTATCTCTCTTACGATGTTACACAGATCAGCTCTGATGTCAAATCAGCCTGTTCCTACTGCTGGGCCTGGGTGAGCAACACACACGTAGGAAATGCTAGCATCTTCCATCTTCCTCCCCCATCTGTTAAAGACACACTTATTTTGAAAAAGGCATTTACACTTGTTAGCCAGCCAAGGACAGCTTATAGAAGGCTAGACTGATAAGGTTGGTAACAATTGAATTAAGGTATGTCCTTGGTGGCCTGGCGGTGGTGGCACATGCCTTTAATTCCAACATTTGGGAGGCAGAGGCAGGTGGATCTCTGAGTTCAAGGCCAGCCTGGTCTACAGAGCAAGTTCCAGGATGACCAGGGCTATGCAGAGAAACCCTACCTTTAAAAAATAGTCAGAAAAAAAAAAAAGATGTGTCCTTGAGGAAGGGGGTGTGGCCCAGCAGTAGAGTACTTGCCTAACACATTCAACAATCTGAGCTTGAGCCCAAGCACTGAAAAAGAAAACATCTGTGGAAGATGGTTTTTTAACAAATAAATGAAGAATGGGTCATTCTTAGGCAGAGCAGGGTGGTAAATGTCTATAATTCCATCACTTGGAAAACTGAGGCAGAAATATCATAAGTTCAAGGCCAGCCTGAGACCCCAGTCTCAAAAACAAACAAACAAACAAAAAAACTGGCAAGATGGTCATTGAATAAAGATGCTTGGCTCCAAGAGGTCATCAGGCTTGGACACACACACACACACACACACACACACACGCACACACACACACACACACACACACACAGAAGAAGTCAAAATACAAATAGGTCACTCTTGGCTGTATTGATGGCATACAGGGAGAAAATATGTCAACACCACCAGGTACTGCTGCCTGCATTTCTTCTATGCATTTAACTGACGAAACCAACTATGTATCTTGCTGATTTTTCACATGGATTCTGTCTCTCTATATGAATATAAATTATACAGAGGAGGATTTTTCTCTGTTTAATCCATTGCTAAATCTCCTACAAATGCTCTCTGGCCCCAAATAGCTCCTCAATAAATATTAGCTGAATGAATATGTGAATGCTTTGGAGCCAGCCATTCTGGGAATCAAACCTAGAACCTCACGTGCTAGGCAAGATGTCTCCCACTCAGCTACATCCCCAGCCTGGTAGATAAATTCTTAATCAGGCATGGCTAGGGAGGAAGTTTGAAGAAAGCATTGTCTTGGTGCTTGACGTGGACTCATTGAGAAGCTGCTAGGCATGGACATGAGCATTTGATGAGATTTATGCTCTTTCATCGCTTGGAGGGCTGCTTCTCAAGAAACAGAGACTGTGATGACGGGACTCAAGGAAATAAAATCGAGGTGATTTTTGTACCCCTGCAGTTCACATCGGAGGCCAAGAGTGAATCAGGGTCAGAGATAAAAACCGTCTTACTAAGAGATGGCCCACAAAAAGCTGCTGCATTTCCTATCAACTTCTCCATGTTTTGCCAAAAAAAAAAAAATCAGTTACCATTTAATGCTAGTTTTTAGGAGCCCTCTCATTTCTACAGTGGCAAACTGAAGAACATACTATCTGGAAAAACCCTGGCATTGGTGACTCTTCTCAAAACAGAGATATACTTCTCTTTTTCAAATCTATTTGTTTAGTGTGTGATGGGGGTGGGATGTGCACCATAGCACATGTGTGTGAGTGGGTTCTCTCCTTCCACATGTGGATCCTAGGGATCAAACTCAGGTCCTCAGGCCTTGGCAGTTCTTCAGAAGAGAGCATCTTATCCAGGCAGGCCCTGGTAACTCCATTAATTAACTCCATTAATGAGTGTGTGTAAGGGACAGAAGAAATGAAGGACGAGAGGCACAGGCCGTGTGAGAACAGAGCCATCTCACTCGCCCTACCCCTTTTTAGGTCGGAGAATATTGTGCTGCCCGAGTCGTGTATCCAATTTGTCCTCTGGAATTTTCTTCTAGATAACATTTCCTTTCCTCAGGGTCAGGGTCTTGTAGCAGTTGTGGGAGCGCTTTGGGGAAGGCAGTGTTAAATGTTACAGTGTTGCATTGGGAGATCACCAGTCTCAACTCCAGAGTAGTAGTAACCTACAGCAGATTCCAGCAGCCATAGCCAAACCTTGGAAGGCACCAGTGTCTGCCCACTTACAACATGTGAGTCTGTACTATAAAAATGTGCATACATGAAGATTTGTGCCAAGACGTTTATGAAAATGTGTGTGCTCCCTGCTCCACCCCCCCTTGTGTGTATCTGTGTGTATGTGTGTCTGAATGGTTAGGTGCTGTGCGTAAAGACCTTGTGCTTGCAAAGCTTATGCCGGCGGCGTGAAGGACAGAATGGAGTGATCTCATGCTTTGTTCCCACACTTCTGTCTACTTTGGGTGTTTGTGGCTATCAGCTTTTCTTTGTGGGGTGCCCTTCTGTTTTTCTTACTGGTTCAGCTAATGTTTTAGGGAAGATTGTACTTGTGCACCAATGAAGGCGGAAACCTAAACCAACAGCCTCCAGTTAGAAGGACCCCTTCCCCGGCTCATCCCTTCCTCTTAGATCCTAGAAACAGGAAGTGGGGATGTTTTCAGTGTTCAAAACCATTGCTGTTGTTATGGTTTGGGTATAAAGTGCTGCCCCCCCAACACGCACACACACACAAAATCTTTGTTGAGGGCCTGCTCAGCCCAGCTGCTGGAGCCAATCATTGACAGGTGATTGTCTTGTCAGGTCTCTGATCCCATCTGTGGACTCATCTATTGTCAGACTCCATCATTTGAAGGCATTATTGGAAAGTGATGGAAACTTCCAGAGCAGCGAGTGAGGCGAGTTGAAGGATGGCACCGTGGCACGTCCTTGGGGGCTCTACTTTGTCCCCAGCCTCCCTGTGTCTGGCTGTTTTATTCTCTCCTCACAATGTAGTGGGCAGCTTTATTGTCCCGTAATGTCCCTGCTCATGAGCCCAGGGGTGGTGAGTCAGGCACATGGACTAAATATCTCTGAATCAAACAGCCTGAAGAAGACCCCCCCCCGCCCCCCCCCCCCCCCCGCCTCTGAGATTGCATTCTCCAGGTGTTTGTCACGGAGACTGAAAAACTGTTGAACACAATGTCTTTGGAACCACTGGGACCTTTTAGCCCTGCCCTGGAGAGAAGCAGGTTTGTGTGGCTAGCTGGCTTTCTTTGGGGATCATCTTCCGTCGCCACACTGTATTTCCTAGGACTCTGAGAACAGACCACTGTCCTTTGATTGACAGCTCTGGAGGTCAGGGGTCCCAAGTCAAGGTGTGCGTGTCCTGGACGGCTCTGGAGTGGACTCGCCCTTGTCTTTCCTATCTCTGGTGGCCTAGGTGTTCTCAATGGCCATGTCACTCTTGTCTCTGGCTCTCTTTGCACATGGCCTTTTCATCTGTGTACCTCATCTCCTCGTCTGTCCCTTACAGACATTCATCACTGGATTCAGGGCCCACCTGGGTAATCCAGGATGCTCTCATTTCAAGAACTTCAACTTGATTACATTTGCAGACACTGTTTTTTCCTAAAGAAGATGAAATTCTTCCACAGGCCCAAATAATAATTACCCTGATCTACTTTTATGTGAAATGTAACAAATGTTTTCATAATTATTTTATTTTTGACTGTCTTCGAGTTTTCACACCAGCTGCTTTCCGGAGCATTTGCACTGACCTTAGGGAGGGGCCTAGCCAGTTCACTTCCTGCCATCTTCTAAGAATGCCCGCTGCTCATTTGCTTCCACAGTTGTTGGAAGTTACATAGTCTCAATACACTCATTCCGGCAGCCTCCCGGTAAGGGAAGATGGGAAAATCTGCTGTCAAAGTTACTCCCTGCAGACCCCCAGTGGAAATGCTTCCCAAGCTTCCTGACATTTCACTTAAGCACCTCTGTGAGGTAGGTACCGTATTTTTCCATTGTACAAACGAAGTCATTCACTTGCCTAGACACCGGTGTCTCCGTGGTTATTGGGGTTCAAAAGACAGTTGAGCAGGAAGAATACATTGTTGGAAGAAGAGTATGGCTGAGACGACAAAGGAACAGGAAGTACCTTGTAAAATATTCTTTTTCCAGGGATGGTTCATGGTGCACCCTTGGGTCAGCAAGGTCTTCCTGCAGGAACGTGCAGGGCTCAAAAATCCAAGTTCTTTTCATAGTTTTTTACTTTATTTTTGATATTATAATAGAATTACATTATTTCTCCCTTCCCTTTCCTCCCTCCAAACCCTCCCAATATGCCCCTGCCCACTCTCCTCCACACTGATGGCCTCTTTTTTTCACTAATTGCTATTGAATGCATATATGTATATACATACATATTCCTACATATAGCCTGTTCAGTCTGAGTAATGTTGCGTGTATGTGTGTTTTCAGGACTGACCATTTGGCACTGGATGAACAATTGTGCTCTTCCCTGAGGAAGACCACGTCTTCCGCCCCCAGCTTTCTTCAGTTGCCCATGGTTCTTTGGGTAGGATTGAAGCCTTGAGAGCCTCTCCCCTATCAAAGTTGGCATGTCCATTGGCGTTGTCTTTGTCCAGCTCACATTTGGCCAGTCATGTTGGTGAGACTTCGTGGGTATAGCTTCTGATAGTCCAGTCTCAGACTCCCTGATCCTCGGACTCTTTCTGCCCCCACGTTGACAATATTCCCTGAGCCTTAAGTGCAAGAGTACTTTGTAGATGTCACCATTGGGGCTGGGCTCTACAATCTGCATTTTGATTGGTTGTGGTTTTCTATGGTGGTCTCTGTCTACTGAAAAGAGAAGTTTCCTTGATGGGGGGTGAAGACTACTTATCTGTGGTATAAGGACAAATGTTTATAGATTATTTTTAGGGATTGTGCTGGTTTAGTAAATGAGTGACTGTCAAGTCTCTTCCAGTAACCATGACTTCACTAGCACTGTGTAGTTAGCTCGTTTCCAGTACAGGCATTGCTTCTCTGTTGTCGAGTAGGTCTCAGGTCCAACTAAAACGCTGTTGGTTACCACCAAGGTTTGCATGCCGCTGTTGCGCCCTTAGGGCTCTCGTACCATGCTGGTCATTGATGTGGTTCGTGGGCATCAGAGCTGGGTAGGGCTCTTGGCTGTCTCCCTCCTTTGGAAGCTTACATGGTGTCTTCCAGTACCATGAGAGCTAGTCCTCAGGGAGGGGGTGTTCAGGACAGTTCCAGCTCAGGGGTCTCTGGGTCCTGACTGAAGTACACTGTGTCTGCAGCAATAGGGACTTTGACACGGTTTTAAAATGAGCAAATTACAGACAGTCATACACGTTGTCCTTTTCACAGATGTAATGAGTGGCTAGTTACTATTAATCTCCTACGTGAATTATTGGTGCTTCTCTGGTCTGATAACTATAAATTACAAAGAAAGTTTACTATCTTTAAAAAAGGTTCTAATGGTGCATGCATGCATGCGTGCACGCGTGCTTGTGTGTGTGTGTGTGTGCACGCGCGCGCGCGTGCACGCGCACACACATGCAGAAGTCGGAGCATAGCTTGCAGGAGTCCGTTCTTGCTCTGCACCAGGGTCCCTGGGATTGAACCTTGGTCTGTCTAGTGGGCTTTCCTGGTTAAGCCATCTCCCCAGTCCTTGACTGTCTTTAGTGAACTCTCCTAGTAAGGATTCCTGTCCTTTAAAAAGCTGCCCTGCTGTTCTCAGCAAGCCTCCTGTTCCCACACCTTTGTTATGAATTCCCCCTTAGGGCAAACAATGCTGTACTGTTGTGTGGGGGTCCCCTTTTTCCTCATGGCCAGTTGGCCACCAGTTCTTGAGGACAAGGGGCTGAAGCGATGACAGAGAGCTTTGTATGGCCTGTGAGCACGAGCACGTGAGGACAGCTTTCCAGGAGAGCGCCTCAGCGAGACAGCTCAGCTTTACTCCAGAGTACAGGGAATACATAGGATTGGGAATGGTAACGGGGGAATCACCTCATTTGCATTAACAGCATGGTCCTATCATAATGCTCCTAGTGCAATGTATAATTACCATATGGGCAGCAGGGGAAAGCTGCAGGGGACTGTGTCCAGGGTCACACTAGAAGTCAGGCATCCGGGCCTAGAGACAGTCTCCAAATAAGGTCAGGTAGAGAACAGGGTGCCTTCTACCAGGGGGGAGTGTCCATGTTGCTTGGTAGACTGCAACCTCTGACCAGCAGGGCCTCCCAGCAATCCTCATTCATTAGCATTGCCTCGAGTTGATTATAGCTGTCTGTTGCTAATGTTTTCAAATTAATATCTTTACTTTTTAGGTTTATTTATTTTATTTTTCATGTGTTAGTATTTTGTCTGCATGTATGTATGTATGTATGTGTAGTGTATGCATGAGTGGTACCTGTAGAGGTCAGAAGGTTTGGGATTCTCTGGAACTGGAGTTATGAACGGTTGTGAACCACCATGTGGAAGCTGGGAACCAAACCAGAGCCTCTGCAAGGGCAGCAAATGCTCTTCACTGCGGAGACATCTCTTCCACACCTAAATGAATATCTTATAGAGGGATTGGTGACTAACTTTGTAGTTAATTTTCTTCTTATCTAACTGCTTCATTTTTACCATCTTCTTTGTTTATTTGGCCCAATTCTTTGTAGTTACTAAGTCCTCTTATACTGGAAATTGGAAAGGGAGGAGGCAGAAGAGCTTGAGTTGTTTGTACTACGTGGGGTGTGGTCAGAAATGGCAGTGAGCAGAGCTCCTCCTTGGCACACATACTGAATGAAGGCCAGGGACTCCTGGACACATTTGGCCTCCAGGATGGGGAGTAGAAAGACATTCCAGCTGAGGGAAGGGTCTGGGAGGAACAGTAAACAGTGTCAAGGAGGTGTGTCGCATCGCTGTGCCTTTTGGAAGAGTGAAATGTGAGTTTCCTGGGGGACTTACGGAGCTTCACTGGCCCATGTCAGAAGTTTAGCAGACTGGATTTGGACAGCGGCCAACAGCGAGCCTGGGGTTTGTGACTTCAGGTGTGACATGATTGATAGGACCAGGCTGGTGTTTACTTTTCCCTGATGGCCTCGGCCAGGAGATCACACACAAGGAACTAGAAGATGGTAAACAGTTTACCGGGCTGGTGATAATGTCTGGGCCAGAGCCAGCTAGTCCCCAAGTGAGGGCCTCTCTAGGAAGCTGACTGCATTGCCTTCAAGCCCAGGAGGGGGAGGATGCATGCCTCCTCCCTCCTTGACAGCTGAGATGGTGGAGCCTGCAGCATAGATCACAGCCTTGCCTAACAGGCAGCTAGTACAGCCAATGGGAGCCCGGAGCCAGGAGCCAGGAGGAGGGCCACATTTGGAAACAGGAAGTCAAAGGGAAAGATCCTGGAAGTTCTGCCTTGTAGGCACTTTGGCTATGCCCAAGAAGAAAATAGGGTTGCATAAGGAAATTAGAAGAGGGTGGAGAGAGAGACCCCACTCTACCCCACTCCCACACTCACTGCACTCTCTCACTCTGAAGTCCAGGCTGGCCTGGAATTCACTATGTAGACTCAAAGTCAAAGCAACCCCCCTGCCTCAGTCTTCCATGCACCAAACCTGGCAGGAAACTGAGATTTGGAGGGATTTAAACTGCTGCCCAAAGTCACACAGCTACTCCAGAACTCATGTCAAGGATGGGACCCTGCGGCCATTCCATCCTCACTTACTCCGTCTCTAATGACAGCGAGCTCAGCTGTCCCACCGTGGTTGAGTCGGGTATAGTACTCTTATTCAGACAACACTCTTACTTCATAACTAATGGAATTTAAAATTTGGGGAAGAACAGCTTTCTTGTAAATTCATTATTAATTTCTCCTTAATTTAAGGTAAGTTCTGTAAGGTGCTTAGGCCTCCATTCCCGACTGTGCTTCCTTGTCAACAAAAACTGTTCCTGGAACTGTCCTCAGAGTCTGAGTTTCTCCTCTGAGACCTCCATAATACCAGGGTTGGAAAAGGGATACCTGAGCAAGGGAGGAGGGAGGGAAGAGGGGAGGAAGGAGGAGGGAGGGAGAAGGAGGGAGGAAGGTATGGTGGAGGGGAAATTGATTTCAAGAGTGTCAAATGTCTTTTGTACTTACTCAGGAAATTATAGGCATCCTCAATGTTATTGTGAGTGTCCAACAGAAAACTGAGCACATGCACAGCACTCCGCAGGACCCACAGTGAGGTCCTGCACAACAGGATGCACAACAACGATGAGGTGGAAAGAGAAGTAGTGTTTCACCTGCACCCTGTGTACTCAGCCACTTCCCCTTCCCCTGGAGCTAACATCTCTGTATTACCTGGGTCGGCATGCTTTCTCATGCCCCACCAAAGAGAGGGGAGTTTGCACTAAGCCCTCTGCCTTTTAGCCTCTGGTGTCTAATCCTCAGAGACCTGCTCAGAGCTCTTAAGTTAATGGTACTCCTGAGCAGAAGCCCGCTTCAACTCAGACAAAATGCCTTGTTCTTGGGAGTCCGTGGGCGAGGTGGGTCCTGAGCTGATGACCACCAGATACACACCAGTCCCACTCATCTGGCTCCTAAATATTTGTGTTATGACCCTGGTGGAACTGAGGGGGTAGTTCCAGTCCTCTGATTATATTTATGATTTTTTTGTTTTGCCTCATCATTGAACTTCTTATTTCACTGAACCGTCTCTGATAAGCATTGTACACCCTAGCCACTTGTAATTATGGATATAAATTTCATGTCAAGCTTTAAGTGTTAGGCTTAGAGTTTGCAGAAAAGAGAAAGTTGTGTGACTTTCTAAGCGAGATGTCGGAAAACCTTGTGAAAAACCTTAAATTTCTTCACCCCAAAAAGCTGGTATTATATTTACATTAATTTCCTAAAATACAGTCAAACCATGTAACTAGCAGACAAGAAATAAAAAGAAAAGCTAGGTTGTAGTTTTTTTTAGTTATTTTCTTGTTTGACTAAAGTTCTTTTTAAATTGAAGTTAAATTTATTTTTAATTGGGATTTAAATTAAAATTGTACATATTTATGGAGTTTTATCAGATTCTTAGTACACACATACATTATATAGTATTAAACTGTTAAATCTATATACACATCTCCCCCCAAATTTACCATTTCTCTTTGATAAAAACATTGACTATCCTAGCCAGTCAATGGTGGCCCAACACTCAGGAGGCAGAGGCAGATGGATCTCTGTGAGTTCAAGGCCAGCCTGGTCTACAGAGCAAGTTCTAGGACAGCCAGGGGCACAAAGAGAAACCCTGTCTCAAAAACACAACAACAACAACAACAAAAAAAAAACATTCAATATCCTTTCTTCTAGTTCTTTTGAAATATAAAGTACATTGTTTTGCTTGGTAGGGCATCTTAAATGTTTCCCACTCCTAATTTCTTTTTACCAAAATAATTTTAAGTGGCCTCAGCTATAAAGGCATATAAAATAAGTATACATATACTATTTCAATGGCAATTGTACTTGCTGATTTTGTGTCAATTTGACATAAGCTAGAGTCACCAGAAAGGAAGCAACCTCAGTTGAGGAAATGCTCCCATGAGATCCAGCTGTGAGGCATTTTCTAAATTAGTGGTCAATGGGGGAGGGCCCAGACCATTGTGGGTGGTGCCATCCCTGGGCTGGTGGTCCCGGGTTTTATTAAAAAACAGGCTGAGCAAGCCATAAGAAGCAAGCCAGTAAGCAGCACCCCTCCATGGCCTCTGCATCAGCTCCTGCTTCCAGGATCCTACCCTGTTTGAGTTCCTGTCCTGACTTCCTTTGGTGATGAACAGCATTGTTGAAGTGTAAGCAGAATAAACATGCTTTTTAGTCATGGTGTTTTGTTCCAGCAATATAAATCCTAAGACAATAATAAATTTTGTTGCAGCAATATAAACCCTAAGACAATAATAAATCATGTAAAAATTATTTTTAAACAATTACTTAGTATACATATAATCTTGTTATTCATTAGACTGAAGCCAGTTTACATACTAGTAAGAGGGATATGCTTGTTTATTTTATCAGTCTTGTCTGAAAATTCATACTGCATGACACAGCACCTTCACCATGTTTCAGAGCTGTCAGCATCTTGATTTGATAATCAGGCATCAATCCTGAGAGTATTACTATGCATAAATATGGAATATAAAATGATACAAGTATGTTTAGGGCCATTTCAGAAATTGTTGCAAATTCTGTCTTAATCCCAAGCCAAAATTCATTTAAGTCAGCAACTTAAAGAACAATATTTATTTGTTTGTTTGTTTTGAGACAGGATCTCTCTACATAGCCCTGGTTGTCCTGGAACTCACTATATAGCCCAGGCTGGCCTAGAACTCACCGAGATCTGCCTGCTTCTGCCTCCTGAGTGCTGAGATTAAAGGCATGTGCCATCATACCTGCTCATACAGTAGTTTTTAAAACCAAACATTCTAACACCATACAATCCAAAGATATGCTAACTTGATGTTTACACCTTAAATATGGACAGTAAGAAAATGCTGTCTTTGATTTCTGCAATGAGGACATTTCTGTAATGAAAACATATATCTAGTAAAATGTGCAATGAATAGTGTGTCCTGAACCTGAGCTGGTGTGCCAGCAGCACATTAGCACACAACAGTGTTCCTTCACATCGTGGCATAGTTGTCAAAGCGTATAGCTGTGTGTTCAGAAGCAACGATGTAGTGAAGTCACGATACAGTGCAGGCGAGTACTGCCTGAGACATTACATTTTGATTTTGAATTAAGTTTGGACTCTTGCCTGAACAGAAACTCTTTATTGTTGTCAAATTTTCCATGACCCTCACATTCAGTTATATGACCTCATGTGGGTTTTGATGCACAATTTAAGGAGCTGTGGTCTGTAGTCACCCACTGCACACAACTGGCCATTCTTTATACTAGAGTATTTTCTCATTTGCTGTTGAGTTTTTGGGGTTCCTCATCAACTCTGGGTGGTAGCTCTTTTCCCCCTTCTGTAGGCTGCCCCTTTGCTGTTGGCTGTTTCCTTTCCTGTACACAAGTTGTTTAGTTTGATATAATCCCACTTGCTTATTTTTGTTTGTTTGTTTTGTTTCCTGTGCTTTGAGGCCTTGTCCAAGAAAGTCCTTGCCCATCCCAGTGTCCTGAAATGTTTCCCTGTGAGTAAAGCTCCTCATTGTTCTGGGAAGGACTTTGACCACAGAGAAGACAATGGAGCTGTACGTGTGCTTCTCTACATGTTGAGAATCCTGAACATAACGTCATCGAATTTGTTCTTTGGGAACTGAACTGGAAAGAGGACTTACTGGAAATTCAGCAAAAATTGAAATGTTTATTAAAACCGAATTAATGATAATCTGAGTAAACAGTAAAGAATGCCCTCCATGAATAGTGTTTCTGCGAATTCTGACGTGCTTAGAAAGTGGGGGAGCTGAACCAGGAAGAAAGGCTTGTAGAACCACTGTCCAGGGCACAGCTGGGGTGTCTGGCTTCAGGGGGACCCAGGGACAGAGTGGTGAGAGATCTGGAGCACTTTGGAGTTAGTTTACGTGATGTCCTGAGGGTGGCTCTTCACCCTGTCTGTCTGTGACAGTAGCTGACAGAGGTGCTGCTTTCTTACTTCCTAAAGCAGCCTATGGGTGCCGGGCCAGAGAAATGTGGCTCCCTCCGAGGGATCTACCAAGTCTCTTGACCCAAAATGTTTCCACAGACCTCCCGGCAGCACATCTGTGTCTCTGTCAGAGTCACCGACAGCAGGCACAGTGAATACTGTAGCAGACAAGTATGCCCCAGTACAAATGGAAGTAACCTAGGTATCCCAGGATTATCAAGTCCTCCAGGAAAGAGAAGACATTGGATGGATGGTGATTTGGAGAAAGTGCAAAAAAAGCATTGTGATAATTAGGTCTAGATACTTTCAAAGTTTAAAACTTGCTCATCTAGCGCACGCCTTTAATCCCAGCACTTGGGAGGCAGAGGCAGGCAGATTTCTGTGAGTTCGAGACCAGCCTGGTCCACAAAGTGAGTTCCACCATAGACAGGGCTGTTACACAGGGAAACCCTGTCTCAAAAGCAAACAAACAAACAAACAAACAAACAAACTTGCTCATCAATAGAAAAGAGAATGGCCAAACAAATTGACAACAGATACTGAAGGAGTGAGCTAAAGAGACCAGAGGAAGGGCCTAGCAGTTGGGGACCCTGCCAGCTTCTCTGAGCGGGTAGAGCTCGGGGTGTGGAAGCACTAAGAAGGGGGTGAGGAGGTGGAAAGGCTCTTGTTGCAGAGGAGGGTGTGGAATACTGGTGAGCCTGCGGTTGGTAGAAGAGGTGAGTTTATTTACGGTCGGCCCTTAAAACACTGGGTTCCATATTCACAGGCTCTACCTCTGTGGGCAAAAATAGGCTAATACTTTCTTTGCAATTATTCCTCAAAGAGCACAGCATTACTAGTCCTTGCATGACATTTGCATTGTATCATTATCATAAGTAATCTAGAATGACTTTAAATACATGGACAGTGCACATAAATTGTGTGCAAATATTTCACTGTTTTCTATAAGGGAAGTGAGTGTCTGCAGAGTTTATTGTCTACAGGGAATCCAGCTCCCTGTGTGTGCCTATGTGAATATGTTCATGCACGTGTGTTTGCAGTTAACTAGCTAATGTTATGAGTCGCCTGTAGGTGGAGTTTTTCCATCTAGACTGCTACCTGCTCCCCAAATAACCACACAGAGACTTATTATTAATTAATTAGAAATGCTCAGCCAATAGCTTAGGCTTGTCTCCAACCAGCTCTTATGATTTAAATTAACCTGTGTGCTGCCCTGAGGCTCGTTTACCTCATCTATGAACTTCCCATGTTCCTTCTTCTGCATCTGGCTCTCTACTCCCCCAACTCCACCCTTTTTCTTCCCAGTATTCTCTCTGCCCCTAAAATCCTGCCTAGCTATTGGTCAATCAGCTTTTTATTAACAATGAGAGCAATACATCTCTACAGTGTACAGAAGGATTATTCCACAGCAGTCGTCCTAATGTAACTTTAAACTCTTATTACTTGGAAACAGAATGAAGTCTCAAGGGAGGTGGAGTCAGAGGAAACCTAATGATACTAATTAAGCAGAAAAATAAAGAAGAAAATATTTACAGGAAAACCCATAAGACAAGATGGCAGGAATGCATCTCAATAGATCAGTACCCACAGTAAGTTCCGATGGACTCATATCATCTCAGAAGACATGTTCTCTCCGATTGGGTAAAAAAGAAACATACTCTACATAAGAGAAAAGACTGAAAATATAGGCACGGGGCTGGGGTTAAGAGCACTGGCTGCTCTTCCAGAGGTCATGAGTTCAATTCCCAGCAACCACATGGTGGCTCACAGCCATCTGTAATGCAATCTGGTGCCCTCTTCTGGCCTGCAGGGATATATGCAGGCAGAATACTGCATACATAATAAATAAATAAATCTTTAAATAAATAAATAAATCTCTGGAAAAAAAAAGAAAAAGAAAATATAGGCACACAAAAAAGATAAACTAGAAGAAGGTAAAGATTAAAACATGGATGGGGGAAATTGCCATAAAAATATCCTTAAAGTAAACGTTGCCATTGGCATAGAGACTTTATGTAGATCAAATTCCTAAGATATGAGTCACAGACAATAAGGCAATAAAAGTACTTGAAATATGTAAAGCAAAAACTAGAAAAGGCCATATTCGTGCTGGGAAACTTTGCAACAGTTCTGTTTGCAGAAGTCAGTAGTTCAGCAATACAAAATCACGAGGACCATAGAAAGATTGGGCTTTAAGCCAATGAAGTAAGAGAGCGGCTGGGCGGGCAGCTCAGGTTCTCAGCGGGCACTGCCCTGCAGTCACCGATGGACGTGCCCGTTCGGAAGGTACGGTAGCTATGTCTGGTAACTTGCAGAAAACTCCCATCCTGCACCTGCATTCCGCTCCCAGGACTCTTTCTTCAGTAAAGAATGCATGTGTATGCAAATATCAAAGGGGGCCATTTTCTTATGGTGTGATAGGAAGCATTTGGAAACTGAATTCCCATCAACAGGGGAGTGGTTTAATAAAATATGTTATTCCATAGATGAAATACTATTTAGTTGTTAAGATGAGAGAAATAGTTTTGTATGGGTTATTATGGGAATAGTTTCAGGGTCTGTTAAATGAAAAAATATGGTACAGAAAAATACAATTTGGTCACCTTATTAATACGTTTTAAAAAGAAATAACACACAGCTGGGCATGGTGGCACACGCCTTTAATCCAAGCACATGGGAGGCAGAGGCAGGCAGACTTCTGAGTTCAAAGCCAGCTGGTCTACAGAGTGAGTTCCAGGATAGTCAGGGTTGTTAACACAGAGAAACCCTGTCTTGAAAAACGAGGAGGGTGGGGGGAGGGAGAGGGAGAGAGGAGTTGGGAGAAGAAAAGAAAAGAAAAAAGAACACCCAAAACCAGTAACATGCACACTTGCTTGGGAGGTTGTGTAAAGAACTAGCGATCATGCTTTAGAAGAGGGATGGAGGGAGCCAGGCAGTGGTGGCGCACGCCTTTAATCCCAGCACTCAGGAGGCAGAGGCAGGTGGATCTCTGGGAGTTCAAGTCCAGCATGGGCTACCAAGTGAGTTCCAGGAAAGGCGCAAAGCTACACAGAGAAACCCTGTCTCAAAAAACCAAAAAAAAAAAAAAAGAAGAAGAAGAAGAAGAAGAGGGATGGAGGTTTGAGATGAGGGGAGGGCAGCTTCCTCTTTCCATTTTCACACAGTTCTGTGCTCTTCAAATATCTAAATATGTGCATTCCCTTCATTCTAAAGTACAGGTGTCCTTAGACTGCCTTCTGATAATCACTGTCTTACTAATAAAGAAAGCAGATGTATTTTGATAGTAGCATCACACAGAGTGGTGCATGCCTGTGATACCAGCCCTAGGTGAAGACACTCAGGCAGGAGGAGGCTGACTTCTCAGCCAGCCTAAGCTATGGAGCAAATTAAAACTATTTAAATATTTGCTAACGCTCCAGCCAGTGTGTCTTTCTAAAAAGTGACGCATTGAGGACGTGCCCTTTCTGACAGCATTGCAGGTCTCAAAACTTAAGTATGTCACAAAGGTTAGTATGTGAGTTTGGGCTGTATTACAGTAGGAGATGCCAGCATAAAATAAGGAAAGCAAGCCAGGTGGTGGTGGTACACACTTTTAATCCCAGCACTTGGGAGGCAGAGGCAGGTGGATCTCTGAGTTCGAGGCCAGCCTGGTCTACAGAGTAAGATCCAGGATAGCTGGGGCTACACAAAGAAACCCTGTCTCGGGGGGGGGGGGGGGAACACACCGGCTTGGGGGTGCCTTGTCCCTGTAGGTTGGGCACCTTCTCTAGCCAGGTTGCTCATGCTGCTACCAGCAGTGACTCAGAACCAGTGCCCGGCAGTCCTGCGTCTTCACATATGAGCACAGGTCCCAGGGTGCATTCTATGGATGCTTAGGTTTTGGTTTGGGGGTTTTTGTTGTTGTTAGTGGTGGTGGTGGTGGTTTTTTAAATCTCTGTTTTGCTAACCCCACGATCATACTGAATTCAGTATTGACTCTCGCGTTTAAACATTTAAGTTATGTTTAAATAAGTCTCGTCCATGCCTAACAAAAGCCTGCCACGCGTTGTCTGTGACGGCTGACTTGTCTCATGTGTGCCAGGCACTGGACTAAGTGCTCCATAAATCACTGCCCAGAGGGAAGCAGATGCCAGCAAGTTCCCCCAGGAAACAGCAGCCTGCTCTGAACTGTTTCTTTGATGGTCGTGGAGCTGGCTTTTCTTGAATCTTAATTCTGAAATATTTGAACTCTGTCAAGAAAATTTCTCAACTCGTCAGCTGCCAAGAAAGGTTCAGAAATAGTATTTGATAGAATGTGTGTCTTGGGGGGTGGGCGGGGAGTGTGTGGCGTTTCCATAACAACCTGTGAGTAGAAATGTGCTCACCTGTAAACCTGTCTCTTTAAGCATCCCCCCCTTTCTTGCAGGGTAACTCCGTCCTCTGAAAACCCTAATGGTGCTACTTCTGGTGTGAGCCAAGGGAAACCTTCCCTAAGACGAATTAAAGGGAGACTGCATCGTAGCAAGAGTCTGGACAGCATCGATTTCTGTGAACTCACTGTAAGTGGACTGCACGTGCTTTTGTTTTTCAAGAAATATGAAAAGGTTATTGTTGTATTTTTGTAAAACTGCAACAGGCTTGTTCTGTGGTGGTCTACTCTTAAAATGGTATACCTAACAGGTTACCAATGAGAATGCTTTCCTAGCTAGTGCGTGTCTGATACCTTTATAATAAATGGTTCATAATGAAGATCCCACTGCAAAGACAAAAGTCCTGAATGTTCAAAAAAAATTAAATTGAAGGGCTGAGAAGATGGCTCAGTGGTTAATGTGCCTGCCACACAAGCCTGAAGACCATGATTCAGATCCCTGGAATTCATATAAATTCTGGGTCATCTCAGCCTCAGAAGAGCAAGACCAGGGAAACAACCCCCCGCCCCGCACACCCATGAGCAAGCTGGCTGGCATGACCAGACATATCAGTGGGTTCTGGGGCTGATTTAGAGACTGCCTCACTGAATGAGGTGGAAGAGTGATGGAGGGTGACCCCTGATGTCAACGTTGGGTCCCACATGTGCAGGCCTACCCACACACAGGTGTGCTCACACAGATGCAGAATAGACGTACACACGCGTGCACATCACTCAAATGGAAAGAGGAAAAAAATAAGTGGGATAGACTATTGATGTAAATTTCTGTGACAGTCACAAGTTTGTGTTCGGTTGAATCGCAATGTCCACCTCTGATTAACTCCAGACACCTGATTTCCTGATCGAGACAGACATGAGTCTCAGTTCGGTTAATGGTGGTGTTTTCTGTTTTAAAGGTTTGAAACATTGATGGTCATATTTCTTTCCAGACACATGACAAATTTTTATCTGATAAATTCCATGTGGTTTTGGAGGAACACTAGCATTTTTAAGCTCTGTTCAACTAAAAGAGATGCTGTAACACTATAAAGGAAACCCTAGAATATTCTCTGTCAGGGGACTCATTGGCAGGCTCTTGGATACTTAGGACTGTAATAGAAGTCCCATCTCTTCCTTTTGGGTTCTGATTGGAAAAATTCCCAATCATAAAAATACCACTGACTGTTGTTCCATCAAGTATATTAAAATGGAATTAGAGTTTAGCCTGTGACACTAAACTCTGTTTTGGGTGACGTGGCGTTGATGGAAACAGATGCTCAGTAAACATGAATGCTGCATTTACTTTTTACTTTCAAATTTTGTTTAGTTTTGGGGCTGGAGAGATGGCTCAGCGGTTAAGAGCACTGGTTGCTTGTCCAGAGGTCCTGAGTTCAATTCCCAGCAACCACGTAGTGGCTCACAACCATGTATAGTGGGATCTGATGCCCTCTTCTGGCATAAAGTCGTACATGTAGACAGAGCACTCATTACATAAAACAAATAAATCTTTTTTTAAAAAAAAATGTTTAGTTTTAGTAATTATTCTTAGTATAATATTGTTTCACTATTTTCCTTAAAATTGCTCGTGAACACTTTTTATGACACAAGACACTATAAGGTGAAATGTGGCTGGTAAGGAAACATTCATGAATAACTGGGAAATGCCACCTGAGTTCTAACAGTGAGGGCGACTGTAGAAAATGCAAATGTGTTTTAACATGCAGTGCTTTGCTCTCAGGAGGGAAACGGCGACTACGTTGAGGAACATTTGAATTACGGGCTGGCGTTTAGGAGTAGAAATTGAGATGGTGCTGGCTCTTTCCTGTGGTGTTTGGCGTCTTTGCCGCCGATATGTGATCTGTTAGCCAGTGCATTTAGCACGGGGCAAACTATATTTCCTTGCTAAGGCCATAGTTCTGGTTGGGAGAAAGGTGGATCTTTCTTAAAAGGTGACAGTGTCGGGAAGGGGGATTTCTCACGCTGTTCATCACTTTCCTGACATGCTCGGGATCCCATATGGGTTGGATTGGGAATGGTTTTTGGATCTTGGCATATTAACATAACTATAATGAGATATCCTGGGAATTGGCCCCAAGTCTAAATACATCCACCATTCACTTCTGCTTCATAAACATTTTTATGCAGAGTTTGAAGTGATTATATTTTGATATGGTGGTGAATTTGTATTCTGGTTATAACTTGTCCTCTGAGGTCAAATTTGAGGTTTACCCCTGAGAACAGCAGTCTCAACCTGTGGGTTGTGACCCCTTTGGCAAACCTCTATCTTGCAAAATATTTACATTATGATTCATAACAGTAGCAAATTTGCAGTTATGAAGTAGCAACAAAAAAAAATCATGGTTGGGGGTCAGCACAACATGAGGAACTGTATAAAGGGTCACGTTCGGAAGGTTGAGAACCGTTGCCATAGGACATTATGTCAGTGCCTACAAAGTCTTGGGTTTTCATGTTGGGTCTGTTTTCCCAGAGAGAGATGCATATTTGAATGATCGGGAAAGCTGAGCTCAAAAATAGTTACCTTTTTCCTGTAATTATTAATGATGTTTTAAGTCGCTCACTTGCTCCTTGCCTTCCAGACCAGATTTAATCTAGCCGATGGTCAAGAAAGGAAGAAAATAGCACCACCCCCGAGTAGTCACCCTCTGCAAGTTAATTTCCTTCTTTTGGAAAATCATTGCTGTGTGATTTCACATGAGAAGGGAAAAGGCAGAGCCTCCTGGAAGGGCGGACATGTAACACTGGTGTCACAAGACCAGGGAAGGCTGTCCTGTGAACGGTAGTGTCAGGGGGCAGGGGAGTGTGCCTAGCTTTGTGCTTCCAACTTGGCACTGAAGAATGGTGGACTTTGGCTCATGGGGTTCCGTCTCTTTTTCACTTGTGGGAATGTAGTAACAAAGTCTTGTGATGGTAATAAATTGGAGTCTTTCACAATTTGAATTTATTTTCTTTTCATATTCATAATGGGCAGTGACATATCATTCTTTGAACATTTGTAGATTGTTACATGTCTTATAGTAAATTTGTTCCATTTGTAGAAAATCAATAAATATTTAAAAAATAAAAAATAAACCAAGAGTTTAATAGCTTGGCTGCTTTCACTTTCTACTGTAAGACTTGAAACTTAATCCTATAATGTCTAAGTACGTGTGAGTACATGGTGTCTTTGGCATGGGGCTAAAATATAATTGTCCCTGTACAACTTGCAGACAGCTCAACAATTGGAGACTATCTCTTTCAGGCTGGTTCGAGCCTCTTCCAGGCAGCTTGTCTGTCTGAGTGTGTCTCTCAGCAGTCCCTATAACTTATGTATGCTTGAAGAGGGAGGAGCTTAGTGAATTTGGTGAATTTCAGGGACTTCCTAAAGTTGTGTAGTTGTTTACTTTCAGAGAGCTTGATGAAGTTCCTGCGGCATGGAATGTTTTAACTGCCTTTAGTACATCTTGTATTTTACTAAATGTACTTCCAAGGTAGAAGACTTTATCTGAAGAAACTGCTGCCCAGCTCTGAGCCACAGAGTCTAAAGGGAAGGTGCCTGGTAAAGACCTCTGAGAACGTCAGTTGAGAACATAGTTGGATACGAGCAGATAAGCCTTATTCTAGGAAATAGTTATAGGTATTTTGTTATCAATGTTCTAATTCACAAAAGCCAAAGTTTCTGTCTTATTAGATGCCATTTTTGTTTGTTTGTTTTTGTTTTTCAAGACAGGGCTTCACTGTGTAGCTCTGGCTGTCCTGGAACTTGCTTTGTAGACCAGGCTGGCCTCAAACTCACAGAGATCCACGTGCCTCTGCCTCCCGAGTGCTGGAATTAAAGGCATGTGTCACCACTGCCCAGCTACATACCATTTTTAAGATTTATAAAAATACTAAACACACAGCTTACTTTGCCTATTGAGGCTAAACAGAAGTTGGGTGTGGTGGCACACACCTTCAATCTCAGCACTCGGAAGGCAGAGGCCCAAGGATCTCTGAGTTCGAGGCCAGCCTGGTGTACAGAGCATCCTAGGACAGCTAGGGCTATACAGAGAAATCCAGTCTCAAAGAAACAAACTAAAATAAACAAACAAGAAATGAAAGAAAAATATAGTTCATAATCTAATGTATTTTTACATTTGACTGCTAACTTTTCCAAATCCGTATAAGGAAGAATTACATCTTACAGTGCACTTGGGGTACACATCGAGTGCAGCTAGAATGGGAGCCCTATGATAGAGTCTCAAGGTCTGGTTCCCGGCCCAGAAGCCTTGGGATCCAGCTGAGACCTGGCCTTCTTCCCAGAATCCAATTGGTGCCATTTCACTCCTGGGGAGAAGCAATTGTTTTAGCTTTCTCTGTGGGGATTAAATGGGACTGGCACTCTAGCTCATTCTGTAAACCCTGTGGCATAATGGATCAGCATCCTAGTGTACGCAGGGGTCTGGAGTCCACCCAGTCTTCCTGGTTCTTGACACTGTGTCTGGAGATACTTGTTAAAATCTTGCCAGGCCAAGCCGGAACTGAGTAAGTATATTCTGTAGATGTATTTTCCTAGAAGAGCTGACTTTTTTCAACGTTGTAATGGCTAAATGGTGTACACACACACACACACACACACACACACACACACACACACACACACAGGAATGCTAAAGTGATAAATGGCCCTTTTGTCTGTGTATTTGGTTTCTTCTAATTCAGCCAACTGTGGATGAGAAGTATTTGAAAAAACACTGTGTCTGTACTGAACATGTATAGTTTTTTTTCCTTTGAGGTACAGTCTCACTATACAACTTTGGCTGTCCTGGAACTTTCTATGTATACTAGGCTAGTCTCAAACTCATAGACATCTACCTGCCTCTGCTTGCCAAGTACTGGGATAAGAGGGCTGTGTCGCCATACCTGGCTACATACACATGTGCAGGAGGGCATGTGTAGGATATATGCTATACCAGTTTTTATAAGAACTCATGTATCCTTGGCTTCCTGCATCCATAGGCTCCCATGCTCGGGGTTGGGGTGAGAGTGTGGAGGGAGACGGTATGAAGAGTGAGTGTTTGCTTTTGGAATCCTTACATTCTTAGCTACTCTGTTCCTCTGGAGTCATTGCCTGTTCAAAGGGACCAGGCTGCATTCCCTTCTGCATCTTCTACTCTCTTGGATTCTAAATATGTGAAGAATTTAAGGGGCAGGGCACTTAGCTTGAAATTTCACATCTCTTTTTGACCAGATTTCCTCCCTAAAATCTAAAATAGGGAAGAGAGCCATTCATTGGGTGACATTCATTCTGTTTGTGGGGAAGCTACTCCGGAGTGTAAGCTTAGGCCATTTTCTTCTTAATGTAACCCTTGATTCAGCCTAATTAAGCACAATCCAGTTAATCTGAGGTGGGGGCCGCGGAGATGGAGATGGTGGCAGAGGATGTAGCGATGATGGTGATGATGGAGGTGTGTGGGGGTGGCATGGTGATAGTGGCGGAGGTGGAGGTGGCGGTGGAAACAGACATGGGGTCATACAGGAGGGCGTGGTTTGTATGGGTAAATGTGGAGGTGATCTATGGCACTGTAGAGTGGAAGGGTAGTGGTTGTACTGGAGATGTAAGTGGTGATGTTGGTTGAGGTGGATGGCTGTGGTGCTAGAGGAGACAAGAGTAGTACTGGTATGGTAGCAGGGCTAGAGCTGTTTGGTAAGAAAAGAGGTAAAGGTGGAGATGGATAATTGCGGTGATGAAGAATGCGGTGGTGGATGTGGAGGAGGAAGTGGTGATGGTAGACACACCATAAGAGTTGTGATGAGGGAGGTAGATATAGAGTGTTTTATTGGTGGGGTGACAGGTGGGGTGTTTTGGTAGAAGTGGGAGTGGAAGATGGAGAGGTACTGGTAGAAATAGAATGTGGTGGAGCTTGAAATGGAGGTGATGGTGGAAGTGGAGTAGGTGTGGAAGGGAAGGAGGTGGAGGGGGATGTTTTGGGTGCTGACAAAGGTAAAGGCGGTAGACGTGTAAATAGACAAGGTGGAGGGGTGGCTTGCTTTGGTGGTGGTAGTGGCAGTAGTGATGGAAGCGGAGTGCTTTGGTGGAGGAGATGGTGAAGGCGGATGTGGTGATGGGTAGAGTGTGCTGTGGTGAGGGTGTACTGTTGGGAGTGGAGTGGCAGGGTGGAGGTGGAGACGATGCTGAATGTAGAATGTGTGGTCATTGTTCATGGTGAAGATGGAGTTGGAGCTCGTCGGTGATGAAGGAGGTGGGGGTGGCAGAAGTGAAGGTACTGGGTATTTGGCAATAGAAAAGGTGGGGGTGTTGATAGAGGTGGGGGACTGGATTGGTGTAAGAGGTAGAAGAGGCTGGAGAGCAGCGGGTAGTGAAGGCGGCTAAGGTGGAGAGCTTTTAGTGATGGTGGTGATGGAGGTGGCGGAGGCAGGAGAGGAAGGGATGGTGGGAGTGGAGCATTTTCAGGGGTGTGTGGGTGTAGTAGACGAGGTTAGAGCAGCTTCTGTCCTCACAGTGGGCCAGGCTTTACACATTTCGATATATCAAGAACACCTCTGCTTCCAAGTCACAGAAGACTGACTCAAGCCTTCTCAGTAATAAGGATATTTAGTATCTCACATTCTAGGTTAGTGGTGGCCAGTCTTCAGGGCTCCCTCAGTCTGTGGACCATGTTCATTTTCTTACAGCACTTGACACAGCTCTGTCTGCTTGGATGCTATAGGAAGTCTCGACAGCAGTCTAGGCCTAACGTCACAGAAAGGTCTCCTTCCCAGGTCCCATTTCTGTCTGTGCCTGTGACTGCTGATGTATTTTGCTTAGCTGGGTCCTTTGACCAAAAGAAAAGCCTGAAATCTATAAATAATAATCTTTAAGCCTGAAATGCTTGTTTGGATAGGGACAAATGAATATTATTGCCCAGATATCAGTGCTTTTGGCTGAGGGAGCTCTCAGGAAGGAGGAAACGGACACATCATTGGTGGTCTGGTCCACCTATGAATGCAACTTTTATGGACCAGACCATAAAAGCTAAATCATAAAAAGGGTAAACTGTAATTTGCACCATACTACTTCATTAAAGAGACACATTTCGAAGTCCTCTGCATACATCCAGATCCATGTCATTGTGAGACTGATTCTCCCCCAGGATTTAGAAAGCATGGATGGACTGGTAGTGTTGACAAATCATAAGTAGTACAGACATTCACTCAGTTTGCCTGGTAGAAACTAGGATGTCCTTGATACTTTTAATCTGAAAGGCGCTTATAATTTCAGACTTGCTCACAAAGTACGGCTTTATTCAAATTTTATATTGCATGGGTTTGATGTATATAATTAGATTTTTTGCAAAACATGGTAGATTGTGTTCAGTTTAAAAAGTCAAAAAAGTATGTGATCTCCTTCAGGGAAATGTGGGCCAGGTGGCCCTAATACGAAGGGCTGTGATGGCTGCAGTGATATTCTCCCTTAGTTCTGTGAGCCCGTGTCTGTTCAGGACAGACTTGTCCCAAGTCCTCCCTCGTTCCTGGGTGTCCTTGTTTTGTCCTCCAGGCTTACAGTGTCTACTGTTACAACTTTTGAGTACACTTCCCTCCACTATCTCCAAGACTGATGATATGTCAGAAAACTAGATTGCTCTGTAGTAGCTGATGCAGTGTGAAGGGCTCAGTAGGGTTCCCTCGGTGTAAATGTTTGTTCATCAAAGATGTAGTTAAGTTACTAAATGGCCTCTTGGCAATAGGCTTTGAAGGGCACTAAGAATGGAAATAAAAGTCAGCTGTTTTAAAAATGACATCGAGTCATTTATCTGGGCTGGGGTGGAGGAGTGCACATGCCACGGTGCTCAGATTGAAGCCAAAGGACAGCTTTTGGGAGTCAGTTCTCTCCTCCCACTGTGTGATTCAGGTATTGAACTCATGCCATTGGGCTTAGTGGCAAGCAAATCATTTTCTACTGAGCCTTCTTGCCATCCCCAGCGATCATCTCTTCACTGTCCTTCCTGTCTTGACCATCTGAAAGAGCCTTCAATGTGTCTGCCCAGTCTTCCTCAACAGAAACACCCCAAGGAGGTGATGCACCTCCCTGGGTGCCTAACATCAGGCCAGGCAGCACATGAAGTCCTGCATCCACCAGGGGGTTTTCACTGTGCTTGGCTGGTCATGTTGTATTATGCCCTCCTTTTCCCCTTTAGTTCACCATGCTTCTTCTTGTAACTGAGTAAAATTTCATAGAGAGAGAGTCTAAGACAATACCCATGTTTCTCACTGGACCTCACTGAGACCTGAGTCTCAGCCTCCAAGATGCTGCTGCCTCAGTTAGCACTCTGAGGTGGTTCCCAAATCGTGACTTTGCCTCCATTTCTTTTCTTCTGTCACCATTGTGTGTGAAAAAGAGATTCCCTCATTTGTTTATTTTACCTTCATTTATGAATATATATATTTTAATGAATTGATTAATTTTTGTTTTGTGTCTGTGTGCACATATGTGTGTGCAGGTGTACATATGTGTGTGCAGGGGCACACATGTGTGGTTGCCTGTGGAGGCCAGAAATTGGCATCAAGTATCTTTCTCTATTGCTTTTCACCTAATTTTTGAGACAGGGTCTCTCACTGGCCCTGGAGCTCACTGGTTAGACAGGGTCTCTCACTGGCCCTGGAGCTCACTGGTCAGACAGGGTCTCTCACTGGCCCTGGAGCTCACTGGTTAGACAGGGTCTCTCACTGGCCCTGAAGCTCACTGGTTAGACAGGGTTTCTCACTGACTCTGGAGCTCACTGGTTAGATGGGATCTCTCACTGGCCCTGGAGCTTACTGGTTAGACTGAATGGTTAGCCCAGCAAGCCCCTGGGGTCCTCTGGACTCTGCTTCCCCACTTCTGGGATTATAGGCAGGCTACCATGCCTGGCTTTTTACATGGATGATAGGAATTCAAGTCTGGGTCTTCATGTTTGTGCAACAAGCATTTTACCTTCTGAGCTGTCTCCTCAGCTGTCATTCATCTCTTTCTCTCTCTAAATTTATTTTAAAACTGATACATAAAATTGCCCATGGTAGTGAGATCCCATCCATTCATTTCTTTATGGCTCTTTAGAGCCATGTCGTGTTCAGTGAATTACAAACTATTGCTGTCATTAACTTTTCCTTGAGATGGGGTTTCTCTGTATAGCCCTGGCTATACTGGAACTTGCTCTGTAAACCAGGATGGACTTGAACTCAGGTCTGCCTGCCTCTGCCTCCCTAGTGCTGTGATTAAAGGCCACCACCAGGCCTGCTATCATTAACTTTTGGCACTAGGTTTTTATAGGACTCAGCCAGCCTGTGGGAGCTCCTGAAGACTAGTTCCTCTTCTTTTTTTGCCCTGCCTTCTCTATCTTTGAATACCCCTCTCTGTCTTCTGCATAAGGTGCCCCAGGCTCAGTCTGGGCTTTGGGCTCTCAGTCATGAATAAGCCACCTGGCTTGAGGAGGCTCCAGTCCCTTATAACAGAGGATGACACTTGCAGCCAAGATGTGGAGGTTTGCTGTGCTCACTGCTTTGATGTTCTTTGCCCTCTTAACAGATGGGAAACATACAAAGCTGCAGTACACAAGTGGAATCATCTACTCTTTGTGTGCATTTGTGTGTGTGTGAATGTATTCCTGTGTCTGTATTTCTGTGTATATGCATGTGACAGTGTCTGAGTGTGTGCATGTGTATGTGTGAATGTGTGAATGTGTGTGTATGACTGTGTGTGTGTGAATGTGTGTATATATGTGTTCTTGTGTGTGTGTGTTTATGTATATGTGTGTGCCAGTGTGTGAGAAGGTGTACATGTGTGTGCATGCACTTGATGGCCTCACTTTCTTACATCAGTTCTTCACCTCAGGATCCCTTCCCTAGCTCTCTTAGCTTTCTGGTTTCTAGGAGTAAGGAATCTGACCCTCACCAGCCTTGGATACTTTCATGTCACCCAATCTACTCTCTGCTCCATGTAACCAGTCTCCCGCCACACCTACTCTGCTCACCAGGGCTAATGTCCTGTGCAGAGTTGCATGCAGTACATATGACCTGAATGGCTTGGGAAAAATACTTGACAAGGGAAGTGTTTGTGCAGAAAGGGTAGAATTAGTTCATATCTTTCAAATATAATGGTTTGAAGGACTGAAGTCTGTGGAGCAGTTTGCTCTTGATTTTCTGCCTAGCAGTGCATATGTTGAGTTTAACAAACAGGTTTGGACAATCATTGTTTCAGAAGTCAGTCAAGAGATTGTCAGCTGATGTTGCTGTTAAGAGTTCCCACCTTGTGCAAATTCACATAGCCAACAAAGTCCCACTTGGGTGTGCGTGCACGCACGCACGCACGCACGCACGCACGCACGCACGCACGCACACTGTTACACTGTGTGGTCATGCACTGGACTTTCAAGTGTCAGGGAGCCTAGAACTTCTGGTCTTGGGGAGATGTTGACTTTGCCCATGACTCTTCTTGTGTGTGGTGGGGATTGCTGAACCCAGGGCCTGTGCTTACTTACCACTGCCTTGCACCCTCAAATCCTCGACCCTGCACTTGGAACACCAGCAGGAATTGCTTAACGGTGAGGACGGCTACAGATGTTCTTCAGTGGTCACTGTATGGATGACACATAAATGGGAAGATTGAGTTCACATGGAATAGACCAGCCTGTAGTTGTTGTTGTTTTTATTCTTACTCTTTTGGCTCTTTGGGGGCCCACCACCCAACTCCCCAATAAATCACACAGAGGCTTATTCTTTCTTATGGATGCTCAGCCTTAGCTTGGCCTGTTTCTAGCCAGCTTTTCTTAACTTAAATTTTCCCATCTACCTTTTGCCTCTGGGCTTTTTTACCTTTTCTATTTCTGTGTTATCTTTTCTTCCCTTGTTACTCTTGTGGCTGGCTGTGTTGCTGAGTGGCTGGCCCCTTCTTTTCCTGATCCTTCTCCTTTTCTCGTTCCTTGATCTTTTTCTCCCCAATTTTTTCCTCCTATTTATCCTCTCTGCCTGCCAGGCCTGCCTATCCTTTCTCCTGCCTAGCTATTGGCCATTCAGCTCTTTATTAGACCATCAGGTGTTTCAGGCAGGCAAAGTAACACAGCTTCACAGAGTTCAACAAATGCAACATAAAAGAATGCAACACATCTTTGCATCATTAAATGAATGTTCGACAACATAAACAAATGTAACACGTCTTTAACTAATACTCTACAACACCAGCCCTGCATTATTTTATAATGACGTTCCTGCAAGAAATAACACCAAACAAGGAGAAAGATATACGTGGCTTATGGTTGGGTAGCTGAAGAAACAAAATGACATTTGCCGACAGTTTATGTGTAAATCTGGCTTTTGAATTCAGACCAACAGAAGAATAAAATCATGATATGTGTGCATCCTTCAGATCTTGATCCAAGACAGTGGACTTTGTAAAACAGAATAGTAGCCAATGGGAGAATTCACAGGAATGAAACTATAATCCACAAACATCACTGTGGGTAAAATACCATTCATTTACCGAAAAAAAGAATTGATTTGAGTAAAACTAATTTTCAGAAAAATCCAGCAAAAAGGAACAGGAACAGTTTCATGCCTTGTACAGAAAAGTAAAATTACGTTGGTTTTTAGGAAATTTATTTGTTTATTTATTTTGCTGAGAAATAAATGTTAGTATGATTTTGGTTCTTATATTTTTATCTATGAACAATGTGGTGAGAAAAATACTTGGTGCTTCCCCAAAAGCTGGTTCAGTAAAAATATGATATCAAGAGGTACAATACCTCTGGGCAGTGCACGCCTTTAATCCCAACACTTGGGAGGCAGAGGGAGGCAGAGCCAGGTGGATCTCTGTGAGTTCAAGGCCAGCCTGACCTACAGAACGAGATCCCGAGATCCAGGACAGGCACCAAAACTACACAGAGAAACCCTGTCTCAAAAAACAACAACAACAAAAAAGGTACAATACTTTTTTCCTAATGATTTCCAATTTTTACATATAAATATTTCTTTTACTTGCTTTTTGAGATAGTCTCACTATATAGCACTGGCAGTTCTGGAACCAGCTTGCCTCAAACGCACAGAAATCTTCCTGCCTCAGCCTCAAACTCTGCCTCCTGAATGCTGGGATTAAAGGTGGTATGCACTACCACACCTGACTCAAATATTTCTTCTAAATGCCTCATAGGATAGAAGATTTAGTTTAGCATTGCTTTGTGTTTTTAATTTTTTTTTTTTTAAGAAAAGCATTGTGTGGATGTGCACGCATCACAGCATGCATAGCATGGCATACACGTGGAAGTCAGAGGACAGCATTGGAGAGTCAGTTCTCTGCCTCCAATCCTGTGGGGTTCCTGGGATAGAACTCAGGTCAGCAGCCTTGGCAGCAAGCACCTTAACTCACTGAACCATCTTGTCTTACTGTGTGTGTTAAGAGGCCAATGCTTTTGACTTGCAAAATATGTGAGTGGTTTCTCTAATGGTAAAATAGTTCTAGTTGAAGGCTAAGTAAAATCACGGTGGGAGAATAATTAATATGTCAACAATCCTTCTTGTTGAGGGAGGTCTGCTCTTTCTAGCTTGCTCCTTCATGAAATTCCCACTTTCTGTCTTCTACAGTCCCCCAAGAACCTGTTTTTGCCTGTGTCTTATCCCAGCTGGCAGTAGGCTTTTTTTTTTTTTTGACTAATCTGTAAAGTGAGCTCCGTCAAGGCCGAGACCACAGTGTCTTGCTCACAGTATCTTCCTGTTTCATTATTTTGCCCTCGTATATTGTTGCTCAACCAAAATACGGAGTATTCGCTTAAGAAAATAACTTGAGACGCTCACAGGTGCTCACAGGTGGTCTTTGGGGCCCCTTGTCCTTGCTAGTCAGTCCTCCCTACTCTCAGTTCATTAAGCAAGCGTTTGACCTGAAATGCTGGCCCTGTCTTAGAAACTGGAAACGATACTGGAGTGTGACTGTCAACTCTGGGGGCAGGAGCTGCATTCCTGGAGGGTAAAGACTGCCGGGATTATCGCTGTCATTAGTTTCCAGCAGGAGAGGAGTCAGAGGGACCTGAGGCTTTACAGAACAAGACACCTGGCTATTAATGTAACTGTAGGAATTCCAGAGGCCAGTCTGATTGCAGTTTGCCAATTGACGACCAATTAGTGGCAGATTTTTGCCCTTTTCATTAAGCAGCCACATTCACCCAAGGTATTTCCAAGGCATTCTTACAACCCTCCAGCCCCTCCAAGACTTTTTTTTTTTTTAAAGAAGCACTATTAAGTACTGAGTACCCTTCTGGGTAGAGGCCTCCGTCTCAGGCCAGGGGACTTTCTGGCTTAGTTCTGTGGCTCAGAATTTGTCTCTGGCTTGGACCAGTGCCAGTGTCTCGTACCTGCTTCGAATTCCTTTTCAAAAGCAGCTGCTAGCGGAGAGTCTATTGATTCTGATCTCAGGATGGATTTGATTCATCGGAATCGATTACAAAACATGGGCCTGCTGAGGAATTAGTTCCTAATGAAATGAGTAGAGGAAGTGTAGCCTCAGAGAGGGGACAGCTAGGTCTCTGCTAGTCCACCCTACCTTGTACTGCATGAGCCTCTCGAGGAAGCAGTTCCTGCATGCTGCTGTCCTTTGAATCATGAATGCCCCCCCTCAAAAATAAAAAAATAAAAAAAAAAAAAAAAAAAAAAGCTTGGTCGGAAGCCTGTGGCACTCTTAGAATGGGGTGGAACCTTTAAGAGCTGGGACCTAGAGAGAGAAAGTTAGACTTTGGGGAGTATGACCTTGAAGTGTTATTTTGCCCTAGGTCCCTTTCTGCTTAGCTGTGTACTTTTAACCACCTCGATGGAAGCAGGCTTGCTTCCCCAATCACTCTGCTGTGGTGTACTGGACTGCCACAGACCCAGAGCAACTGTAGACTGAAACCATGAGCCGCCATGCATCTTTTCCGTTATTAAGTTCTTTATTTTGTCACAGTGGCAGCAGGCAGATGAACACACTAGATTCTGACAGACCCTGTTCCCTTCTAGGGCTCTGATTTGGTTTTCTTGTCTGTGCTGGAGACCAGCTGCCATGTTTCCTTCTCCCTTTCTCTAGTCAGCTTGCCTGCTCCAGCTCCTGTGTGTAGATCAAGGTACCTGCCTTGTAGCCATAATACATGCAAGCATCCCCTATTTTATTTAGTTGAACCAGGGCTCCCACCCCACATCTCACACACACATCCCTCCTCATCACCATTTGCCTGCCTTTCGATTGGCCACCATCAAGTAGAGCGGATGTTGAGCATACCAACTGGAAATGGAACCTCAGGAGAAACCCAGACACTCAGAGCTGCTCAGTGTGGAAAACATCACAAAGAAGGCAGCCTCTGAACAGAACTGGAAGCTCATGTGTGACTTTGTTGGGACAAAAATGCAAAGGTGTTTCTCAGGCCGAGGGAACAGAGAAGGGAAGGAAGCTGGCACCAAGGACAGGTGGAAGCATTGCCTTGGGTACTCCGCTGGGAAGCTCTAGAAAGATGCCCCAGGCTGGGTGGATGATGAGAAGGATGCAGGCAACATCCTTTGAGCCCCATCTTCCCCTCCAGCCACAGTAGCTCTGCTTTTTCTGTTCTGTGGGCAGGAGAAGGAGGCAGAGACCTTCTGCTGCTGAGGGAGTTTTTGTGAACTTAGAAGGCTAGTGTGAGAGCTACATACAGACCGGAAGCAGAAGGTACACATGGTGGGAGCAGGAAGAAACTGGGGGAGGGGGAGTCCTGGGAGGGAGCAAGTGATTCACAGAGACCTTGTCCTCAGAATGGAACAGGACAGAGGCATCGTGGGAGCAGCAGGCATCAGAGAAGGTCATGTGGGGAGGCAGAGGAGAGTTTGACTTAAGGGTTTTTTTCCTCTTAGAGGAGATATCTTATAATTTTTCCTCTAGTCTCAGAACAGAGCTGACACTGCTTCAGAATCTGCAGACTGAGGCCATATATTTCTGGCAGTCTTACATTTCTGAGACCTGGACCTGATGCCGCTCTGGTGGCACACAGCCTCCTGGTGTGGCTGGAGAGTATGGGGACATCTGGAGGTGACTGGTGGGGCTGGCTGAGGTGGCAGCTAGGCCAGAGGAGGTTAAAAATACAGAAATGAGAAGGATAGCTATGTGTTATTGAATGAGTTAAATTACGGAAATTCTTTGTTTTGTAATATGGAGCTGTTTGGCTATTCGAATTTTTTCCTATTATTTCTTACTCGGTGAACAGGGTCACTTGATTTACATATTTATTATTGAACAGACTAAACCCTAAGAAGCATAACAAATGATGTAGTACTGCAGTTTACACACATGTGCATGTGCACAGACACACACAGACACACACAGACACACACACACACACACACAACTTTGAGTACATACAAAAAGTATACGGTTGCATTTGTCTTTGAAACATATTTTATCCCACTAATGTAACCAGAACAATTGAACTCTATGTGACTTCTAGAATGATAGAGAAACATGGAAGTTTTAGGATATGTTGTTTTCTGTCTCTAAACATGAGTATTTGTTTGGGGTGCTGGGGGCTGAACCCAGGGCCCTGAACAGGCTAAGCAAATGCTGTCACATTGAGCCACATTCCAAGCCTCTATTTTTTTTTTATGTCAACATCTCTGTGGTGGTTTTTATGAAAATGTCCCCATAGGCACATATATTTGAATACTTGGTCCTCAGTGGAATTGGTTGGGAAGGCTTAGGAGGCATGGCCTTGTTGGAGGAAGTGTGTTACTGGGGGTGGGCTCTGAGGTTTCAAAAGCCCACACCATTCCCAGTTAGCTCTCTCTGCCTCCTACTTGTGAATAAGGGTATAAGCTCTCAGCTGCTGCTCCAGTGCCATGCCTGCCTGCCTGCTGCCATGCTCCCAGTCATGATGGTCATGGACTCACCCTCTTGAACTGTGAGCATGAATTAAACATTTCCTGCTGTAAGTTGCCTAGGTGTATTTTATTACAGCAATGGAAAAGTGACTAAGATAATTTCTCTGGTTCAGGCTGGCCTCAAATTCACCATCTTCCTGCCTCACCTTCCTGAGTACTTAGGATTACAAGGGTGCGTCACCTTGCTTGGATTTAAGCATAGTTTTTTTGGGGGGAGTGGGGAGAAGTCCCATATTTTGTGCAGCTGGCCTTTCATGGAGTCTGACTCTGCCTAGGGGAGAGGCGTGGGGTTGGGGAGTGAGGGTCACGCGAAGCCGTGAAGCCCCAGCTCTTTCTATAAGCTTAGGGTGGGCCTGAGAAGACAAACTAACAGAATCATTTTCTTTCCTTACTCAAGCAAGCGGGGAGTAAAATGTTAAGTTCACGCTTGGTATGACTTCACAGGTGACAGGAAGGCTGATTCCTCAGGGCCTTATTGGGTACTTCCGTCGGCCTCAGTCTTCCTGGCGGTCTTTCTGCTTGTTTGCCTTGACATCCCAGCTGTAGAGTCACCAGCAGGCCTGGGCAGCAGCTGTGTGTCCCAAAGGCTGACGTCTGAATGTGCAGCGTCTGGATCTTCAGGCTACTGTAACAAAATGTGCATGCTGGGCAAGTGCTCTACCCCTGAGCTACATCTCCGGAAGGCTCACGGGCATCTCACTGTATCCTCAAGTGGCAGAAGAAGCAAACGAGCTTCCTTAAGCCTCTTTCTCAGGGCACCGATCCCATTCATGAGGCCTCCACTCTCGTGACCTGGTCACCTCCAAAGGCCCCACCTTCTGAGGCCACCTGCCACCATCACTTTGGGGGTCGGATTTCAACATATGAAACGCAAGGAGCAGACATCAGGCCACAGCACTCAGCCAGGATGGCATTTTTCTCGCCTTCAAGTGTGACTCACTAGCTTTCAGCTGTAGTGTGCTGACGGCCAGTTGTGGGGCCCGATGGGAACTGAGTCCGAGCTTTGGAAATGGCCACTGGCAGGAACAGGGTGGTGTCTGTAGGCTCTCTGGAGTAGAGTGAAGAAGGGCTTTGCATTAGGAACCAGAGAGTTTGCAAACATTCCAGAGGAGACAAGCACCCCCCCCCCCAAAAAAAAAAAACAAGTGATGGGGAGACTCCAGACTACAGAGTGGATTTAATGCAGAGAGAACCATCGGAGACCCCAAGTGCTCAGATGCCTCTTAGGCTGTTAGTACCAAGGACAGTCATATTCCACCTTTAATATGGAACGCTCTCATGCTGTGAAGCAGCACCAGCGTGATGGAATTGTGGAAGGAAAGACACCATTGAACTGGTCCTCAGTATGGGCTAAGAACTTGATGACTCCAGTTCTTACTGCCGAGCTATGGAGAGCCTTCCATAAGGGATTGTAGAGGAGCTGGTGTAGCCACACTCCAGCAGATATCCAGGTTGTGTGGACAGTGAGCCTGGAAAAGATGCTTCTGCCACCCAGCCTAATCCTCAGACTTTCAGCAGGCCTTTCATGTGGTCATTGTAGACAGCGCCCCAAGGGCGGGCTGGCCGGCTGTGGTGGCCTTTCAGTCAACCACAGGGGGGCAGCGCTCTCCAGCGTGTGTGGACCTGCGGCCTGCTGAAACAGTGTAGCCAACACACTGTTTTGTTGCTCCTGTTTCTCACCCATCTCAGCTCTATGTGAATTCTGACAGGTGGACTTTTAACGTAGATGTAAAAAGCAGTGTGCCTTTGCCCATTTGTATTGCCCACAGGGGCGGGCAAGTGGGGATCTAATCGACCCTGGGCTTGTCTAAAGGTGGATAATACACCAAGAACTGTGGTAATGGGGGTCAGTAATAGATGTCAGTGACCCCGTTGTAGTCTTTGGGTGAAGCACTCTTCTTCTTTGAAGCCTTCTCTGCTACCAGTAAACTGTCCAGCTTTTCTAGTTTTGTTTAGTTAAGTTGATGAATGTTTATTATTTCAATCTGGAGGGGAAAAATACATACATATATTTATATACATACATACTGGACTTTCAAATGACTTGATTTTTTTTGATCTTTCAAAAATACTATTTGATATTCGTGGATGGAAAACTCAGGTGCTTCTGGGTAAGGAGAGATGGGGAGACTATGAGTCCTCAGAAGAGAGGAGTGGAGGATCCCCTGAGAGGAGTGAGTTTGTGGAGGCTGGGGAGGTGGCTTCACTTTCTCAGTGGGGTGCTGCTAGAAAAGGGGAGTGGGAGGCTCTAAAAGTAAGATTGCTGCCGAGGGATCAAAGAAGGGCGCCCTGCCTGGGAACTGCCAGGGACGGTTGTGAGGGGACAGGGGTGATCCTGTGAAGCCCTTCATCTGGGTCGGCAGTGGGGTGCTGGCTCGACAGGTTTTGAAGAGGTGTGTAGTAAAAGACAAGGGGAGCAGTGAGCTGAGGTTCTAGATGACAGGGTGAGCTGAGGTTCTAGATGACAGGGTGAGCTGAGGTTCTAGATGACAGGGTGAGCTGAGGTTCTAGATGACAGGGTGAAGCATGGCCCCCAGGTAGGACTAGACAGGTGAACCGGAGGGGACCACAGTGGTGTGGGCCCTGTGTACAATATGAGAAGGGGCTAGAAGACCAGCTGTGCGGAGAGGAATAGGTCAAGGTTACTGAACGGATGGTACAGCCACGGTTTTGGGAGTCCTTTGGAGTGGCCATGGATGGTTCGGTAGGCATTGGCATTTACCTCAGTGTCTTCAGCACAGCTCTAGAGGTTCACTAGTCAAGGGGGGATGCAAAAGATTTTTATGGTTTGGTTTGGTTTTTTCTTTTTCTGTCTTTCCTTTCTTCCTTTCCTCCCTCCCTCCCTCCTTCCTTTCTTTCTCTCTCTCTCTTTTTTTTTTGGGGGGGGGTATTTTGAGACAGGGTTTCTCTGTGTAGTTTTGGTGCCTGTCCTGGATTTCCTCCAGGCTGGCCTTGAACTCACAGAGATCTGCTTGGCTCTGCCTCCTGAGTGCTGGGGTTAAAGGCATGCATCACCACCCGGCCCTTCCTTCTTTTCTTTCCCTCCATTTCTTCCTTCCTTCCTCCCTCCCTCCCTCCCTCCCTCCCTCCCTCCTTCCTTCCTTCCTTCCTTCCTTTTTTTGCCTGCTAATTACAAGGACTTAGGATGTCATGACTGATCCCTGAAACAGAGGAGGGACAGAGAAACTAGATAGATGCAGAGTCTCTAGTGATAACTTGAGTTAAATGTCTACAAAGTAAACATAAAGAAGGCAAATTTAGAGTATCAGGAGGAACTTGAGGATAAAGACCCTTTGGGAGGGAAACAAGATGATTTGTGGAGGAGGCAGTGGGAAGCGATTAGAGAGTTAAATGCTAAAGTGGCCTAAGGCATGTACAAGTACTGCTGGTGGGTATCAAAACAGAGAAGGTTCATTTGAGCGAAGAGCAGAAACATCTGTGGAATGTGGAGGGATGCCGGTGAAGGGATGGTTCGGTGACTTCACTTCTGACCATCCTCGCGCTCTGGATACCTGCAAGAGAGGAAATGAGGCCGGTTCCCCTCCAAAGGCACTGCCTTACTAGTACCTCAAAGACTTCTGCACTTAATGCCCTAATTTATCTTAATGTACAGGAAGTTCACAGCTATTTCAGAAATTAAATGTGTTGGATATTTTGAAATCCACTGTCAAATGAAAACCTTTGCAAGCATTCCTTGCTCCCGTCCCGTCGTCTCTTCACACCCTACTAATAACCAAGTCCGTAATTAGCTTTTGCCTGCAATCCATGTTTGTATTTGAAGTTGAAAACCACTTTGGAGGTTGCAAATATTTCAGTAATGTGCTTCAGTTACGCATATGCTTAGAAGGTAGGAGTCCTTTTTTATTACTGTTACTCATACATTTTAGATCCTTTGGGGGGAGTAATTACAGCTAGACATCACTCTTGTCTCCCCAGTTGGTTGAGTTGGTGACAGAAGGGTGTTGCTATGAGTGTTTTGGTTTGGTGTCACGGAAGGTGGGGCTGACTCTTGATGGGACAGAGGGAATGTCTGGTTTGGATGTGGACCGTGGGAGGAACAGGGAGAGCCCGGCCTGCCTTGCCTCTCTGTCCCAGAGGAGCAACCTCAGCATGTTACATAAAGCACTGACTCCCCTTAGGCCTTGTTTAGTAAGACGTGTGGAGAGACCTGGGTTGGGTCATTTCATCTTGACTTGTTTTGCGTTTAATTCTGTGTCTGAGGCTGGCAGTGATGCCCGTGACCTTGCAGTCAAAGACACTGTTGCAGGTGACAGCATTTACCCACCCTGTGCTGGGAATGGACACTTGTGGGACCCAAAATCAGATATTTTAGGATAAATTAATATTTTGATTTTGAGAAAACAAGGCCTTGTCAGACCCTTATGTCATGGTTAACGAATTTTAAATTGGACTGGAGCATCAGTCTCCAGGAAGTCACTGGCACTAGCCTTGGTCACCGCAGGAGAAGCACAGACAGAGAGTGATTTTACTCTTTCTAGAAAGCCTTTGGATACTGCTAAGTGGGGATGTTAACTGATTTAAGGTGAATTTTGACATGCCTTAGAATGTAGGTTACTGTTTACCCACAGCCCTGGGGAAGTCCTGTCCCTGCCGCCTTGACATGTCTGTGTTGGGACCTCAGGTCCTTTCCCTAACTAGTGTGTTTCCTTTCGTCCACCCACCCCGCCCAGCGTCTTCAGTCTTCCCAGGATTTATACTGTTCTCTGGCTGACTGAACCTCACTCTCTTTAAAAATTCCTCAGTGTGATTTGTCGTCTTTCTTCCGTGGTTGGGCAGGGTTGGCCGGCCAGCCCCAGGAATCTGTTGACCCTACCAGGTGAGAATAAGACCGCTACACAATTTTTCAGCCAAATTTGAAGCAAGCTTTATTAAATACTGGCCAGGTCCGTACCTGGGATTTCCAGGAATGGCCAGGAATTACATTAGTCAGGTGCTTATAAAGGCAAAACCCAGGGCTATGTATTTCTTATCTTTATCAAATGGGGACGGGGGGGAGGGGGGGGAGGCAAGCATACACCCTGATGCACTTCCTGCCTATGTGGGATCAAGCATGTCCTATGCAGTTGGGGCAACCAACCTTGTTTACAGAAGTGAAAACACATGGCTAAGTTTTCTTCCATGAACAACAGCCCCCAGCATTCCAGGAAGTTATCTGCCCTTGGGCAAGTGGGGCTGACAGGTTAGAGGCATGTTTGTTTCATAGGTCTCCTAAGCACAGTCATTTAAACGTAAAACATAACTTTAGCCCTCACAAATCCTCCTGCCCCCGTCTCCCACTGCAGTAGTAGCATTTCGGGCACAAGCCGCCACTCTTGACTTCTGCGTGGCTGCTGGCAATCCAAACTCAAGTCTTCAAGCCTGCGCAGCAAGCTCCTTACCAGCTGAGCCAATGCCCCAGCCCTGGAACCCAACATCTTCCTGATGGCTAATGTGCTGGCCTTTTTGCTGTTGGAAAGAAGGCTGGTAAGTTCAGGTTGTCCTTGCACTTTTGAACTTCCTGTCCCCAACGCATCCCAGGTGTGTCACGCTGTGCCGTGGCCTTGTGTCACCCTTGCCTTCCACCTCATTCTCCCTAACTTCTTTATAGGACTTACCCTTGAGTAGTACCCTCTTCTTGGGATTCCCGATTTTTCTCCGGCCCCTATGATAATAACACTTTCTCTTTGTTTCTAACATCTTAATATGGTTCTCAGCCTCACCTCTAGTCCTCACTCTTCTTTTTTTCCTTCTATGCTCTCTTGAGTCTTAACTCTTTTGTTCTAAGAATGACTTCCCAAGTAAACATTCCCAGACCTAACCTCATCACTGAGCGTTAGCTTGCGTCTTCTAGTGGCTGACAGATGCCCATCGCTTGAACAGGCCGTTTTCTCCTCCCACCCACTTGTGTGTATATTTATCTATGTATTTATCACCAGAAGCAAAGTCCAGAAAAACTCCAAAATACTAACAAGGGTGTGTTTCAGGGCTGCACAGAGAAACCCTGCCATGAAGACAAGAACAACAACAACAACAACAACAAATTAAAATACTGTGAAAGGGCCCAAGACTCCCCCAGCCATACCAAAACGCAGGGCTGAGGCGGCCCTAGGCCCCAGGGCAAACTTGATACTTATTAAGTTGTCAAGGTGCCAAGCTTCCATTTAAATCTTTATGTTTATACCCATAGGCAGATGCTACTTCCAGTCAGAGAAGTTTCTCTTTGCAGTGCAATGTGGTGAATAAAGAGATTCACAGCTGCTCAGGCTACTGAGAGTCAGTGACAGCTGAGTGCCCAACCCCAAACACGGCACTTACGCCATCACCTCCAGGGCTCAGGGATCATTCCGGAAGAGGGTGCAGAGAGAATGTAAGAGCTGGGAGACAGAGACAAGGGCTGTGAAGTGCTGGATTCTAGGCCTGGCAGAGCCAAGCAACTGACCTCACAGCAGCTCTGGCTGCCTGTCAGGGGCCTTCACAGGACTGGCCCTGTTGACAGTCAGTCGTGGATTGGGGCGGGGCTTGTGACCCCTCCCTGCTGGATAATTGGCTCCTGGTGGACTCTGGGAGAGGGACAGTCCTTGTCTTCAGTTGTGTGCTCACTGAGGAGCCCACCAGGCTCCAGGGGAGAGTTCCAACCATCCAACCAAAGAAAAACCAGGGAGACCTGGGAAGTGGGCTTGTAGGGAGGAGTGGGTAATAGGCGGGGGAAGACTTGATGGGTGGGAGCATTACAGTAATCAGAATGCACTTTATACGTGCATGAACATGTCAAAGAACAAATTCCATAGAGGTCCTAAAACAATGCGATCATTTAGAGAGATGGACTGTGTTGGTCTACATTCTTGCATTCTTAGGGGTCTGTTGATAATACTATGAATTACAAATACTTTCTCCTTCTCGATGGTTCATCTTTTCACTTTCCACATCTTGCTTCTTTTGGGGAAGGCATAGGTTTCAGAACAAGGTTTCATGTAGCCCAGGCTAGCCTTGAACTCAGTAGGTAGCCAAAGATGACCTTGAACCACTGATCTTCTTGCCTCTACCTCCCTAGTATTAGGATAACACGTGTGCTGCTACCTCTGCTGTACTGTTTTCTGTTTGTATGACCAGTTATTTTGGCATTTTATGGAGTGTTTCATGCTGACATGTATACCTTATCTGTCAAATGTTAATTTCTATATAGGTATGGATCTGTTTATTCTTGTGTAGAAGCCATGTTGTCTTAATAGGGTTTCTATTGCTGTGAGGAGACATCATGACCATGGCAGCTCTTATAAAGGAAAACATTTAATTGGGGCTGGCTTACAGTTTCAGAGGTTCAGTCCATTATCACCGTGGCAGGCAGCATGGCGGTATGCAGACAGACATGGTGCTGGCTACATCTTGATCAGAAGGCCACAGGAAGTGGCAGTGACACTGAGCGAAGCTTCAGCAAAAGAGACTTCAAAACCCATCCCCACAGTAACATACTTCCTTCAACAAGGCCACACCTACTTTAACAAGGCCACACCTACTTTAACAAGGCCACACCTACTTTAACAAGGCCACACCTCCCAATAGTACCACTTCCTATGAGCCAGTTACATTGAAGCTACCACGCTACCCTTTAACAAATCCTGAAGTCTGGCAGGGCAAATGCTTCCCAGGGTGCCTTGGAGCTCTTCAGTTGCCCTTTGACCTTCCTCCGTAATCTGAAAGCCACTGTTGGATTCTCTACCCCACACAAACCCACCAGAAGTTCAAGTAAGGTTACAATGAATGAATATCGTCAGAACTGGAAGAATTCCTACGTGTATGATTTGAATTCCGGTTACACAGGGATGCACCTTTCTCTTCCTGTAAACTGACTTTCAGTAACGTTTTATTTTATGTAACTAGACTTGTGGTGTGAAATTTTGCTGCTTAACTGGCTTGCGTGTTCATTGGCCAGCTCTGCTGTGTATAGGTCTGTGGCTGCGGTTTCTAGTAGCCAGCAGCCCTGGTTCCTCTTACAGGCGTGCCAGACCACCTTTGCAGCCCTTGTGTCTTCTTTTCCTGTCCTTCTGCCCGGCTTTTCTCTCTCTTTTCTACACCATGAGCTTCAATACTGTGCTGGGTAGAGGCAGTGGTAGCAGATGTACTTACCCCGGGCCATAGTTTAGAGGGACTGTTTTTGGTGTTGGTGGTCATTTGTTTATTTGGTTGGTTGGTTATTTTGTTTTGTCTTGTTTGAGATACAGTTTCTCTGTGTAGCCCTGGCTGTCCCAGAACTTACTTTGTAGACAAGGCTGGTCTTGATCTCTCAGAGATCCATCTGCCTCTGCTTCCTGAATGCTAGAATTAAAGGCACTTGCTGCCACCACTTGGCATGGAGGGACTGTTTCTAAGGAACCACCACCAAATGCAGTGTGTGCTGTGTGCTTTGTACATAGCCTTTCTTGATTAAGTGGGAGAAGCTGCCTCTGCTTCCAGTTTGCAGAGTGTGTGTTGCGAATGAGTGCTGGATGTTACAGCATGCTCTGCATCCTGCTGAGACCATAAGGCTCTATTTCTCCCCATTCTGGCAGTGTGGTGAATTATGCAATCGCACTAATAGATTTTCTGGCACAATACTGTTTTATGCGACTCAATACTGTTTTATGCTGCCTGGATAAATTGCACTTGGCAGTATTGTTAAGACTACAAAATTGGGCTTTCTGATATCTTATTTAAAATTTTGCATGCCTCTTAGGAAGATATTCCCATGTATTTGTCTGATTTGATTTCTGTGTTTTTTCAGCTTTGTTCTCTTGGCGAGGAATAATTTCTTTTTCTTTTTTTGTAGTGTTTATGTGGAGTAAATGCATCTTAAAGACTTGTACAGCTGGCTAGTCATATGGCCAGTGCTGATGGTGACCAGCCATACAGTCAGTGCCAATGGTGGCCAGTCATACAGCTCAGTGATGGTGTTGGCCAGTCATGTGGTCAGTGCTGATGGTGGCCAGTTACATGGTCAGTGCTAATGGTGACCAGTCACATGGTCAGTGCTGATAGTGGCCAGTCATGTGATCAGTGCTGATGGTGGCCAGTTACATGGTCAGTGCTAATGGTGACCAGTCACATGGTCAGTGCTGATAGTGGCCAGTCATGTGGTCAGTGCTGATGGTGACCAGTTACATGGTCAGTGCTGATGGTGGCCAGTCACATGGTCAGTGCTGATAGTGGCCAGTCATGTGGTCAGTGCTGATGGTGACCAGTTACATGGTCAGTGCTGATGGTGGCCAGTCATATGGTCAGTGCTGATAGTGGCCAGTCATGTGGTCAGTGCTGATGGTGGTCAGTCATACAGCTCAGTGATGGTGCTGGCCAGTCATACGGCTCGGCGCTGGTGCTCCAGTTTTATTTATTTTGAGGGATAGAATAAAAGTTACTGATTCAATGTCTTCTTCAAGGTTTCTTTCTTGACTCATTTTTCTCTTAGTGATTTTTTGTTTGTTTGTTTGTTTGTTTGTTTCTCAAGACAGGGTTTCTCTGTGTAGTTTTGGTGCCTGTCCTGGATCTCGCTCTGTAGACCAGGCTGGCCTCGAACTCACAGAGATCCTCCTGGCTCTGCCTCCCCAGTGCTGGGATTAAAGGCATGCGCCACCACTGCCTGGCTCTGTGAGTGATTCTTATAAGGTAGGCTGGAGCAATTGTTACATACAAAGCCACATTACATAGTTCTTTGTACAGCTTTCGAACAGAACCTACGCAGCACCAGCTGGCGACAGAATGGCAGGGGCTCACCTTAACCGAGAGTGACTTGGTTTCCAGCTGTCATGCTACTTTGATTTGCACGACCCCGGAGCTACCCCAGGTGGTTGTCATATTCTCTCCACATTGAATTTTGCAATAGTTTCTATGAACTTTGTTCAGATTATACTGACCTTCAAAAATCAAACAAGTGAAAAGCTGTAGTTTTCAGTCCTATTACAAAGAATTTCTCATAGGATTTAAATTGTTTTCCTGTTGGGAGCTAAGGATTGAACTGTAGACCTTACATATACCAAACTCCTGGCTCTACCACTGGGCCACATCCTCGCTGGCCGGAAATAAATCGGGTGTATCTGTTTGTTGTTGTCTTCCTGTTCTTGGTATTGTTTATGCCTTCTCTATGAAAAACTGTTACTTTGTTTTCAGTTGTGTTAATTTATGTTCTTACCATCTTGAAACTTAATTTTACATTTATTATTTTGACATAGGAGGTCATAGGCAGCTGGAGGGAGTCAGTTCTCTCCTCCCACAGTGTTGGTTTGGGGGATTGAACTCGGGTCATCAAGCTTGGTAGCAAATGTTCTTACCTGCTCTTCCGTCACACAAGCCTGGTCCCTATTTTCTCATATTCTGTTATTTTAGTTTTTTCTCTTTTTGAGCCACATACTTAAATTACTGGTTTTCGAATTCTATTTTTCTTCTCCAATATGCACTTAAAATGCTGACGGTTTTAAGCTGCAAGTTAGCTGAATCTCATGTATTCACTGCCCAGTATTTCCCACCTAAGACTCTAAGTGGATGCTAAGGGAGTTTGTAGTCTCCTTTCTAGCCCATGATTTGGATGGCCCACCATGTCCATGTCCAAGAAGAGAGACACAAACTGGTTATCTTTCGTCTTAATTTCTGATTTCATCATAGCGAGATATGATCTTGGATCATTGTTGAAATTTTACCTTCTTGTCTGATAGAAGCAATTTGAAAAATAATAATAATTTCCGTCTGGTCTGGAAGTATAGCTCAGTCCTAAAAGGCTTGTCTGGCCTGTGGGAGGCACTGATTCCTAAAACTACCGCCCCCCCCCCCCCCGCCGCCCCAAAAAAGGGTAGTCTGTTGGATTGACAGCAATGGGTTTCCTAATTGATGTCTTTGCTTTAGATTAGGTTTAAGAGTCTTGGGACTCAGCTTTCTTCAGTCGATCAATTAATTTATTAAGACAGGTGTATAAAACCTATGCCTGGGAGTGTGTTCCGTGTTGGCTTCTAGTGCTCAAGTTTTGGCTGGTGAGAATTTTTTGTGCACGTCTCTTGGTGTTCATGTGCATAAGCTTTAGATGCACAGCCAGGCTGTAGGACTGTGTCATAGGCTCTGCATATATCCAGCTTTATTAAGTAAGAATGACCAGTTCAAATGAAGTGACTTAGACGATTTATAACCCTGCCAGCCATGCATGATTGGGCGTGCCCTCTTTAACAGGGCTCTTTGCTCTTTCCTTCTTAGCCATCATGGCTGAGTGGCTTGTCATAGTGTTAGGGTGCTTTTACCTAATTGTGACTGAAACTACACTTCTTCATGATGGCTTTTTCCTTAGGGATTCCAGTGCTCCAGCCCAGCAGTCAGTCTTACCTATTATCTTGCTGCATACAATGTGCATAGTTATTTTTCATTTTTCCTCTCAAATGTCAGTTACCTGTGGGAGATCAGCTCCCACTTTCCACCCCCACCACCCCCCAGTACTCTTGAGGAGTGAGAGTTAAGAGATTGAGATAGAAGGATAGAGGGGAGAGAAACAGATAGAAACACAGGATAGCCTCGGGAGGGCCCGGATCCTTATCCACAGGCCCCTTCTGTCTCTTCTAAGGGGCTATTTATAGGAATGCCAATGGGTGGAGGAAAAGACTTCCCCCCAGCACAGCCAAGTTCAGACCCTTCCAGTCACCTGGCCAAGCAATCCTCTAATGCAGCTCTGCTGGATAAAGCAAGCTCAGATCTCACTAGGAAACTTTTGTGGGCCTCCACAGTTACTTGTGCCATGATAAAGCTGCCTCCATCACTTTGGGCTTCTGTCAGCTTCATTAATCCTGTCTCTTCGTAGTTCTGGTTGAACATCAGAAAACTGAAAGCATCCCAGATCAGTTGCCTAGGATGACATCATCTTTCAGTGGGTCTGTTCTTGCTCCAGGTGCTTGGTGGCAGCGGCAGCAGCAGCAGCAGCAGCAGCATAGGACCACATGCGTCCACAGTCAAGGGTGGACCCAAAGCCCACGAATCCTCGTGGGCACCTGCTTTGGGCTTTGGGCTCCCAATATAGAGGCAGGAGAATGCACTCAGCTTCCCGGCTCTGGAGGGGCCTGGACTCAGTGTCTGGACTGGGAGTTGGATGGAATCCCACTGTTGGCTCAGGCACATTCCCTGGATTAGAGAGCTGCTCCCAGTGAGAAGGTGGCTGTGGTTGACTCAGCCTCTCAGACACCCTCATTCCCAGAACCTCGATGGCACTCTTGGCCCTCTGCCAGATCTTTGATGCCTTCAAGAACGCGCCCTTTATATTTCTGCTTTCACGGGGAGGATTGGTCTGAATTACCTCACCCACCGGCCCCCAAGTCTGTGTTCCCTAAGTAGACAGACATTTTCCTCTTGACCTCTCTGTGACTGCGTCCTTTGTGGAGTTTATGGGGCTTACTTTTTGTACAATTTAAACTTCGGTTCAGTCAATTGGACGGGCCGTTTCTCTGTACTTGCTTCTGGTGCCCTTTGTGGTGCGTTTGCCTGTGTTTCTGTTGTACTCTTCCAGGCTTCGTATTTACCCTGGTCCTGTTTTTTTTTTTTTTTTTTTTTTTGTTTTGTTTTGTTTTGTTTTTTTGGTTTTTTTGAGACAGGGTTTCTCTGTGTAGTTTTGTCCTGGATCTCACTCTAGACCAGGCAGGTCTTGAACTCACAGAGATCCACCTGGCTCTGCCTCCTGAGTACTAGGATTAAAGGCGTGTGCCACCACTGCTCGGCTATTTCTTGGGGTTCTTAATAATTTTAGATGTCCTTCCTTTACAGAAATGATTGTACTATTTAGAATGTTTTCAAATTTCTGTAACTCCTATTAGGGTGATGCATGTTCAAGCATCCATTCCAACCATGCTTACCCATTCACTGTTCACATTCAAGTTTGAAGCCATAGTTAGACATCGTGGCTAAGCTAACTCCTTAAGCTGTCAGGAACTGACTAAAACTAGAAATTAAGGCAAAAATGCTAGCTGTTAAGTCATTATCCATCACACATATGGACTTATTCTTTGTCCCCAAACCATTATTTGTTCAGTTAGTTCCATGTGGTTATTTGTGGGACTTTCACTATGTGTGGGACTAGGGCAAAGATCACACAGACAACTTTAAAAACAAAAAGGAAAACAAAATGCCCTCAGCTTCTGCTGGTGAACTCTGACCTTTCTGCCTATATCTTAAAAATACACAAAAATACTTGCATTTATTTGACCTTGTTTTCGTTCAGACTTCTTTAGTTTTTCAATAAGATAAATAGTTTCGGGGCTGGAGAGATGGCTCAGCCATTAAGAACACTGGCTGTTCTTCCAGAGGAAAGACCCAGGTTCAATTCCCAGCCCCCACGTGGCAGCTTACAACCATCTGTAAGTGCAGTTCTAGGGGGTCCAGTACTGTCTTCCAAATCCCAAGGTCACTACATGCACAAGGTGCACAGATACCCATGCAGGCAAAACAGCTATACACATACAATATAAATAAATGAATAAATAAATAAATAAATAAATAAATAAATAAATAAATAAATAAATGCACAAGGTGCACAGATACCCATGCAGGCAAAGCACCCATACACGTACAATATAAATTAATTAGTTAATTAGTTAATTAATAATGATAAATAAATAAATGCTTATTATGCTCTGGGGAGTATGGGGTTAGGCTGCACTGAACTAGACCATTTACCCAGCTACCCCCTGGCTCACCTCTCCTTCCTCTTTCCCAGACTTCCTGGTCACTAGGTGGTGCTGTTCAAGGCCCTGCCCAACGCAGCACCCACCCAGCAAAAACTAAACAGTGGAGCGATCGGTAAGGGCACCAGAGAAGAGAGGAGCCAGCCACAGGAGAAAGGCGTTAGCTTGGTATTTTGCCCTCTTCTCTGTAATGGTCAAGGTCTGCCCATAATAAAAACCACTGAACTTTACCCTTTCAGTGGGTGAGTTCTTTATGGTCTGTGAAATACACCTCAATAAAACTGTAAAAAAAAAAAAAAATCTGCCCTATCAGAAGAGTAAAGGGGAACACATCAGAGCCTGCTGGGTTGACATGGATCCTAGAGGGCTGCCAGCCAGAGGGTGCTGTAACCTCATATGAAAGGTCCCTCAAAACCCATGTGTTGGAGACTTGGTCCTTAGCAAGTTGCTGCTGGATGGTGGCAGCCTTCAAGAGGCAGAGCCAGTGGGACTTCATAACACAAATTGCTAAATGGTCTTATTAATAAAAAAAAAAAAAAAAGAAAAAGAAAAAAAGAAAAAAAAAAGAGCCAGACATTGGGGTGAAAACTGAAAGATCATAGAAACAGAACAAGCCAGCCACGTTCTTACCTCTACAAAATCCTCAGCCTCAAGAGTGAGTGTTCCTGTTTCTTCATGGCTTATATACCTCTCTCTGCCCTGACATTACTTCCTGGGATTAAAGGCATGTGTGCTTCCCAGTACTGGGATTAAAGGTATGTGCCACCACTGCTTGGCTCTGTTTCTAGTGTGGCCTTGAACTCACAGAGATACAGATGGATCTCTGCCTCCCCGAGTGATAGGATTAAGGGTGTGAGTCTCCACTGCCTGACTTCCATGTCTAATCTAGTGGCGGGCTCTGTCCTCTGATCGCCAGGTAAGTTTATTAGGGTACACAATGTATCATCACAGGACTAGGTCCTTGAAGGGGACTGTGACCTCCAGGCATTTCCTGTCTCTTTCTGTTTCTCAGCTGCTGTGAAGTGAGTCTCCATCAGCAGGGTCAGGGAGCATGGACAGACACCGCTGTACCCACAAGCAAACCATTCTGTCCAGCTTCAAAGCCACCTCCATGGAGAGCTGATTGACAGGGAGAGAGGTCCTTGTAGGTGCCGTTCAGGAGAGTGCCTCTGGATGTTTGAGAATGACTCTCGGTGGGTCCTGTGCCTTGGAGCTTGCCATCATTGTAGTCACAGCAGCAAGCAGACATCTCTTTTATTTTTTATTTTAAAAAGGCAGTGTCTGAGAAGGAACCCGAGCAGCCGTGGGTGGACACTGACCAGTAGGCAGATGCTGTCACCACCCACCTTCTGAAGAGGAGAACATACAGATGTGTAAATGTGAACATCGTGAGTAATCAGGGAAGCATAGAAGTAGAGCCAGCGTCTAAGAACCCAGACCAGCATTGCTACTTTACCACTGTGGGTGTGGCAGAGCACAAGGACGCCTCTCCACTCTGACAGATTTGGGGGCCATCAGAAGGGAGCTGGCTCAGGGGAGGCCAAGTTCCAACTTGAGAGGGTTTCCCAGTGCAGTGCACCATCAGGGGTGCACCGTGTGCTGGGATCGGGGGTGCTGAAAGGAGACCACAGCCGTGCGTTATGGAGGGGGTGAATGTTAGACGCTGTGCAGAGACTGCTACCTCGCTCGCACTCAGTGATCACCTGGACGTCACAAAGGGAGGAGAGTAAGGAATCCATGTAAAAGTATACAGTAGATTCCAGAAAACATGAATTTTGTGTCCTCAGCAGCAGAAAGTACAATGTTAAGTGTCATCATTTGTCTATTTCCTGTTGCTATAACAAAGTCCTCGAGACTGAATAATGTACAAAGAACAGAAGTCTGTTTGGCTCACAGTCCTGGAGGCTGGGAAATCCCAGGGCATGGTTCCAGCTCCTGGTGTGTGTGTGTGTGTGTGTGTGTGTGTGTGTGTGTGTGTGTGTGTGTGTGTGTGTGTGTGTGTGTAGGGGGGAAGGGGGAGTCTTCCTTCATCATGTGGTGAGACAAACCACCTGGTCAGTGAGGCCTCACTTGATTAGCAAAGCTCCTCCTACAGTCATCCATTAACCCATTAATGGAGTCATCCACTCTGGAGATCAGAGTTCTCAGCACTTCTTAAAGGCCCCACCTCCCAGCATACCACAGTGGAAGGGGACAGAACACAGCATTTGATGATCCAGGTCAGCTGCTCTACCCATAAACCACACTCTACAGCCAGGCAAGGTGATAAACACCTTTAATCCTAGCATTCAGGACACAGAGGCAAATGAATTTGAGGCCAGCCTGGTCTACAAAGTAGGTTCCAGCACAGTCAGGGCTACACCGAGAAACCCTGTCAAAAAAGAAAAAACACTCTAAACAAGTGACGTGAAAGTTTGGACTGCGTAGACCTTTGGTTGTGTCGCAGAGTCCACCCTTGGCTTGTTTGGCATGACTGGTGGCTGTTAAACAAAGCAGTGCTGGAGGAAGCTGCTGGCAGGGGTGGACACTGCCAGCATTCTGGAACATGGATTAGCCTTGTTGTTTACAACCCGCATGTGCTGGTTCAGCCCCTGCATTCCACAGAGCTAAGAACACTGGCGTTTCCGAGGGGTTGGTGCCTGTCAGGTAGCAGTCATGGCTGGCCCAGTGGCCTGGACCCTGCAGCATTCCTAGGCTAACAGCAGACTGCAGACTAGCACACTTCATCTGGAATGTGATTTCAGAATCAAATTTCTTGGGAAGGGCCTGAGATTGGCCGCCCTCTCCTCCTCTCATCAGTCCCTGTTTCTGAGGTGAAGGGAGGTTGTCATGTTACCCCAGCACAGTGGATCTTAGGGAAGGGCATGGTGTTCAGAGAAAGCAAAGACTATGCTGTATCCATGTTGTAGAATTTACAGATCAGAGAGCACTATGGGGGTTGGGGAGGGAGGGAGGTCAGGTGGTGACTGTTCTCTGCTTTTTTCATAGATCATCGTCTCTTCACAGTCTTTGAAAATAATACTTTTCTACCCTTTGCCTGGTCCTATTATGGTGTATGATTCCTTTTTGCTATTCATCCGGCTGGGCGTGGTGGCACACACCTACCGTCCCAGCTCTTGGGAGATAGGGCAGGATGAGGATGAATTCTGGGCCAAACTGGGCAGCACAGTGAGTTCCAGGCCAGTTTACACTCCTTACTGAGACATTGTCTCTGGAAAGGGGAGAAAAGAAAGATGCTTAAACTACGGTGAGATACCGCCTTACCCCAATTAGAAGAGCTATTACCAAATAGCAAAAAGATAAATAAAAATCTGTTGAGAGGGACACAGAGTAAAGGAGCTCTCATGTGTGCTTGGTGGAATGTAAACAAGTACAGCTAGTATAGGAAACTGTATGGAACATACATAAAAATAACATAGAATCCAATGTAAAAATACAACCACCACATGATCCTTAGAGTAGACCCAACAAAAATTAAGTTGGCATGTTGGAGGACATCCACCCTATCCACCCTCCCAAGTTTATTACAGCAGCATTCACAAGAGCCACAACATGGACGCAAAATCAACGTTAATGTCCACTTGTGGAGGAAGGGGTAAAGAGGCTGTGAATTCAAAGGTCGTGGTATAACATTCATCTGTAAAGCCCTGGCATTTGCTGAGCCAGTCAGAGAATGACGAACACTGTAATCCTGCTGGCCTTGGGGTCTGAAGTAGTTGGTGGCACACACGTGAGGAGTGGAGACTGGGGAGGAAAGGGGACATGGATACAGTGGGTACAAGGTCATCATTTATAGGAGTAAGTTCTGGTGTTCCATGGTGCAACAGCAGGGTTGACAGCAATACCTCATGTCCTTAATTAGTCAGAAGAGAAAATGTGGGGCATCCTCAACATAAAGAAGTGATGAAACCGTGGGGACGGATGTGCTCATTATCCTGGCTTGGTCACCACCCACATGTACACACAAGCAAAGCATCATACTGAACCGTAGGTACAGATACTATTTGTGAATAAAAATAAAATAGTTTAAAGAGTTTAACTCGCTTGCAGCCTTCCCCCCAATCATTGTTTTAGTATAAAATTTCTCCTAAGTTTTTATACTGTCTTTTAATATCAAAAAGTTAACCCCTGAATCAAAGGATAAGTGTTTGTCCTCCGCTGCCAGGGTACTCAGAGTCTTTCTAGCAAGTGCAGTAATGACTTAGAGCTGGCTTGCTGCACAGAGATGAGGAGACAGAACAGACACAGAGGTGCATTTAACTGTGAGAAGGAGTGTACTTGGGGGCAGAGAGGTTGGAAGGGTTTCAGCACATGGGAGAGCTTTGCTTTTTACTGATCTATTGAGATATAATCCATATACCACACAGCTCATGTTAAAGTGTACAATTGAAGGCCTTTAGAATGTTCATAGAGTTATGCAAACATGATCATTATCTAATTGTGTACTGTTCAAGACTCCACGAGGGAAACAAACAAACAAACAAACTCATTGGTAGTATACTAGTTAGCAGTCAGTACTCCCCATCACCCTATCATGAATCTACCTTTTGTCTGTGTGGCCATTCTGGATATTTTATATAAATGTCATCATGCAATATGCGGTCTTTTGTGTCTGCATAGCCTCTTCCGCTCAATGTAATGTGTTTAAGCTTATCTATCTTGGGTGAGCATTAGCGTTCCATTCCTTTTAATTGCTGACAGGAGTGTGTTGGTTAGCTTCCTTTAACTGTAACAAACCATCTGCGATAACCAGCTTAAAAGAGGAGGCGTTAGTCTGGCTCCCAGTTTGTCATCTCTCAGTCTAGGAACTGACTGCATCGGGCCTTGGGCCGTCCAGAACATCACGGCAGAAGGGTGCGGTCATGACCCAGAATGAAAGAGAGGGAGAGGAGGAGACTAAAGTCCCACAGTTCCTTTGGAGGCCACGCCTCCAGTGCCCTAAGACCTGCCCCTAATCCCCAGTTTCCCAAGGGTGGTCCCACAATCTCCCGTAGCAGCCCAAGGGGCCAGAGCCCGCCACAGGGGCCTCTGGAGGCCGTTGCCAATGCACCTACGGCAGAGGTTTCCCCCATCAGCAGGAAAGCCTGTATGGCTTCGTGAGAGGAAGAGAGCCGAGAACTGGGCCGGAAGTATTGATGAAGGAGTTCAGTGGTGCTGGCACCGATTTCCTTTGTTAGGTATTTCCCGAGACGTCTCCTGTATTTAATGGTCACAGCAGTAGCCTGTCTGTGACATTTGAACATTTTGTTGGGCACAGCTTCGGTGGCTATCGCTTTGGATATTTAGATTATTGTCTCCCATGAGTAAATTTCTTGATGTGCTTTTGATATGTAAGGGAAGGAGCCATTTCATTTTTCCCACAGGTCTGGGGATGGGCCTTGTGCATGCAAGCCAGCGCTCTGCCCCTGAACTACATTTCCAGAAACCGGTTTACATTTTGATGCACTAGGCCTCCTTTTCAAAAAAAGAGCAGGGAAATTGCACTAAACCACAGGGTCCTACGTCTTCAAAGTGCGGGTGTGTGTGTGTGTGTGTGTGTGTGTGTGTGTGTATGTGTTCTCGTGCTCGTGCATGCACAGACACGCATGCACACACACTTGATGAGTAAGTTCTTAGTATGAATTGATTTGGTGTGAGATTGTTCTTCAGGGTCTTTGATTCCATGTTGTTTTGAGTCTTTTTGTTGTTGTTGTTGAACAGTTTTTTCATATATTCATATATATATATATATTCTTTTGTTTTGGGTTTTGTTTGTTTAAGACAGGATTTCTCTGAGTAGCCTTGGCTGTCCTGGAACTGGCCCTGTAGACCAGGTACCCTTGAACTCACAGAGGTCCACTTGCCTCTACCTCCAGAATGCTGGGGTTAAAGGTGTGTGCCTGGTCAGGGTTTGATTTTTTTCTTTTCTTTTCTTTTCTTTTCTTTTTTTTTTTTTTTGTTTTTGTTTTATTTGAAGACTTATATGAAGTTTTCAAGAAGGAAAACTTAGATTTCTGCAGGCAGATATTTCAGGTCTTCAGTGTTTCCCTGCTGCTTTACAGTGAGTTACAATGTTGATGATAGTATCATTACTGTTAATTAGCTCTATCCACTGTTAACCTGTCTGCTATTCCATTACCATTGGCTTTCCATGCTTTTCCCTGTGGCTTCTAGTAACCATTTAATTTCTCTTAAAATGCTACCTTCAGTGTTACTCTTCAAAATATTTATTCTTCCTCAGAGATGAGAAACTTAGAACCCTCAATTAGACATTTTCCCACACAGCTAACCCTTACATTTTCACACCAATTATTTCTTTTCACTTTAACTAATTTTAGAAAATTCTAAACTGCTAACTGAAGATTCCCTCAGAAGCTTCAGCAATGTAGCCCTTTACAGATGTTGTTTATGTGTAGCCCAAGGGTTCACCTACAAATGAAAACTACTTGTTATCAATTAATAGGCTAATGCTTGCTGACTTATACACTTCATTTCTGTATTTCTAAACGGTTTATCTTTCAATTTACTTAACTCTTCATTTTTCTCTTTCTCTAATGTGGAAAGAGAAAGATGATACATAAAAAAGAAAAAGAAAAAATTCTCCCTAGCCAAGATATCTCCCCCCCCCTCCTCCCTCTCTCCTTCCCTCCCTTTCTTTCTTTCTTTTTGGTTTTTCAAGACAGAGTTTCTCTGTGTAGCCCTGGCTGTCCTGGAACTGTCTCTGTAGACCAGGCTGGTCTTGAACTCACAGAGATCCACCTGCCTCTGCCTCTCAAGTGCTGGATTTAAAGGTGTGTGCCAACATGCTGGGTTTAAGACCTTTATTTTTATTCCATTCCATGTCACCATGTATAGTTATGATGAGAAACTGTCTTGGGACTGAGAGGGGACTCCATCTCTGAACATTAGTTCTGGAACTTCCCAGTTGTGAAGCCAACAAATAGCAGCTACACTAAGACATGACAAAGAATATTATATAGGAGTCTCAGTGTTAAGAAGCCATTACAGGCCGGGCAGTGGTGGTGCACACCTTTAATCCCAGCAATCAGGAGACAGAGGCAGGTGGATCCCTGTGAGTTCAAGACCAGGCTGATCTACAGAGCAAGTTCCAGAACAGCCAGGGCTGCACAGAGAAACCCTGTTCTGGGGGGGTGGGATGGGGAGGAAGAAGAGGCCATTACAGGAGTTAGAGAGAAGGCTCAACAGTTCAAGACCTCTGGCTGCTCTTGTAGAGAAACTGGGTTCCATTCCCATCATGCACATGGCAATGCATTAATATCTCTAACTCTAGTTTCAGGGGATCTAACACCCTCTTCTGGACTCCAGGGGCACCAGGCACTCTTGTGACATATATAACACATTCAAGAAAAACACTTATACACATAAAGTAATTTTTTGTTTATTTTTGTTGTTGTTTTTTGCTTAAGTAAAAAAAAAATTTTTCTTAAAGAAGCCATTACAAGCATTAAGATTGTAGCTGAGTTGGTCCATTGCATAGTATTCGGGAGGTCCTGCCTTTGATCTCTAGCACCACATAAACCTGGTGTGTAACACATCTGTAATCCTAGCCCTTGAGAGGTGAAGACAGAAGAGCCAGGAGTTCAAGGTTACCCACCACCACTTACAGAGCCCAGCCAGAGGTCATGTGATACCGTCTCAAGGAAAAGGAGATATTACAACAACAACAACAAAAACCTTCTTTGTGCCAAGAGAAATAGCAAAAGAGGAAAAAGGACAAAGAAAGCAGTTTCCATCCTGTGTTACACAAGTCATTTTGTTGAACATAAGCAGGCTTGCGTTATGAAAAACAGCTCAAAGTTCTTAGAGCTGGCATCCTTAGAGGGTGGAGGGTGAGTTTACACTGTGCGAGGCCTTGACTTCAATCTCCAGCATCTAACACCAGAAATCAAATGTGAGGATCCTTGCACTGGTTGGGGAAGTCAAACCTCAACCCTGTTGGCAGGGGACGGCTCAGTGGCCGGTAGCACTTGCTGCTCTTGCACAAGACCCGAGTTCAGTTCCCAGCACCCATGTGGGCCAGCTCACAGCTGCCTGTAACTCTAGCTCCAAGGAGTCTGCCTCTTTCTTCTGGCCTCTGCACACACCTGCATGCATGTGTCCATGCACATACATACATCATACATGCATACATACACATGAGTAGATGATAAATCTTCAAAGGAAAAATAAGTGGTGCAGTGCAGAGACACTTTTGAAAGTAGTTGAGATGTGCAGTGTTGGCTGTGTGCTGTAGATAACCCAGGAGCAGCTTTCCTGAAGTGGAGACTGCAGGAGACAGAGGAGGCGATTCACACTGGTAACTGGGCAGTTTGAGAGCCGGGAGATAGCTCAGTGGGCAAAGCTCTTGTAGATTGAACAATGTGAGTTCAATCCCTAGAACCCACTTAAATGTGGAAGAAAAGAACAAGAGCGGACTCCACAGAGTTAGCCTCTGACCTCCACCTGTGCCTGCACAGACACACTCATACATTTCTCAAACATATATGTGCGTGCACACACGTACACAGTCGCACACACAGCACACCCCAGGCACACACACACATTTCTTACACGTACACACACACACACACACACACACACACACACGCACATGCACACACAATTTCACACATACAGCACACCACAGGTACGCACATACACACACTCAGCACATCACTTAAACCACAGCTCATAACACACACACACACACACACATACACACACACACACACACACACACTAGAAGGCAAGTTAAGATTTAAATATAGGGAAATTTAACTTACTTCACTATTAATTATACAGGCCAAGTGAAAAAATTAGTAAGGCTGTATATGGTCTAAATAAATTATCAACCAAGAGATCTGTAAGTACTGGTCTCTGAATCCCCGCAGTAGAGCTATACCTTGATTTCAGATGTCTGTGACCCACTTATACTATTTGAACTTACGTTGAGTTGGTCATGATACTAACAAACAAAATAACTTTCCGGAAGGGCATGGTGGCTCGTGCCTGTATTCTAGTGTAGGCTAAGGTTGGAGACTTGTGCAGAGTTCAAGGCTGTCCTTGGCTGTGGAGTGATTTACAGGCCGGTCAGGGATACAGGATGAGACTTTGTTTCAAAACCAAACAAACCAACAGCGACAGCAAAAACATTCAAATAATTGTGGATAATAGAAATCAAACAGCATTTTTTTTTTTTTTTGAGTAAAAGTGGAAGTTAATAAGACTGAAGATCAGAGTCTGGATGTGTAACAAACAGTGTTAGTACGGACAGCATTCCGGAACTGTGCACTTAAACACAGCTAAGATAGGAAAGTCTGCGGTGTGTATATTTTACTGTGTTTGTTTTAAAAACTAAGAGAAGAGGAGGAGGAAGAGGAAGCGGAAGCATCATCCAGAGCAGAGCAGTTACCTAAGGACACCAGGAAGAATGCACAGTCGGCCCTGTTTCTGAGCTCGTAGCATGACGGGACAGACTTGTCACTCTACAGACCTGGGTGTCAGTCACACCGCTCCCACTGTTTTGAGAACTAGGGAAAAAATTCCTTTAAAATTCACTTCCTTGGGTGTGGTAGCACATCCTTAATCCCAGCACTAGGAAGGCAGAGGCAGGTGGAACTCTGTGAGTTCAAGGCCAACGTGCCCTACAGAGTGAGTTGTACATAGTGAGGCTCTGTCTCCAAACAACAACAAAATTCACTTTCTTGAGGCTGGAGAGATGGTTCCGCTGTTGAGGACGCTTGCAGGTCTTCCAAAGGACTCAGATGAGGTTCTGGTACCCATGTTGGCAGTGTGGCTCCAGCCCAAAGGATTCTGGCCTTTGTGGGCACCCACATAGACATAAATAAAAAGTAATATTTTTTAAAAAGTCCATTTACCTCAAGATTCAAAGTATTAAATAGGTTATTAATTCGTTTTTGTCTTTATCTGGTGAGTTGTAGCAAAAGTCCCATGAACTGGGTAGTTTATAAATAACATAAATTTATATGTTACGGTTCTAGCAGCTAGAAAGTCTAGAATCAAGGGAGCATGTGTGGTAATGAGGAGAGCCTCCTGTGTTCTGTCTTGTCAGCTCTGTGGGGCTTATTTTCATCTCATTTTTCGAGACAGGGTTTCTCTGTGTAACAGTCCTGGCTGTCCTGGATCTCACTCTGTAGTCCAGGCTGGCCTTGAACTCAGAGAGATCCACCTGACTCTGCCTCCCGAGTGCTGGGATTAAAGGCGTGCACCACTGCCGCCCAGCTCATTTTAGAAATCTTTACCCTCACACATAGTGACTTTCCGAAGAATGAATATTTATATATACATATGAGTGGGTCATTGTTGCTGGTTTGTTCCAGGGCCGGGACCTCCAGACTGCTAGGCCAGTGCTGGACCCCTGAGCTACACAAGCCTGCCCCCACCTTGTACGACCGTCACCTAAGGTTTTGGTGTATGAGTTATGAGGGGACACACACAAACTAGAGCACCTTATATCCCAGAAATATGTGTACTCAGAACAATTTTTGGATCAAGAAAACAAATAGGAATAAAATGTAGAATTCTGGGAAAATAATAGTAGTAAAACCATTAGATGTCAGGGTCTATGGAATGTCATTGAAATAATGCTTAGGAAGATTCATGGTATAAAATGTCTATGGGAACAAAATAAAAATAAATAAAGTGAAGCGATGGACTTTAGCATTAAACTCAGAACTCTCAGAAGAAAATAACAAAATGAGCTAAAATAAGATAGGGTTAATGAACACAAGAGTAGACACTGCTTAGTGAATAGAAACAGAAGACTTAGTTAGGCTAAGAATTTGTCCAAGAAAAAGGAAAAAAAAATTTTTTTAATGAGCCACTTAACTAAAATCAATTGAGGAAAGAAAGTGCCCGAGTTAGCTTTAATTATCAGCTTAACACAGCCAAGAGTCACCTGATAACAGAGACTCACCAAGAGTCACCTGATAACAGAGACTCACCAAGAGTCACCTGATAACAGAGACTCGGCTCAGACGGGCCTGTGGCCATGTTTGTGGGGATTGTCTTCATGGTTACCTGATGCAGGCGGGCCCAGCCCACTGTGGGCGGCACCATCCCCTGGGCAGGTGGTCCTAGGTTGTGTAAAACAGCTACCTACGTATAAATCTGAGTGAGCCAGCAGTCATTGGCCCTCTATGGTCTCTGCTTCAAGCTCCGGCTTGAGGCCCCACCTGGACTGCCCTCAATGGTGGACACCTAGGACGGTGACCTAGAATTAAATGCCAGGTCAGTCTCTTCTCCATTAAGTTGTTTTCAGTCACAGCAGTAGGAAGAAAACTAGGACAGATACAACAGTGTATCAAAATAAGATACAATGGGAGAGAGAACTAATGAAACAGAAGACATTTAAAAATGTAACCTTTTCATAACTAGATTTTGTAAACATAGATGTAAAGGGAACTTCCTATGAAAATGTAACTTACTCAAAGGATATCAGCAGAGACAGGAAGTCTGAGGCCAGCTACACAAGAGCTTCCTTGAGAGACTGCTCCCAGTCCATAAAGCTCAGATAACCTAGGGCTTCCTCCCACAGCTCAGAGCGAGAAGGCAAGTTCTGGCATCTTCTAATGAAGTGACCATACCGTTAATACTAAAGCTCAATACTTCACACACAAAAAAGGGAAACTAAAGAACAGTTTTACTTACCAACATCAGTGCAAATTTTAAGTAAAATGTTAACTGGTATGTCAAATACTTATCATGTAGGCTTATTTCCAGAATTCTAATGCAACCCATTAATACATATTTTTTAAACTAGATTGATTTTATTGTTTGACGATTTCATTCATATATAATGTATTTTGAATATACTCGCTTCTCTCCCTCCCATCCCTATAAACCTCCTTCCTCTCCCAGGTTCATGACTTGGTTTTGTTTTGTGACCCATTTAGTGTAACCCAGGTCATCTGTGTGCCTATTGGATTCCAAGTGTTCACTGGAGTCATTGTGGGTACACAACTGTTTTTCTAGTTGTTGTTGCTTTGTTTAGTTCTTTATGGTGCTATGGATCAAACGCTTTGTTGTTGTTGTTGTCTGTTTTTGAGACAAGGATTCTCCATGTATCTCCGACTGCCCTAGAACTCGCTCTGTAGACCAAGCTAAAGGAACTCAAGAGATCTGCCTACCTCTGCTTCCCAAGTGCTGGGACTAAAGGCGTGTGCCAAAACACCCAGCAGGATCAAGCTCCTGCTAAGCAAGTTCTCTGCCACTGAGCCACATCCTCAACACCCCCACCCCCAGCAGCAGTATGTGTTTGAGTGTTGGATATAGGGCCCAGAGTCTCACACACTTTATCATTGGGGGGCTAGAAAGACAGTTTATTGATTAAGAGCACTGGCTGCTCTTCCAGAGGTCCTGAGTTCAATTCCCAGCAACCACATGGTAGCTCGTAACCATCTATAATGGAATCTGATGCCCTCTTCTGGCATGCGGGCATACACGCAGACAGAGCAATCATACACATAAAATAAATAAATTAATTTTTAAAAGAACTTTATCATTGATCTACACACCCAGCTCCTCAGTCAGAGGCAACCTAAGGGGGGTTTATTTTGGTTCACGGTCTCACAGGGCTTAGTCTGTGGCTGCAGGGTGGGACATTGCAGCAGGCAGAGGTATGGTGAAGGAGAGCTGTTCTCTGCTTCTCAGGCAGCAGGAAGCAGGCAGACAAGAGGGGACCAGGAACTTTCAAAGCCTTATCTTATCCCCAGTCACCTGCTGCCTTTAAATTGCTTCCCCCAAAGTACTTAATTTCCCCAAATAGTGCCACAAACTAGGGACCAATAGTTCAAAACATGAGCTTATAGGAGCATTTCTTATTCAAACTATAATAATACAACAACCAGCGAAAATGTTGATGCTTGAGTCTGGAGGATGAAATATAATCAAAACATTTCATAATAATAATAATTTTTAAAAATTACACTGTTGCCAGGCACATGCCTTTAATCCCAGCACTCAGGATGCAGAGGCAGGCAGATCTGTGAGTTTGAGGCCAGCCTGGTCTACAGAGTGAGTTCCAGAACAGCCAGGGATATATAGAGAAATCCTATCTCAACAACAAAACAAAATTACAGTTAAAAGAGACATGTTCTGTTAAAACAACAATAAACTAAAACATCTTGGAAGATTAGGGTCATGAGACAGTGGATCTCCAGCCCAGGAAACAGGCTAAGGTGATGGAGAGAGAGCCAGGTGGAGGTGTGACGGTGCATCTCATATGTCAGCACACAGCCTGCTGGGGAACTGACCTCGGCTCCTGGTGGTGTTCCTGTTCAGGTTCTTTTCTGCCTGTCTGTTCCCGGTCCCTCATAGTGCTTGGCTTTGTGTGTTAGTAGGGAAGGTGCTGTGGGGGCCGGATGAGAGAGGGGGTGGTTGATTGATGCCTCTTGGTGTCTCTGCTGGGGAGAGAAGCCGCACAGTCAGGAACACAGAAATGCTTTCAGCATTCCACATCTTCCTGAAGTGTGAGCACCCCCGAGAGCGGCCGGCATGCAGGCATGAAAATAACTTAGTCCAAGGAAACAATTGGTGACTTTGAGGCAGCCAGGTTCAAAGAAAGAGGCAGGTGAGGGGAGCGTCCTCAGTGTTCGGAGTCAGGAAGCTTGAAGGAGGGTTTTGAATGAATCACTCACATGGATGCTGAAATTATCCCAGGCAGCAGGAGAAGCCTTTCTCTGCTGCCTCCAGTGTTTTATCAAAACCACAAGAAAGCCGAAGGGGTTTTACAATGAATGCTCCTCCATGGAATACCTGGATTCTACCGTTAGTGTTCTGTTCTATTTGCATGCCTGTCTGCACAGCCACCTTCCAGTTTCACACTTGATCTGATTCATTTCAAGTGAGTGGAAGATGCCGGGTCGGCTTTTCTCTTCTGGGAATTTTAGGAATTTAAGGTAAGAGCAATCGTAAAGCCAGTAGACAGGGCAGTGTTTAAGTCTGGCAGGAAGTTGCCCGACCTTCGATGCAAACGATGACTCAGTTTTTGAGCCAGCTTCAGGAGCCACCCTCCTGCCCTTGCTCAGCAGGAGCAGCAGGCCTGAGCTGCAGCAGGCCTGAGCTGCTGACTCCTCAGGCTGGCATGCGCCACCCCTCCAATCTTGCACCATCACAGGTCTCTGCCCAGCAAAGCAAACATTCCTCTGCACCTGGAACACAGCTGGGACCTAAGGGCAGTGGAGAAGAGGAAGTTCCTGTTTGCAAGGAAAGGCTAAAGCGGTTTGTTCTGGGAGGAAGCGAGCGGTCAGGGCATAATTCCGTCAAAACATCTCGGTGGACTTGACTCAAGCCCTTAGCTTCTGTTTCCTCCCCTCCCCTCGTGGCTCTGACGTGGACTGGCTTTAATAGTTCCGACATCTGTCTGTCACTTCGAGGATAGAGAACATGACAGCCTAAATGAAGTCCAAGACAGTTACATGTTATTAAACGCTAAAAAGGAAAAAGATCATTTGTTCCATTTCTACCTGTGTGGAAAAGTCAAAAAAAAGAATGGACCCAGTGCCCACCCCTGAAGCAGACCCCAAGTCAGAGTGTGCATGGCAACCCTGGTGATCTGTGGCCCTGGCACATCCTTTACCTGGCAGTGCCTCGGTTTCTCCATCCCTACATGAAGATGACGGGGCCTTCTCTGCCTGTCTGGCTTCTGAAAAACCCACATTAAAGAACAGTGCAATTTTTGGGCATTGTCTGGAGTCTCATCTCCCTGGCAAAGTCTTGAGTTGACTCTCCAGCTCAGAGGGAAGAGAGGGACCTGATAGGCCCAGTCTTGTAGAAATTGACTATTTAGTCCTGCTGGGGTTGGGGGAGGGGGGCCTCTGGGAAGAATCCACCTACCAGGGAACCTGGAAGAAATGAGGACTCCTCAGGGAACGCTTGTCTCCAGGCTAACTGAGGAAGTCTGCTTCTAAAGTCCCCAATGGGGCCCATCCCAGCTCCGTCACCTAGGCCAGTGTTCTCACTGTTCCGGGTCCCCACCATCCTCCAGCACAGCACCAGGTTACACCCTCCCCTTCTCACCTTGCTCATTTTCCTCCTGGTTTCACCAAGTGATCCCTTTGCCCGCTGTCCCTTCCTTTCAGAATGAAAACTACATGGGGGGATGGGGGAGCCCAGGCTGAGCTCAGACTCCTTCTGTGACCTTCACCTCCTGATCCTTCTGCCTTCACCCCTAGTTGCTGAGGTTGTAGGCATGTGCCACCACACCCAGCTAAGGAACTTTGTTTTATCACCTCTGTGTCACCAGCACCCAGAAAAGAACAGTGCCTGGCACACAGCAGACATGCAGTGAATCACAGGCCTACTAATGCACGGTCAGAAGCCTCACTCCTTCGCTGGAAATCCCTGCCCCTGAGACGTCTCCACTGATCCTGTGGATTGGGGTTGGGAGAGGGGACCCAGTTTGCCTCCGTCATGGTGGGTGGGTTGGTGATGTGCTTTGGTATAGAATTCTAGCTTATGAGTTATTTTCCTTTGGATTTTTAAAACATTACCTATATGCTGTGGGATGTCTTTCTGTATGCTGTGAATTTGTGTGACTCCCATTGGCTAATAAATAAAGCAGTTTTGGCCTATGGCAAGGCAGCTTAGAGGCAGGTGGGAAATCCAAAGAGAAATACAGAGAGAAGAAGGGCGGAGCCGGGAGAGACCAGCCACTGCCAAAGGAGCAACAGGATGCCAGCAGACCAGTAATGCCATGGCCACGTGGCAACATACAGATTAATGGGATAATTTAAGATAAAAGAGCTTGCTAGCAAGAAGCTGAAGCCATAGGCCATACAGTTTGTAATCAATATAAGCCTCTGAGTGATTATTTTATAAGCGGCTGTGGGACCACAGGTGGGAGAGAGTCCTCTGGAGTGCTGGGCAAGGCAGGAACGGAGAAAACTCTGTCTACATCTGTCTACATCTGTTTCTTCTTCTGATAGGTTGAGAGTTCACCACTCAGTCTCCCCTGTGACCGGTTTTCATCTCTGTCATAGAGCACAGGCATTGAGATCTTTTCATTTTGAGGACATGTCTTCTATTATTTCTTTAATTAAACCCCTTCTTTCTCTCTCTAGGGAAACTTGCTCACTTGGAACATCTCCATCAATTCTTACTGTTTAAGACTGTGTCTCCTGAGCCAGGCGGTGGTGGCGCACGCCTTTAATCCCAGCACTCGGGAGGCAGAGCCAGGCGGATCTCTGTGAGTTCGAGGCCAGCCTGGTCTCCAAAGCGAGTTCCAGGAAAGGCGCAAAGCTACACCGAGAAACCCTGTCTCAAAAAACCAAAAAAAAAAAAAAAAAAAAAGACTGTGTCTCCTGTAACTCAGGCTGACCTTGAACTGGTGTTCTTCCTATCTCTGCCATCAACGAGCTGGGACTGCAAGTCCCCACACCTGGCTTATGTGGTGCTGGGGGAGTGAGCCCAGGGCTTTGGGCATGCTGGGCAAGCAGGCTCCCCACTGAGCTCTTCCCTAGTCCTGATCTATCTTTTTATACTATCTGTCTGAAGAGTTCTATGGCTTTCTTTTTCAACCCATCTAATGTTTTATGGTATTTTGTTTTTAATTTTCAAGAGCCCATCCACCTTCTTTATGTTGGTTTCTGTATAGAAGGCTGTCTAGTTTTTCTAAAATGACCTCTGACCCTTTGTTATCTGTTCACTCATGAGTCACTAGAAAGCAGGAAGATGAAGAGCTATGGACACACCCAAGTTCACAGCAGCATTATTCAGAGGATCCAACAGATAGGGGCCAGCGAGTGTTCACTGACAGATGAGTAGATAAACACAGAGCGGCACATTGGTGGGTGGAGTATTACCTAGCCTTAACAAGGGAGGCAGTCTGAAATATGCCACAGTAGAGGTGAACCTGGGCGAACTGATACTGGTGAAATCGGGCAGGTGTCACTAGGTAGTTGTGAGTCCACTGATATGAGGTCTCTCGAGTTTTCACACTCACAGATTCAGAAAATAGAACCATGATTGCTGAGGCTGGGGATGCAGGGGCAGACGAGGGGGATAGTGTCCAGTGGCAACAGCATTTAATCTTGGGAAGATGACATCCTCCGTGATGTCTGGTGACGATGGCTGCACAGTGTGAATGTACCAAACTGGACCCGTACACCTCCAGATGGTCAGGGTGGTGGACGTTATCATAAGGAAGTAAGAATGTGTCCCTGGTGAGCAGGATGGACGCTCTCAAGCCTTCTCTGAGAGGAGCTCCTGCACAGGGTCTGAGGAGGCCCTGGGGTCTCGTACGCCGCTAGACCCCCCCCTTCTGCATCCCTGGGTCTTCCTGCCTTGCTCTCTGGCTGAGTCCTCTCCCCATCTGCACCCTAGGGCTCTGAGCAGAGACAGTCTGCCAGTGCCCCCACCAGCTGCTGCTAACCCATCCTGTCCCTGTATCTCTGCCCAGTTCCCATCTTCTAAGAAGTGTTGCTACCTCTGTGTCTCTTGGATTGTTTTTTTACCTGATTTACGGCCTTTTTGGTTGCTGCTGGTATGGGCAGGAAATCAAGAGAGAGGAGTGATAACATGTAGCTGTTTCTCTTAATTAGAAGTTGGCGTGGGTATTTTTAATAGTAGCATTTATATAATTAGAGACATAACAATCTTTTTAATCTACTCACACCCAAAGGAAAATTCAAGGTGCTTTTTTGTCAGTTCATTTTATTCTGTTCACATCATCAAAAAGCTAAGTCAGAAACTTAAACCACCTGGCGGTGGTGGGATGCCTCAGTGGGTAAGGGCTTGCCACCAAGCCTGACGATCTGAGTTCCATCCCTGAGCTGTAGGTAAAGGAAAGCGGGAACCGACACCCGGAAGCTGCTTTCTGACCTCCACTGACACACACTGGCGGGCACCTCCTCCAGTGTCATCAACCCACCGAGCTTCAGATGACGCCCGCAAGGCATTGTGCCCAGCTGAGCTGGCATCCTCTGTCCTGATGGGACGAGACCTTTCTTCTCCCCCCCCCCCCCCCCCCCCCCCGCCACTCTCTCAAATGTAATTTATTTTTCTTCTTTGATAACTTTACACATATGTATGACATATTTTGGTTGTTTTCACCTCCCTTACCTTCTTCCATCCCACCCACCCACCCCGCAATGAACAGATCCCCACCCTGTTTTATGTCTTTTTGTTCTTTGGGTTTTTGTGACCCACTGAGTTGAATTGGAGTTGTTGGCATGGGTGTGGGGTGGGGGCTATTTACTGGAGCATGGGTACGTTACTTGTGACTGTGTCACTGAAGAAAATGGTTCCTCCCTCCCACCATGCACCACCCAGTGCTCCTCAAGGAGGGGTGGGGCCTCCCATGCCTCTCTTTATCTGTGCAGGAATGTTGACGGCTCAGTCTTGTACCAGCCTAGTGCAGGTAGCCACGGCTGTGGGGTGTTCACGAGTGCAGTGGTCTTTTTTTCTTTTTTCTTTTTTTGTTTTTTTCAAGACAGGGTTTCTCTGTGCAGCTTTAGAGCCTTTCCTGGATCTCGCTTTGTAGACCAGGCTGGCCTCGAACTCACAGAGATCCACCTGGCTCTGTCTCCCGAGTGCTGGGATTAAAGGCGTGTGCCACCACCGCCCGGCAAGGCATTTCTTAAAACAGAAGTCAACAGTAGCAACAATGATAGCTTGAAGGACCAAATTCTAAGTGTCTTACCTTTGGGAATTCTCCAAAGGGGGTTGAAATAGCCCTCCAAATTTATGAGAAAAAAAATAACATTGATTTGATTAAATATAATTCAGAAATATATGCCATGATAGAGATGTGTGTGTTGTGTGTATATGTGTGCCTGTGTGTATGTGGGGAGTGTCTGTGTGTGTGCATGTGTGTCTATTTATGAGTGTGTGTGTGTGTGTCTGTGTGTGTGTGTCTGTGTGTTGGCAGGTAGAAGAATGATCATAGAGGGCCTGGAAAGAAAAGGCCATATACTCTCACAATTCCCTGGTAATACTTCGTCTCAGGTTTGTGGTGTAGCTTTGTAAACGCTACTCAAATGAAACAATAAATTGGTTTTAAACCTGTTGGTGATGGTCATGTATTAACAGGTGCATCTGTTGAAGGTGAGGTCTGTGAGACAGAACCCCATTTTTGAGTCACATCAAACTTTGTGTGGGCTCAGGAGCTGAGCCGTGAGACGAGGAGAGCCTTCGGGACTAGAGAACAGAGCATGGATGTGACAGTGGCTATGTAGGGACTTGAAATGCACCCACGATCTGGTGGTTCCCCCTTAACTGCCATCATGGGAAGTAAATGTGATTTTAATGCTACCATCTTTTTTCCTTTTTTAATTAGGGATGAAGTTAGTCAGCCTCTGGTGGATTAGATGTGAGAGTTCTCATTGCCCATTGAGGAAATAGAGTGGTGTCCTCTCCAATTACTCTGTTACACTAAATCCTGTGTGTGTTTGGGGGGGGGGTTGGGGGGGTAACATATACTCGCTGGGCACTCCATTGCCCTTCTGAGACCTTCCAGAATGGTGGGGATATATTGAACAACCATTTGTTGGTATTTTACAATGTACTGAGGCTTTCCAAATAGTTGCAGTTAACCAGTACTCTTTTATACACAGCTTTGAGAGCAGAAAAGCCCCTCCAGCCGAATAAAGTTTTCAAAAACTATGCACAAGGCAGTTTTCCATAGTGATAGACTAAATTTAACTTCAATAATTACAAATTAAATCTTTCAACCAGCACATGATGTCTTAAATTGGCATATGCCCACACAGAACAAGCACTCACCTTACATTCAGTTAATTTTATGACTTTTCTGGAAACAGTCGTTAATTACCTAAAATCGTGCTAACGATGAGAGGTATTTAGGATGTGCTTTGCGAAGGGCACAATGTTAGTCTGTTTGTTTGGTCTCTGAGTTCCAAATCTTCCTGGGACAGGTGAAGGAGGAGTGGGCAGCGGGTAAGGCTTGAATCTTAATGTAGAGTCCTTCCCGACAAGTCCTGATAAATCTCCGTCACGATAAATGAGGCTCTGTTTTGCATTATCTTGATGCAGCCTGGTAACAGCTGGAGGTTTTCCAGGTGACAGGGAGTGCAGCTGGTTACAGGGGTGGCATGAGGTAATGGGGCTGGTTAGTATCTATTTTAGGTAGATTCCTGTAGAAAAGGAAGTAAGAATTGCTAGGTTTCTGGTTAATTCCCATGGTAGTTGGTAGTTAGTCCTCTAGTTTCTATTTTTTTCCTTTCTTTTCTCTCCCTCTCCCTTTCCCCGTCTCCCTCTCCCTCTGGGTCTCTCTGTTTTGTAGCCCTGGCTGTCCTGGAACTCACTCTGTAAACCAGGCTGGCCTCGAACTCACAAAGATCCACCTGTCTCTGCTTCCAAGTGCAGGGATTAAAGGCGTGTGCCGCCCGGCTAAGCCCACCGGTTTCTTAAGGGGGAAAGACGTCGTGCCTCCTGGAGAGTCTAGTGGCAGACCTTGATGTGTAGCCGTCTCCCTTGCCCTTGGTGGAGTCACTGTCTCCCCACCTCTCTTGTCAGCATGGAGCGCTGGCCAGTAATTCTCCATCAGCTATTTCTGAAGCACTGGCGGACAGTCATCCTTCCGGCCCTCGCTTGAGGGCTACAGAAGGTACAAGCAGAGCAAACTGGACCGCTGACAAGGTGTGAGTGCTCGTGGAGCCCTCTTGGTGCGTGTGAGCAGAGGTGTTCGTGCTTGTGTGAGAATGTGTGTGTGTGAGAGAGAGAGAGTATGTGTGTCTCTGAGTGTGTATGTGAGTATGTGAATGTATGTGTATGAGTATGTGTTTCTCTGTGAGCGTGTGTGTGTGAGAGAGAGTATGTGAATGTGTGTGTATGAGTGTGTCCTGTGAGTGTGTATGTGAGTATGTGAATGTATGTGTATATGTGTCTCTGTGAGTGTGTGTGTGAGAGAGTATGTGTGTCTCTGTGAGTGCATGTGTGAGTGTGTATGTGAGTATGTGAATGTATGTGTATGAGTATGTGTCTCTCTGTGAGTGTGTGTGTGAGAGAGTATGTGAATGTGTGTGTATGAGTGTGTTCTGTGAGTGTGTATGTGAGTATGTGAATGTATGTATATATGTGTCTCTGTGAGTGTGTGTGTGAGAGAGTGTGTGTATGTGTGTCTCTGTGAATGTATGTGTGAGTGTGAATGTTCATGTGTGAGTGTGTGTCTCTGTGAGTGTGTGTATGTGTGAGTATGTGAATGTATGTGTATGAGTATGTGTGTCTCTGTGAGTGTGTGTGTGAGAGAGTATGTGAATGTGTGTATATGAGTATGTATATCTGTGAGTGTGTGTGTGTGAATGTGAATGTTCATGTGTAAGTATGTGTATCTCTGTGAGTGTGTGTCTCTGTGAGTGTGTGAATGTGTGTGTATGAGTATGTGTGTCTCTGTGAGCGTGTGTGTGTGTGTGTGTGTGTGTGTGTGTGTGTGTGTCTGTGAGTGTGTGTGTGTGTGTGTGTGTCTTGGGGAGAAGCTGATGCAGAAGAAGACTTCAGCAACTGTGTTCACCCCATGAAGAGGCCGCCACAGTGGTTAGCCCCAAAGTGCTGTTTGCAGAATCAGAGTTTGACTCCACAGTGTTCTGTGCCAATCAGGGGTGAGCTCCGTTGGTTAAGTTGTGAGTGGTGGTCTGGAGACCTCAGTGCTCTTCCTGACGGTTCCCTTTTCTGGGCACTCTTCTCCCAGGTGCCTCCTTCCCTGGCCTTTGTGGGTCTGCTCCTGCATGACTGAACTTGACTCTTGGCAACACCTTGCTGCCATGTGACCAGCAAGCAGACAGCCCCTCTTGTGGCCTTTTCTGACAGCCATCACTGGTGATGCCTGGGAGCACAGGTTTATGGACAGAATCCTGCTGCTGCCTCCCAAGGCAGGCTTGTAGCTCTGGGTCCTGGGGCTTCCGGAGACAGTGGGGGAGATGGGCAGAGCAGGTGGGGTTCTCCATGGAGTGTGCTGTTCACTGCCAAGTGCTGAGACCGAGTGAGTGGAGCTCTTAAAAACACAAATGGCCAGAGCAACTAAATCAGAGACCCACAACCCTGAGTCCCCTGGAGCAGGCTTCAGGGTGACCCGGTGCTTGGTGGACCCGCCAGCTGGTCAGCTCTGCCATGCTCTTATCCATGTTGAATAACTTGGTTTGAACCAGATCAAAGATTGCAGAGCCTTGGGAAATGGAAGAAAGGTATAGATGTCTGGTGGGGTAGGAGGAGGGCTGGAGGGTGGGGGATCCCACATTGCCCCACCTTGAACTCCTGATGCCTGAGTGCTGAAGTTGTGGTCAAGGATGACCTTGAACTCCTGATCTTTTGCATAGTGTGTGTCATGCTGGGGACTGAACTCACAGTTCCCTGCATTGCTGGTAAGCACTCAACCAAGGGGGTTATACCCCTATAATGGTTGTTCTTCTGCAGCCGATTTCAGGGAGGTCAGGCCCACAGGGGTGAGCGAGAGCGTCAGCCTGTGGCTGTCTGCACTCCAGGAACCTTTCTCTTCTCACATCCATCTCCAGCCCACCCACCTGTCCTCCACCTGCCTTTTTCTCCTGTCTTTGGTCTTACTGGGAGATGTTTGGCTCGGCTCCAGCTTACTCATTAGCACTCTAGGTTGGCATGTCTTTTGGCTTCAGATCTCCGTTTTCCTTAGCCTGTGCCAAGAAAGTGTCGATTAGTCCAGCTGGGTGGTGGTGAGGGAAATGTGAAGTACAGCAGTCCTCAGCGATGGAAATGGGAAGTACAGCAGTCCTCAGAGTGCTTGGCCCTGGACCACAGGCAGCCGTGACCCTGCGGACCTGTCAGAAATGGAAGCTCTCAGTCACGCCTGTCTTGCTGATCCAGGACAGGAGCCTCAGGGTGACACTCATCTCCAGCTGACTGTGAGGAAGGCCGAAGTTTGAGGGCCATCCAGAATGAGTGTGCAAGATGCCACACTGATTCTCGGCTTTGGGGGGAATGGTCCCCAACCTTTGGAAAGCCCTTTGCAAGCCGTTGTGGGAATTTGTTCCACCACACCTCAGCAAGCCCCAGAGATACTGTGGACCCAGCATGCAGTAACAAAAAGTGCCTTCTCCAAGATTTGCTTCAGTCTCTAGTCCTGAGAACAGTGTCCGGAGAGCTGAAGGTCACTGTTGCCCCTGTGCTTCTTGGGTGGCCGGGGTGGGGATGGGGGGAGTCCAGTACCTCCATGGGAGGCTGGGGACACGATGGAGGACGTGGCAGTTATTCCTGCTTCTTCCTGTACAGTACTCAGTTCACAGGTTTCTAAACCCCAGAACCATGGGAGAATTAACGGGACCAGAGAAAGTCATATTTAGGGCTGGAGATGGAGCTTAGTTGGTCCAGGGCTTGCCTACGTGCGCGAAGGGTGTGATCACCTGTATTGCCTAAACCAGACATGGTGACACACACACACACCCCTGTAATCATAGCCCTCAGGAGGAGGGGGAGGCAGGAAGATCAGACGTTCAAGGTCCTCCTCAGCTACATAGCTTCAGAGTCCATCCAGGATGCATGAGACCCTACCTTAAAAAAGAAAGAAAAAAAAAAACGTAAGAACGATAGGAAACGGGGCTGCGAAGACGGTTCAGCAGGTAAAGGCACTGACTGCCAAGCCTGATGACCTGAGTTCAATCCCTAGGATCCATGTAGTGGACTCCTGCAGCTTGCTGTCTGACCTCTAAACATGTGCCGTGACGTATGTGCCACAGTTTCACACACACACAAGTTGTGTATGTATGTATACATATGTATATGCATATGCATATGCATTTGCATATACACATACACATACACATACACATACACATACACATACATATACACATACACATACATATAGAGACTCTAAACGGAGACCAGGTCCTAGTCTGGAGATACTCTCACTCTGTTCCTCCCACCAGGCTTAGCAGACAGGTATTTTTGTTGTTTGTCTTTCTGTATCTTTTCTACTCTATATCTTTTCTCCGTTTGTTGGTGTATTTTCTGAGTCACCCCCTTACCTCTTTGTCTCCTTACCACTCATTTCCTAGACCGGTGGCTTCCAAACTTTGGTGTAAGCAAAGCCACCTCGGACCACGGCAGTGACTCTGATGGAGTCAGTCTGGACAGGACCTGGGAATCTGCATTCCTGGCAAGCCCCCCAGGACACTCAGGCGCACATTCTGGTGTGTGGAGCCACTTTTGGAGTTCTGATATGCGTGGCTTATGTAACAGAAGAAGATAGTAAAGCTCTTTAAATCCACAGGGGAAAGTTTCTCCTATAGAAATTGATGGCGAGCACGTTTAACTCTGCACCATCCTGCCCGACTTCTGCTAGAGACGGGCACTCATTTTGCTGGAGATCTGACTTTGAACCATGTTCACTGTTAGTCACCACTGGATGAGAACAGGAGGAAAGGAGAGATCCAAAAAGAACATTAGATTCTGCCTGACCGTTTTTCCCAAAGACATAGATGGATTCCCATGATACATGAAGACAAGGGAGAAACTATTCATTTAAGGGTAAGCCACACTGGGGTCAAATTCCTAGTTTGGAGAGAGAGAGAGAGAGAGACAGAGAGACAGAGAGAGAGAGACAGAGACAGAGAGACAGAGAGTTTACATTAGAAAAGTTGCCACTGTTTTTTGTTTATTTACCTTGCTTTGGTCCTGTATGAATCATTCCCTGTGTGGAGGCAGACACACCCCCTGCAGTTTCCGGACGCCGTGAGACTATGGCAAGCCAGGCCTGCCTGGAGAGTGAAACCACTCCAAGGAAAGCTTTGAAGATTGTTTTCTCATCTCCTTTTTATTTTTATATGCAAGCAGGGTCCTCCGTGGTTCATCTTATCTCTCTGTCTTTAGCCAGAAATATTTTGGCCCATGAAAATAGGAAAGAGTCTCCAGCTAGAGGAACTCAGGTGCAGAGGTGAAAGATTCAACTCTTTGAAGTGAAATGACTTCTTTGTTGTTGTTGTTGTTCAGAGTGTAATGATACCTCTCTCTCCCTCTCTCCTTTCTCTCATGCAGTGCTTTTCAGCTCACTGTGCTAGCAATGTCGGGGCCTCGTTAGATTCCCATTCTGTTCTATTCTCACTCAGCAGTTCACTGCAAGTCCGTAAAGGCAAGCTTTATAAAAATCCATTATGAATGAATTCTGCTCTCTGTGTGGCTGCTGTTCCTGCCTCATCTCTCGCCTTTGAGGGTTATAAAATCCTTCCGTGTCTCTGATGCATACCGTAGGCCACATTCTCAAACAAGTGTGTGTTTGCATACACAAATGCACACACAATTTCTCGGACATTCTCAGCTCACGCTCACAGATAACGAACCCTTCTTCAGACTTTTCTCGCCCCCAGTATCTTCTGTATCAAACCTTTCGTATTCTTTTAATTTTATGTACAGGTGTATGTGTGTGTGGTGCAGAATGAGTGGGGTGTATGGATATGGCCTTGTGAGTACAGATGCCTGGAGGCCAGTTGGGGGGGAAACCATCAGATCCCCTAGAGCTGGAATTACTGGTGGTTGTGAGCTGCCTCCTGTGGGTGCTGGGAACCAACTTGGGTGCTCTGCAAGAGCGTACACGCCCTTAACTGCTGAACCATCTCTCCAGTCCTAAACCTTCAGTATTCTTGTCCAGGCTATCTCTCCACACCTGGTTTAATTATGTCACTCCTCTATTTAAATACTTTACCGACTTGCCGTTACTAGAGACTAAACCTCATCTGTTTATCAGTCTTTTAAGATCCCTGTACTGTCCCCCTCCCCTCCCCGCCGCCTTCATGCTATGAGTTTACGCAACAGCTGCTCCCACCGCCCCGGGATCTGAGCATGCTCACCTGCTTGCCCTCCTTTGCTCTAACTGTGGGAGGAGTCTTTGTTTTTTCAAGGCTTTGATGAAATGGTTTTGGTTTATGGCACTGCCTTATGACTCTGTCCATCTCTGCTCATCTCTGCTTCCTGCTCTCCCGTAGGCTGTCTAGGTTGAAGCGCTTAGCCGTGCGAAATTGCATTCAGCTGCTTTCAAGACCCGTTCTTTAGGTCACTAGCAGCAGAGTTCACTCTCCTTGGTCATACAGTTCAGAGAGGTTTGGCATGCATGTGGAGGAGCACCAACCGAAATGGAAGCTGCCAACCAGTCCCATCACCTCTACCATCAATGCCTGCCATGCTACACCCTGTAATACGTTTTGTGCAAAGAATGTAACTCTGTATGGATGACCTAATACTTAATTCAAACTGCTGCTTGTGGTCATAGGATGTTGAAATCCTCACCCCCTCAATGTGATGGGCAGTGAGTTCTTTGATAGGAATTTCGCTCATGGCGGTGGAACACTTCTGAAGGAGTTGGTGTCCTTGAGAGAAAAGGAAAACCACCCAGAAGCCCCTGGCCCTCTTCAGGAAGTGAGGAACAACCAAGAAGGCCATTGTCAGTACCAGAAATAGACCCCCATCAGGCGTTCATCCTTGACTGTGGCCCCTGACCTCCAGACTTGAGGGACACCCATGTTTGCATCCTGTTACAGAGCCCTAGTAACCTTTAGCCACGTCTCATTCCATGGTAATCTCCTCAAAAATTTAAACCGTCCTTCGAACCTGTATCTTTCCCATAGTTGGTAGCATGAAGCCAGGGGCAGCTCATGTGTCCAGAACCCTAGTTTTCCTTGGGTCAACAGATGAATACATGGTTAATGGTGATCATTGCAAGGTTTGCTTTAATTATGAGCTTGAACTTCTCTCATGCTCTTTCCGGACTTTTCCTAATGGTCCTGATAGAAACTAAAGCTCAGCTGCATCAGACTCTGGGGCTCTGGGCTCACTTAGGACAGCGGTTCTCAACCTTACTAATGCTGTGTCCCTTTAATAAAGTTCCTCATGTTGTGGTGACCCCCCACCACCATTATATTATTTCATAGCGTCTTCATAACTGTAATTTTGCTACTGTTATGAACCGTAATGTAAATATCTGATATGTAGGATATCTGATATTCAAGCCCTGGGAAAGGGTCATTTGACCCCCCCACCAAGGGGTCAAGACCCACAGATTGAGAACTTCTGGCTTAAGAGCTTCGGCAGGTACGCTGTGCTATATGCCTGCTCTGAGATTAGGCCATTAGTTCAGACTTTGAATGGCAGCAGGACACAGCTGATTTGATGCATGTAAACAGGTTCCATGAGCCACTTCTGCAATAAACATATTCTGGGGGTGGTGGGGGGGGTGGTAATAGCTTGATCTTTATCGTTCATCGACCTCCATTCTCTTCAAGACCTTGGGAAAGCAACAGATCTATGCGAAGCTGAAAGTGCCAGCCGGTGACCAGAACAAAGCTACCTGTGATGTCAAATGTAGCTTTTACTTGGCAAGAGTGTGCTTGGCTGCTTCTTCCTCCGGGCTCACAGCTCATACTTCAGCAATCTCCTGCTTTCATCTTGCCTCACCGTGTGTAACTGGTGCTGGTTACAACATCTATGTCTGATGGTCCTCCCTTCCCTGATGGCACGTTCATTTAGGGAGAGGAACTGAGGCACCCACTTCAGATGATTGCAGAGAGGTTGGTGTTAGTAGAAATGGATTGTTTTCAAGTACATTTTTCATTCCAGGTGTTAGCCCGAGGCAATAGTAGTCTTCCTTGTCAACTTGATGAGACTTAGAATCGCCTTGGACAGGGCTGATTGTCCCTCTCTTAGTAGCCATCAATTGCTCTTCATCCAGCTGTGGGGCTTTGTGAGAGTCCCCCATCAACAATGGCACATCAGCCGCTGTTGTCATTGCGTAGGTCTTGTTTTGGAGACCATGAAGATTTCAAGATTGTAGATCCTTCTCATACATAGAAGACACCATTTTAAAGCAGATGCCCTGGGACTGGGACTTGTAAAATCTCCTCTCCTCTTGAGTGATGCTCTCTGAGCCTTAGATATAGGCTTGTATTATGGACATACGAAATGGGAATGGGAAGCCTCTAGTCAGTTATTCTCTGCATTTTGACCACTTGGGGATTTCTATGATGGTTTCCATCTGCAGCAAAAAGAAGTTTCTTTGATGAGGGGGTCAGAGCTATGCTTTTCTGTGGGCGTAAGGATAGATATTTATCCCACCGTCATCCACGTTGAGGTAGTAGGCTTAGTCTCAACTGCTGGGTTTAGCTAAAATGCACTCTATTGTTACATTTTAAACACTGTTCGTGCAGAGAGATGGAAAACATTTTAAAAGTAGAAAGGCTGAGGGAGTGGCGCAAGGGTTCAAAAACAAGGTTGTGTTCTGGACTTGCAGCAGAGGCCAGGCACTTTGGCCGAGGTTCAGGTATTGTAGCCACGAACCTGAGTTGAGGGAACAGAGTCAAATCATTCTTTCCGCTGAAGTGTTCAAAACTACAAACAGACTTTGATGTTAGAGAAGAAAGTGTGTGTACATAGAAAATAAGTGCTGTAGTGATTTCTTCCTGGGCTCCGTAACATTTCTCAACAGAAGACATGGCTTTGCTCCCTGCTCTTGTTTTTGCAAGGAAAAGGAGTATTAGATGTCAGTTTAGATTTGGGGAAGGTAAGTGAAAGTTCGAATGGTTTTCCAGATAAGGCATTTTTCTCTGGTGGGTTTTTTTTTTTTCTCTCTAATAGAAATAAACAAATATCCCATTGCCTTTTATTAGAGTTCTTTTGATCTCAGTGCAGTTGTGGAGTGTATATCTGGGTGGATGGCCGGCTTCCATGTGAGGCCCTTGGGAGGGTTAGTCACTGTGTTCCCTGTGGACCTGGGTTCTCTCCTGCAGATTACACATGCTAATGTACGGTAGCATGTCATTTGATGAGCCGTGCGCTCAGCCCCCTTCAGAGCCTTGTGCTGCGTGTATGAGAGCAGCGTTGCTGGGAGCCCTGACCCTGAGGGCGGCTGCAGGCCTTCTTACGCAGACACTTGCTCTCTTAGCTGAGGACTGAAGACTCCGGTAGCAGGAGAGCTCACTTGCTGCTGAGTTCTAAGTGGTTTGTCCGTATGTTGATGTAGTAGAATGCCTCCTTTCCAGATCATCATATTGAATAAATAATGTTCTAAAAATTAGCATGAGAGCTGACACCAGTCATGTGATTTTTATGTATCAGTTATCCACATTCCTACTAAATGAACTCTGTGTGTGTGTGTGTGTGTGTGTGTGTGTGTGTGTGTGTGTGTGTGTGTGGTGTGTGCATGGGCTGGAAGTCAATGTCCAGTGTCCTCTTCAATAGCTTTCCACCATTTCTTTTTTTTTTCTTTTTTTTTTTTTTGGTTTTTTGAGACAGGGTTTCTCTGTGTAGCTTTGCGCCCTTCCTGGAACTCACTTGGTAGCCCAGGCTGGCCTTGAACTCACAGAGATCCGCCTGGCTCTGCCTCCCAGTGCTGGGATTAAAGGCGTGCACCACCACCACCACCACCACCACCACCACCACCACCACCACCACCACCACCACCACCACCACCACCACCGCCTGGCTACACCTTATGTTTTGAGACAGTATCTCTTACTGAACCTTGAACTCACTGATTCAACTAGACTGCCTCATGGACAAGCTCCGGAGAGGCTCCCGCCTCTGCATCCCAGTGCTGGGGTTACAGACCTGCATCTCCACACATGGCTTTTCCATGGGTGGAAAACTCAGGCCCTGTGCTTACGCAGCAAGCCGTCTACTGACTGGGCCATCTCCTCATTCCTTTTTGGCATTTAATGGGCAGAATGGTGACTGAGGAAAGGAGATTTGGGAGGGGAAAAGGGAGAGCAGGCCTGAAGAGGGCCAGCCCTAAGTGTTTGGCTCAGCCAGGTGCTGAGATGTGACTAGGTGGGAACCCCATTTCTCTCCCTAGACCCCGCCCCTAAGAAAGCCTGCCAAGAGTCAGCCCCTCCCCGGGGCTGCTCAAGACCACACCTACAGGCTACTTAAGAACTGGTCACCTGCCTGTGTGCTTCAAGATCTCTCTCCTGGCTTCCTTCCTGAGAGCCAGCCAGGAGGTGCTTTGCTCTGCTCAGATTAAACCTGGATTTTTTAATTTGGCCTAATCTTACTTATTACGTTGGCAGTTGAGGATGTCCAGTAACCAGGGATCTAAAATGTATCACGTATCAATTTGCTTCCAGGGTAGGAGAAAGGAGTCCTGGGAGAACAAACGTGTAGTAAGACAAACTCCAGCTAAAAGAAACCTCTAAATATTTGTTTTGAAGAATGGAGAGTTAAATATTATCCAAGTTGGCAGTCTTCCCTGTCCAAAATCCCCTCATGCTCTGGGATAACGTCTTTAAAATAAATTTATGTTTTGTTTTAGATTTGCATTATTTTCATGTGTATGTGTGTTTTTCCTGCATGTGTATATGTGCATCATGGGTGTATCTGGTGCCGCCGATGGAGGTCAGAAGAGGGTGGCGGGTCCCCTGGAACTGGAGTTATGGATGGTTGTAAAGCACCACGTAAATGCTGAGAACTGAGCCTGGGTCTCTGAACCATCTCTCCAGCCCCTTGGGATGGCATCTTAATTCAAGGAGTCCTTCTTCTTTTATTTGCATCCTTGGGCAGAAGCAAGCCTCCAGCCCACATCCCCAGAGGTATTCCCTGCCTTCCGTCCTTCCCTACCTGCGTGCTACACAAGCCTCGCCCTCCATGCATTCGCCAGTCGGCACGTACTGTGCTTCTACGTCCTAAGTTCACTAGAAGCATGACTGATTAAATCGTTGACCAAGTCTTTGAATTCAGCCCTCAGCCCCGCCTGTTCCCTAAGGTCAGACAGCTGCAAACCTCTAATCATGCGGTTGGCCCAACTGGTGGCCAGTCTTCATCCTGAAGCCAAGGAGGGGCTCGCTCTGAGTCACCTCATTAGCATAACAAAGATGCTCTGATCCACGATACAACCAAGGTTCCAAAGCCCCAAGTCAGGAATCTGGCACAGGACATACATAGCATGGAAGCCTCATGGAGGGGCTTGGTTGATTCTCACACTAATGTTGTAAGGTTTCCAGACGTTTTTTGTATTGCTTTGAAGTGTCAGTAACTGTGACCCTGATTACAGATGTGATGTGTGTTTATCCTAGAAGTTTTGGAGAATATAAGATGCCACAAAGGGAAATAAAAATTGCATGTAATCTTACTACTCCGATAGCCAATATTAACTTTTCGCTGTTTTCTTTGCTCTATCAGTGGTATGTGGCACTCATGTACTGTGTACTGTTTTAAACAAAAATTGGAATCAAACCCAGGGTTGTATTTTTTTTCTTCTTTTGCCATAATACAAAATAATATTTCACGTTTTTCATAGTTTTTAATTTTTAAAAATGTATTTGTGGGAAGGTGAGCGGGCAGTTTTTTGAAGAGTGGGCTCTCTCTTCCACCTGGTTTTGAGGCAGAGTCCCTCTCCTTGTCTTTGTCACTGTGTGAGACCCTCCAGGCAGCTGGCCTGTCTCCACCCCAGGCCATCTCCTGGTAGGAGGGCTGGGTTAGAGGTGTACCCCACCACATCATCACCACCTTTTTACATGAGTTCCGAGGACTGAACTCAGGCGGTCCAGCTCGCATACCAAGGGTTTTCACTCCTTAAGCTGTCTCCCTAGCACGGCATCTTTCTTTTTTAAAAAAACAGTATTTTTAATAGATAATTGGGAATTCTTGTTTTAAAGCAGTAGTCTTGTTTTGAGAGCAGCTTTGGCTGCAGAGCAATATTGAACAGAAAGTACAGATTGTTGCTGTTTGTAGACTCAGACTCACCCAAGCCTGCATCCACACCAAAGCGGTGCACTGCATACAACAGACGAGCCTGTGCTGACAGAGTTGTCTACCACAGTGCGTGGTTATACCAAGGCTGCCTCTTTGTCTTGTGCATCCATGAGTTTGGACAGACGTGCATGTCCCGTGCCAGCATCACAGTGTAGTCTCACTACCTTGGAAATGCTTTTTGCTCTGTGTCCCCCAGCGCCTGATAAACACCTATCCATTTTCTTTCTCCGTAGTTTGCCTTCCAGAATGTTGTATAGTTGGGGTCATATAGTATTTTTTGTATCAACCTATATGTCTTAGTAATTTACTTATTTGTGGATGATAGCTGATGTCTTTGCTTGTGGCTTTTTGAGGCAGGGTCTCATGTAGCCTAGTCTGGACCAGAGCTCACTATGTAGTGGAGGCTAGCCCTGAACTCCTCCTGACCTTTCTGCTTCCATGTCTCTTGCCTTTTTATTTACTTGTTTGTTTGTTTGTTTGTTTACTTTTGAGGCAGGGTCTCACTGTGTAGCTCTGGCTGTTCTGGAACTCCCCGGGTGGCCTTGAATTCACAGAGATCCTTCTGTCTACAAGTGCTGGGATTAAAGGCATGCTTCTGCCTCCACTCCTCAGATGCTGAGATTGTAGACATGCACCACCATACCTAGTGCCTGTTTCTTTGTACAATGTTCTAAACTATGGTAAATAAATGAACCACACAGTTCATTCTTTTACCTCTTAGAAGATATCTTGGTGACTTCCAAGGCCTGGCATGTGGATAAAGCCTCTCTGTTTTAACGTCCAGGCTTCTGTGTGAACATCAAGAGTGGGATTGCTGGTCAGCTGATAAGAAGAGTGTTTTGTGAGAAGCTGCCGTGAATTAATTATCCATCAGTCGAGATAATTTTTATTTTTAATAGCTACCTAGTGTTTCATTGTAAATTTACACAAGAGTTTGACTAATACCCAAACTTTTCATTTTTCCTTTTAAATCTTGGTACACCTTTCTCATTGTTTCTTTAGAATAAAGCCCCTCAGACTGGAATTGCTACGTTGAATGAAGGAGTCACGACGTTGTGGTGAACATTAGCAGTTGTTTCTACCCAAGGCCGTGATGCTAATCTGCACCTATGCCGTCCGTCAGGCATCAGGCTTGGCTGTGTGTGGGAGCCCACGGAGGTTTCCGAGTGAGATCTGAGCTTGCTTTACCCAGCAGGGCTGCATAGGGGATGCCCTGACCATGTGTGTGGTTACCAGGTGTTTGGAAGGGTCTGGATTTGGCTGTGCTAGGGGAAGGTCTTTTGCACCACCCCCCCTTGGCATTCCTTTCAGAAGCCCTTTAGAAGAGACAGAAGGGGCTGGTGGATAGGATCCAGGCCCTCCCGAGGCTGTCCAGTGTTTCTGTCTGTCTCTCTCTCCTCTATATTTCTATCTAAATCTCTTATCCCTGTCTCCTCAAGAGTACCCTGGGGAAAAAAGTGGGAACAGGTCTGCCACAGCTGTGACCGCTGCTTCCAGGCTCCTGGGAACACTGTGCGTTACTGTCCCCATCCTAGGGTGCTGAAACAAAGAGCCGCAGACCTTATTCCTTCACAGACCTGGAGGCCAGTGTGACATCCAAGTGTCAGCAGGGCCGGGGGGCTCCCTCTGCAGGCTGTAGAGAAGAACCCCCCAACACACACACACAACACACACACCCATTGCCTCTTGGCTTCTAGCAACTGCTGACAGTTCTTGGAGTTGGCCTTCGGCTGGATGACTCTCCAGTCTCTGCCTCTGCTACCATCGCTTTTCCCCATATCTGGGTCCTCTCCTCCTATAAAGATGTGGTCACTGGGTTTAGGATACGCTCTCATCTAGTCTGACCTCACCTTCATTCGATCGTTCCTGTTCTCCACAGGAGTATGTTCCAGGCCTCCTGCTTGCATTGAGGCTAGTACCTGAAGGGTTAAATAAGCAAAGAGCCATAGGGGAGTGGAGAAACTCCTGACAGAGAGGTCAACTTATCAATAAGAACATCCTCAGCCCCCACAGCAGGAAATAGATCCACAGATGGGACTTTCTAACCCCACCTCTGCTGTGGATATCACTCTGTATAAATAAAATGCTGATTGGCCAGTAGCCAGGCAGGAAGTATAGGCGGGACAAGCAGAAGAGAGAATTCTGGGAAGTGGAAGGTTGAGGCAGAGAGACACTGACAGCCGCTGCCATGAGAAGATGTTAAGATACTGGTAAGCCACGAGCCATGTGGCAACTTATAGATTAATAGAAATGGGTTGATTTAAGATATAAGAACAGTTAGCAAGAAGCGTGCCACAGCCATACAGTGTACACATGATATAAATCTCTGTGTGTTTACTTGGTTGGGTCTGAGCAGCTGCAGGACTGGCGGGTGAGAGAGATTTGTCCTGACCATGGGCCAGGCAGGACCAGGAAAACTCTAGCTACACACCTCCACCCCCAAAAAGTCCCTTCTCTGCCCTATAAACTCACAAACCCACTGCGCTTCTGGCACAGTCTCCTCCACTCCAGAGAAGAGACAGCTGCCCTTCATTGTTCTGGTCCACACCACTGACCAATCCAAACCCGACAGTTCCACACCCTCTATAGTTGCCATGCTCTGTGACCAGCATGTTTGTGCTTTGATGAGCAACAGCAAAACTGTTGGAGTTTTTACTTCCTGGTTTCATGGCTATCAAGTAAGCTCTCTCCCAGCACTCGGGAGGCAGAGGCAGTGGATCTCTTTGAGTTCAAGGCCAACCTGGTCTATGCAGTAGTTCCAGGACAGCCAGGGCTATGTAGAGAGTCCCTGTCTAAAAAAAAAAAAAAAGAAAAGAAAAAAAGAAAAAGAAAAAGGAAAAAGGAAAAAAAAAGAAACAAACAAACAAAACAAAAAAGAAAGAAAGAAAGGAAACTGATTCTCCCTAGAAGGCTTAGCAAACTTGAATTTTAATTCCTTATTGTTCATTTGAGAGAGGCACTTGTTCACTTCAAGGAAGCGTTGGTCATATCCAACTCACCAGTATGGGACTGTTAAGTGACATAAGGATATCTACCTTAACTAGCAAGCTACCATCACAGTTATTGACTGCTACGATTGTTGCTCACTGACTAACAGGTGGGGAGCATCCACACCATAGATACACTGGTCAGAGGGAAGATTTTCATGTCCTGGATGGGATGGAGCACCATGGTCAAGATTTCAGCGCACAGCTGGGCGTGATAGCCGACTTCTTTAATCCCAGCACTCAAGAGGCAGCTTGGTCTACATAGTGAGTTCCAGGACAGCCGGAGTTTATGTAGAGAGACCATGTCTCAAAAAAAAAAAAGGTGATTTCAACACACTACTCAGAACAGCATAGAGCATGGCAGTTAAAAATTATTTATTTCTAGACTCTTCCTTTTAATGTTTTCTGACCACTGTTGAAAGTACAGAGGGGACTGGAGAGATGGCTCAGTGGTTAAGAGTACTTAACTGATCTTCCAGAGGTCCTGCGTTCAATTCCCAGAACCACATGGTGGCTCACAGCCATTTGTAATTGGATCAGATTCCTTCTTCTGGTATATACATGAAATGCATGAATAAATAAAATTTAAAAAAGAAAGTTCAGAGAAGGGAGCTGTAAGCAGAAAGGGGCGTGACTATTGTAATCTCAACCACAGAACCCCTCTTTGTAAATAGTCAAGTTCAGAAGTTTTAGGTAGACATGAACCTAAGGGAATATTAGTCAACCCACCACAATCACCTTAAAGCTTTTTTTTCTAATCAGATGGGTGTTGCACAAATCCTAAATGGTCTTATAATAAAAACCCAGAGCCAGATATTGGGGTAAATGCTCAAAGATCAGAGAAAACAAGCCACAGCCACTTCTCACCTCGCCAACTCCACAGATCCTCAGACTGAATGCCCCTGAGTCCTCAGCTGAAAGCTCTAGTTCCTGTCTCCTCACACCTTGCATGCCTTTCTCCGCCCAGCCATCTTCCTTCCTTCCTAGTGCTGGGATTCAAGGCCTGTGTGCTTCCCAAATACTGGTAGCAAAGGCGTGAGATCTCAAGTGCTGGCATTAAAGGAGTGTGCCACCACTGCCCAGCTCTGTTTCTCTCCTAGACTGAATCAATCTCATGTGTAGTCCATGGTGGCTTTGAACTCAGGGAGATCCAGACATATCTCTGCCTCCTGAGTGCTAGGATTAAAGGTGTGCGCTGCCACTGCTTGACCTCTGTGTTGAACTTAGTGGCTGGCTCTGTCCTCTGATCCTCAGGCAAGCTTTATTTGATACACAATGTATCACCACAGATGGGGAAAAGCATCTGGATTTTCTTTCAATTTTAATTTCAGTAATTACCAGAGACACTAAAATCCTTTGGTAGAGTCATTCCCACATGTTTCTGATTCTGTTTCTGTTGATGAAGAGGTTAGGGATTTAATGTTCTCTTCCTCAGACATACTGCAAATGACTCACGAGCAGGTCCCCCTCGGCTCCCTCCTGTAATCATCTTGGAAAGCTGATCATTTCTCCCTACCTTCTTGGCAGCGGGCCTGTTCCAAGCCCTCTTGGTTCATGTGCAGATCTTCCCCCCCAAACACTGACAGACTTTGTTGTGGGACCCCACCCTCTTACATTAAAAAAAGTGCAGAGAGAAGAGGGGATTTAGAAGAAACCTTTGCACACTATCTACATCCTGCATCCTTAGACATGAAGGAGGTGGTGGCTGGGTGGGCTGGAGGGGTGGAGGCAGGGCCCTTGCTTCTTAAACGCCCACATCCACTTTGAACAGGATCGCGGGTGTGAGCTGAGTGTCCAGGGAGCCACAGGCCTGGGTGAGATGGCAGCGGGCAGTGAAGAGCAGTGGGCAGTGAGGAGCACGGGGCAGCCGAGGACTCAGTTAAGGATGCGGCCGACGTGCTTGGCACCACAGTTGCTGGGCAGCTTGTGGCTGGCATCCCTGCCTCTGCCTGTGCTCCTGGTCTCAGTAGCCAAGCCACCCTTTTCAAATGTAAATCCAATTCTCTCATTCTAGCTCGGCATCCTTCAGTGGGATTAGAATAGAACCCAGAACCCTAACTGTGGCCTCTAGGCCTCCCAGCCTCCTTTGCCCTCTGCCGCTCCCCCCTCTATCTCCTGAGCCAGGCCTGTGGGCACGGGAGCCTAATTCCACCCCTGCAGAATCAGTTTGAGTTGTTTTAGGCTTCAGGTCTGGGTCCAGGAGATCAGAGAACCAGACACTCTACTTCTGCGTTCTGCAGCTCCCCATTTTGCTTGAGTGTGACGTTTTTGTCTTCAGATTCCCTACCCCTGTCTTTATTGGGATTTTTTTTTTTTTAAGTTATTTTCCTGGGAAGAATTCCTCATTACTTTGATCCACTTAGACTGCTGTTTATCACAAGAAGTTTTAACTCAGTTTCTTCAAAACAAGGATAAATAACTTGAAAGGTGTAAGGGAATATTTCTTTGATTTAAAAATAGAAAAGATTCTGAAACTTAGTAAGATTGAACCTTTGCTGGCTTCTCAATAAATGAAGTTTTAACTTTAATCCATTCTTTTCCCAAGCAGCAAAAGGATTCTTGTAGATAAACATCACATGTTATTATAAGTACATGAGTCATGTAAGAGGATGGTATTACGGGCTGGAGAGATGGCTCAGAAGTTAAGAGCACTGGCTGCTCTTCCAGAGGTCCTGAGTTCAATTCCAAGCAACCACATGGTAGCTCACAACCATCTATAATGAGATCTCGTGCCCTCTTCTGGAGGATGGATATATATATATATATATATATATATATATATATATATATATATATATATATATAGCCAGAACACTGTATATATAATAAATAAACTTAAAAAATGAGGACGATATTACATTTGTGGCATGATTGTGCCTTTCAAAAACTATTCATCTTAAGCTTATGCGGCACTGGGGAAATATGAAAGAATATGAAAGATGACATATTTGGGCTCACTGTTCTCTGAGCCAAAGGCTACTTAGCAGATGGAGGAAGAAGTGAGAAGACCCGAGAAGGCCCAGTTGATGTGTGTGTGTAGTCAACAGCCAGGCTTTGTTTAGAGGGACCGTGCTTGTCTTTGGTCAAGTAGACCCCAACCTGCCCTGTTTGGTAGAAAGAAGAATTCCTTTAGAAAAACAAAACCAAAACAACAAGAAGGAGGCAGGGAGGGAGAGTGAGGGGGGAAGGAAGGACGCCTGCCAGGGCTTAGGGGTGACCTAAGTTGGTGCAGTACTTGCCTAGCATACCAAGAAGCCTTGAGTTCCTGAGTTTGGTCCTCAGTACTACAAAGAGAACAGGAGGAAGAGGAAGAATTCTGTTCTAACAGGACTGGTTCGTAAGAATAACAACCAAGTAGTATCAATAGAGAATGATGTCCTACTTCCTGATCGTTTTTTTATGTTTGTAAACCGACTGGGATTCTAACTCACGCTGTCAAAGGAGTCAAGAGTTTCCTCTCCAAATACATCCTGGTGTGCTGAGGAGGCAGAGGACTTAGCCAGTGTGTGCAAGGTCATAGACACAATCCCACAGTCCCCAGCGCCACGGGTGGGGGGGGGGGAGGGAGGGAGGGAGACAGAGAGAGAGACAGAGAGACTGAGAGACCTATCATCAGCTGGATTTATTTTATCTTTAGTTTGTTAATGATTTTTCCTGTCTGTACTGTAGTTTGACCAAAATACCAATACACCGTGTGACCGACATTTGCCCAAGTAGATGAATCCTTCACATAAGCAGTAAGGGGGTACAGGGTAAAACTGTAAAATAGTTTTTATAATTGCATTTCTGTTAGTAGATGTTACTTTGATTTTATTTTGCTTTGCTTTGATATACAGCTTATGTAGCTCAGGCTAGCCTTGGATTGATTGTAGAGCCAAGGATGACCTTGCACTCCTGATTTTCCTGCCTCGACCTCCTAAGTGCTAGGTCACAGTTACAGGTCCCCAAGCTTGGCTTTGTGGAAAGGTTTTAAAAATTGTGTCTCTTTATGAACTAGCTCGGCTTTTTTTTTTTAATTTTCCAACTTTTTCACAAAATAAAATTTCAAAGATCTCCATGACTCAAACTCTAGAACCAAATGTTACTTATTTACAGCCATATTAATACCTAGGTTTTCTCTTAGTTGTTTAATTCATAAAAGTTGTTTTCAGGGGTTGGTGGCATGAGCCTGAAGGTTCCTGAAGAAATTCTAACTCATTTTTTTTATGTTTTTAAAAGTTTTGCAGTTTTTATTTCATGATACTAGGAATGTCAAATTGGCTGCTTGTAGTGGCCAATGTTTGTAATCTCAAGCATTTAGGAGCCTAACTCATGAGGATCACAAGTTGGAGGCCAGTATCTCAAACTAACAAAAACAAACATGAACAGAAGTAAAGAGGGCAGGAGGAAGGAGAGTGATCTTAAGGTAGAGAGAGGTGAAAAAATCCAGTGATAGAGTGTGTGTGACGTGAGAGCAGGAGAGTCTGTTTGGGGGGAGGTGTCAGGAGGAGTGAGTATAGAGATGGACTAGAATAAAACGAAGTCTGATGACATATTATGTATGGAAAACGCCACGATGATGGTCAGTGGTGGCGGCACATCCCTTTGCTCCCAGACTTAGGAGGCAGAGGCAGGCAAGTATCTGATTTCGAGACCAGGCTGTCTACAGAGTGAGTTCCAGGACAGTCAGTCAGGGATACACAGGAAAACAAAAACAAAAACAAAACAAACAAACAAACAAAAAACCTGTCTTAGAAGGAAAAAAAAGAAGGAAGGAAAGAAGGAAAGGAAGAAAGGAAGAAAGAAAGAAAGAAGGAAGGAAGGAAGGAAGGAAAGAAGGAAGGAAGGAAGGAGAGAGAGAGAGAGAGAAAGAAAGAAAGAAAGAAAGAAAGAAAGAAAGAAAGAAAGAAAGAAAGAAAGAAAGAAAGAAAGAAAGAAAGAAAGTCACATGAAACCCACTGCTTTGTATGCTCACTTTAAAACTTAACAAAAATAAATACAAGGGGGCAATGAAACTGTACCAGTCACTTCCCATGGCTGTGATAAAATACCATGACCAAAAATGACTTATGGACGGAAGAGTTCATTTTGGCTTGCGCTTCCATAAGGAGGGTCTGTAGCGAGAGGAGAGGGGCATGGTGGCTTGTGGCCAGAGCAGGAAGGAGAGAGAGAGAGAGAGAGAGAGAGAGAGAGAGAGAGAGAGAGAGAGAGAGAGAGAGAGATCACGTCTTCGGATGCAAACAGGAAGCCAAGAATGAACTGCACATGGAGCAAGGCTGTGAACTCTGAGAGCTGGCCCAGTCACAGGCTTCCTCTACCAGCTCTCCACCTCTGGAAAGTTCTGTAACCTCCCAAACAGTCCCACAAACTGGGGACTAGGCCTGCAAATACCTGAGCCTATTGGAGACATTGCTCACTCAAACCACCACAGAAACTAAAAGGAGAGTTATAGGTGAGTGCTACATGTATGATGAGCACCATGGAAAGATCTGGGTCATGCCAGAGCATGGTATGGACACGTTAGCAACTGAGTAACGCTATTGAAGGGGCTGCTTTTCTGCTGCCATGGGCAGACAGAGTTCACCAGCATCCTCTGTGGTTCCTGGGATGTGTGGAAAGAGAAAGTGATGGTTTTTCAGCAGCGCTCTTACCCTGCGAGGAAAAGTCACGAAACCGGACAGACCCACCCCACTATCAAGAGTTTTATTAAGGAAAGGAGAAAGGGATAGATGTGTTCAGGCCTGCCGAAAGGCCACATGAAGAAGGGGTGGGGGAACTCATGGGGTCCGACTTTTAAGGGCCACCCTGCACATGCACACACTAGCCCGTGAGGCTACTCCGTGCATGCGTGTAGATCCCTTGGTCACACGCTGCATGATTTACATGACCACGCAGTGCATGGGTTACGTAGAACATATGACCCAGAAATGACTAAGTGTCCCGCCAGGGTATGCGGGATCATGGGGTCGTAGCTGGAATTCCTAACAGAAAGCCCATGGAGGTGAGGCCCAGAGAGCTTTCCTGTCTCCTACCATGTGAGGATGGAAAGCAGCATCAATGTCAGGCCCTCACCAGACACTGGGTTTCCCCAGACCTTGTTCTTGGGGTTCCAGCTTCCAGAGAAACAAACCTCATCTACCCAAGCTATAGTGTTCTGTTCTAACATCCCAGATGGGCTAGTAGAGAAACTATTACTAAGAGTTGAGTTTGTGCATTGCTTACCAAGGGGATACATTCCAAGATGTTGTGACGTGTGAAGTTGGAGTGTGAACTTGCGTGAGACTGGATGGCCTGGATCAGTCATTTGAAGTGATGACGGCAATCAAGAGAAATTGTAGCCATGAGACAGAAGAGGCTGCTGCCAACAGAACAAGCTGTTTCCGGTGAACTTGTTTTTCGTGTGCAGAGTACTCTGCAGAAGAGGTAAGAAGATGGTGCAGTGAAGGCCTAGACAGTGACATGACTGTACCTAAGATGTGGAAGCTGCCCTGGAGCTGGGCGGGAGGCAGAAGGTGGAAGAGTTTTGAGAGACCTTGATGGAAAGATCTGCATTCAACAAAGTGCTGGGCTTCAGCTTGGCTTGCCTAAGTGTGAATAGTAAAATGAAGGAGAAGGAGAAGGAGAAGAAGAAAGAAGAAGAAAAAGAAAAAGAAGAGGAGGAGGAAGTAAGAAGCAATGATTTACATTATTTTATTATTTTATGTATATGTTTAGCCCCCATGTATGTATGTATGTGCACCATGTGCATGCCTGGTGCCTGTGGAAGCCAGAAGAAGACCTCTGAACTGGAGTTACAGACAATTGTGAGCTGCCATGTGGGTGCTGGGGATTGAACCCGGGTCCTCTGGAAGAGCAGCCAGTGCTCTTAACCTCTGAACCACCTCTCCAGCCCTGAAAGCAATGAGTTAAAGACAGAAATTATAATGGAGAGAAACAGATCTTAGGTATCCAGACAGTTCTCAGCCTGCCTGTATTGAGGGCGCATCACAGGGCAGACAGGTGATGATGAGCAGACTGGTGTGAAGCAGCCGGTGCTTCCCATCAAGATGGTGGGAGAAAGACCCCAAGACACTTTGGAGACCTTAGAGACTGCCACTCCCATCCCAGGCCGGGGTATCGGTGCCTCGGTGACAGGACAGGCTGAAAGAGGGACAGTGGTGTTGGCAGGACCTTGGTAGTACTTACTGCGCCATTCGGCACCCTGAGGCTCTATTGCTTCCACATGGGGTAGAGGCTGCCATTCTGGAAAGTAATTAATAAACCTCAGCAGCATCTGGGCCACAACATCTTCCTGGCCACAAAGAACACAAGAACCTGTTAGGGTCCTCAAATCACCCTACAAAAGACCACCCCGACATATGCGAAAGCAAGAGTATTTATTTTTCGAGAGAACATTCCAACATGCAGGGATCAGCCACACAACAAAATGGCAATGACCACGCAGGCGGGGGTGGGATCTGCCCTTTTCTGACTGGCAGGCTGCTGGGCTCCCAGCAAGGAGGGTGGAGGTGATGGTCCTGGCCTCACCTGAGGGCCTTGCCAAAGGCCAGGGCTGAGGCAAGTGGGAGCAGCCGGCCAGGGTTAGGCCCCCGGCTCTGCGCCCACACTCACCTAAGGTACCCTGCCTCACCACAGCCAAGCCAGCTCTGAGCTGCGTCCTCGCTGGCTGCCGTTTGTGCCGCCTCTGGGCACTGCAGACCATGGTGGTGTTGCTCCCCCACCCGGATTTGAATGACTGAAATACCCAGGAGCTTGTGCCCGGGGACCCAGGCAAGAGACTGCCCCCAAGGACAGGAAGCTGCAAGGTTGCTGCAGGATTCCCTGCCAGCCCAGATCGGCGGAGCCACTTCCGGACATCTGGCCTGTTTTCTCATCGTTCATTGCCTCCGGGCCGCAGAAGCAGCACACATCCCTAAGGGACTTCATTTCTGTTCATCTGCCCCAGAGACAGGGTTCATGAAATCACCAGGAAAAGCATGACATAAGCAAATGACATTTCTCTTTTGCTTTCTATAAAACACTACTCATTATGTAAATATTGCCTCATAGATCTGCTTAAAATGGGAGTGACCAGTGGGGGTGGTGAAGGGTGTGATGTCAGGACTGCTAAGCTCCTTCTCTGCAGGTGAGCAAGTGGAACTTTTGGCTTTGATCATTACTAGAGTTACAAGACGGGAGAACAGAAAAACAAATAGCGTTCAGACAGTTGTTTTTAAAGTGCTTCCAGATTTTCCATTTTCACTACAAAGGCAAAGGGCCACGCTGATTTCAGTCTCAGTCGGAGTCCAGGGGATGCAGAGACTTGGTCTGTCCACCTTGGGGGTGTTCCTGTGATGTCATCAGCTCCTGTCTTCATCTAGAAGACCACCCCACGTGTTACCCACAAGAAGATTGCAACCCAGAGGGGACTTCGTGTGGAAGGGGTCCTAGCTTCAGCCCTTCCTAGAGCCCCACAAAGGATCGCAGGAAATGTCACCTCTTAGAAGATGGCATGGAGGTTATCGTGTAACCGTTTCCTCTCAGAACCTTCCGTCTTGAAGGGAAGTTTGTTAAGACATGGGGTGTAAATGGAAAGTCAAACAACAGGAAATTTAGGGCAGTCTCTTTATAAGGAGGGCAAACAACTGAATGCTTGTTTTAGGACAGTTTCTGCAGTTCTTCATGTTGTGGTGACCCCACAACCACAAAATTATGTTTGTTACTACTTCGTAATTACAATTTTGCTGCTGTTATGAATTTTGTAATGTAAACATCTGTGTTTTCTCTGGTAAATATCTTTGGTCTTAGGCGACCCCTGTGAAAGGGTCATTTAAACAACCCCCCAAGAAGTCATGACCCACAGGTTGAGGTCAAATCCCACTGTTCTAGGGGGATTTGAAACACTTCATCTTTGCAGAGAAGCTAGTTAAGACAGGAAGTAAACAACTCAGAATAGCTTCAGGAAGTCCCTGAAACTGACTGGATTTACTCGCCCCCCCCCCCTTTCTGAGAGTATATAAGCAATAAAGAGACCTGACAGTCACTCTCAGACCTGCTGGGCTGCTTGGAAAACACTGAGAGGGAGCAGCTTGGAAGAACGAGAGATCAGCCAAGTGGCCTGGAAGAAACAGTTTAGCCCAAAAGCTGGCACCTGAATTGCCTAGAAAAGGCTCAGACCAGCTGAGCTACCAGGAAAGGACACCCTCCAACCTGTCCTGTTAAGCTGCCTGAAAGCTGTGCTGGAAAGGGCTTTTTCATGCAGATGTCTATAAGTCATTTCTGCTCCTGTAGTAACCCCTTACTAATACTGTAAGTAACCCCAATACAATTTGGGAGTTCACCAAGCTGGGCTTTGGTCTATCCTAGGCTTCCTATCTGGGGTGAGTAGATAGATGTTGGTTCATGTCTCCTTGGAAACAGTCACCCAATAGAGGCAGGGCTTGATTTGGGTACCCATGGCTGCTTCATCTCCTTTTATCCCCCCTCTCTTCCTCCCCCCACCCCCCCCCACCCCCGTGGTCCCTGCTAGGGCACACACTGATTTGAGCTCATGGGTGAGGCTTTGATGTTACACTGGACTATGTAGGGACTGCCCTGGCTGAGTTCTCTTCATGAATGAATAGCTCTGCAGTCCTGTGCAACACCGAGTTCCTCAAGTCTGCCTCTCTGGTAGTGTAAGAGAGTGTGAGTATTGACTTTCACTTCTAGCAGTCGTGCAGAGCCTTCCTGTTGCACTGAGATCCTGAAGGACAGAAGGGTCTCACTGTTTCCCAGTGCTCTCTGTAGGAGCGTACCGTATGTTACTCTGTGCCGACCCGACAGTTGTCTCACAGGATCTGCCCTTGGATTGTGTCAGCCTTGGTGCCTCATTTGCCACTTGTAGTTTCCAACGTCGTTGTCTTTGCTCTTTTCTGAAAACTGGGGAAACATTCTCTGGCTCCCGTTTCCCGACAGCTGCCCATGTCTGCCCCATGGGAAGCCACACCAGCAGCGACCTGGTGGAAGTAGGCATTGCTTTTCATTTCCATGACCATGGTCTCCATGAGCGTTGAAATTGTTCCCAATGCATTTGCCCATCTCCAGCCTTTTCCAGCTTAAAGACCCTGGTTGATAGCTGAAGAATTCAGCAAAATAGTGTCTTTTCTTTTTGATGAACTTCCCACTTTATTTAGTTTCAAATGTTTGATAACAATCGTTTCTTTTTAAATGAGAAAACTCTCCTATTTCAGAAGCAGGGCACCCCAGCCCTCTTCTGTTTTGTAGACTTTTCCATTGGCATGGTGGACTCGGGTGGCCCTCCGGTCCACTGTAGACTTTCTTCTGTTTTTTCTCAGTGAAGTATGCCACTGAGGATCTGAGCAATTCTGAATGGAAGTGGCAGAGGAGAAAAGAGTATCTCTTAACAGCAGAAAGAGGGTGGAAGAACTTAAGATTGCCTTGTCCAGGTGGGACTCGAGAAAAAAGCACCCAATCTGCTAACCTTTTCTCCCGTGAATGATTTAGAGATGACTGGGGAATGCCTTGGAGCACTGGGTCTCTGCTGTAGCTTCGGATGGATACCTGAGTGTCAGCCCACAGCGAGGGAGAGGCCAGGGCCCAGGGTGCTGCCTTGTCAGGTTCCTGTGGTTTGGCTGCATGTGAAGCCTCACTCATTCTCTGTGATGATACTGGGGAAAACAGGCTCTGCCTTTGGGATCCTCTCTCTCTCTCTCTCTCTCTCTTTTTTTTTTTTTTTTTTTTTTTTTTTTTTGAGACAGGGTTTCCCTGTGTAGCCCTGGCTGTCCTGGAACTCACTCTGTAGACCAGGCTAGCCTCGAACTCACAGAGATCCGCCTGCCTCTGCCTCCCAAGTGCTGGGATTCAAGGCGTGCGCCACCACCGCCCAGCCTCCTTACTCTCTTAAATGAAAGAATTTCAGGATGGATTCTCAAATGGAAGCACAAAGGCAACTTTTTATTAGATAGAGTTCACAAGAAGCACCACAGGGCAGGAAAGCTGTAAAACCTCAGCTGCTGCCCGGAGGAGGAGAGTGGAGGAAAGAAGGAGAAGGGTGACACCATTTAAGATGACGTGGGAGAGGTGGGTGTCAGACATGTGGCAGACAAGCAGCCACATGTCAGGGAGGGAGGGGCACATCCAAGAAAGAATAAGGAAGCCCAAAACGTTGGTGGGAAAGCCCAAAGTGTTAAGGAAAGCATGCTTAGAAAAGAGATAGGAGAAAAGGAATAGTCACACTTTTCTGCATAATTTAGAAAAGTGGGCAGATTTATAATCCTACATGGCTGTGGTCCATGATTTCTGCCTTAGAAGCAGGGTTCTGGGAAGCAAAAGTACAGTACCTCACTAATTGACAAATTAGTCTTCCTATTCTTTAGCATGTCTTAAACCTTCCTAGGGTTGCTCACTTAGCCAGAGTAACTGAACCAGCCCAGCTGGAATGTTCGGTCTCCGCCCAGGTCAGACAGACATTTTATTCTCTTGATTGAGAGTGTTTACATAGCTGCAAGAGAGTCTGGGAAGCAGGTGGGTGGCCGCGAGCAGTGACCACGAGGGGCTGCTGTCCTGCCCAAGGACTGTTGTCCTTATTAGTGCTTGAAAGTGATATTTGGTTCACATTCCGTTTCAACTTATAGAACTTGTTATTCAGCCAGTAAAACAAATTATACTTACAAAAATGTGACTGATTGTTGATTCGTTTTTATTCACTGGATTTCCTTTAAACATTAAATAAACTGGGGGAATTTTGCTTTATTTTTATGTGTATGGGTGTTTTTGCTTGCATGTATGTATTCATGTGCACCATATGCATGTCTGGTGTTCAGGGACATCAGAGAGGGCATGAATCTTTAGGAACTGGAGTTATGGATGTTGGGAAACCACCATGAGGGTACTGGGAATCAAAAGTGGGTCTTTTACAAGAGCTGCCATCTCTTCAGTCCCAAATTTCCTCCAAACATTTAATGTGCATTTAATTTTTTTCTTGTTTTTTATTAAGAATTTTTTTTATTCATTTTAACATAAAAAAACCACAGATCCCCCTCTCTTCCCTCCTCCCACCCCTCCAGCCTCCCCCCACAACCCACTCCCCCATTTCCTCCTCCAACAAGGTAAGGCCTACCGTGGGGAGTCAGCAGAGCCTGATACATTCAGTTGAGGCAGGATCAAGGTTGTTCAAGGTGTCCATCCTACCCATAGGTAGTGGGCTCCAAAAGCCAACTCATAAAGTGCATTTAATTTTTAAGCATTTACATTTTAAAATATTCATTTAGCTGGTGGCGGTGGTGGTGGTTCACACCTTTAATTCCAGCACTTGGGAAGCAGAGGCAGGTGGATCTCTGTGAGTTCGAGGCCAGCCTGGTCTACAGAGTGAGTTCCAGGACAGCCAGAGCTGTTGTTACACAGAGAAACCCTATTTGATGAAAAAAAACAAAAACAAAACACTTAATTTACATTTGAATGTGTGTGTGTGTGTGTGTGTGTGTGTGTGTGTATGTGTGCACTCGTGCACATGCATGTTGGGACAGGTGTGCCACAGTGCACAGATCAGAGGATATCCTATAGTCAGTTCTCTCCTTCTAACCATTGGTTGTAGGGGTGGAACTCAGGTTGTTAGTCTTGCCTTTCCCTGAAAAGTTATCTTGAGATGCCTGCCCATGTTAAAGCATTCAGTTCATCTAAAGGTACACTCAGCCATCTTGACAGATACATCACAGAAAGACCACAGAAAGACCATCATAACAGATTGTGTGTGTGTGTGTGTGTGTGTGTGTGTGTGTGTGTGTGTTAGGTTGTATGTGTGTACGAATGTCTTGGGTGTGTGTGCCTGTGCCTGGGCATAGGGAGGTTGAAACAGTATGCCGAGTGTCTATCACTTTTCACCTTACTGCCTAGAGAAAGTGTCTCTCACTGAACCTATTTGAGTTGTGATTTTGATTTTGGTTTTCTTGTTTGTTTGTTTGTTGAGGCTTCCCAGCTGCTAACTCTTGGGATCTGCCGTCTCTCCCCATAGGCTGGCATTCCAGGCAAGCACAGCCTTGCCCAGCATTTTCCATAGGTACTGGGGATTCAAACTCGGTCCTTATCATTGCAGAGCAGGTGTTTTTACTAAGGAGCCATTTCCCCAGGCCCATGGCGGGTTCTGTAGATGTCACTAAACCTTACATGGCAATCACTCAGGATGATCTTGTGCTGTGGGTTCCATTTTGAGGCCTGCCGTCCTCTTTATGTTCCAGGGCATGGTTACCCTGCTACAGGAGCAGACTGCAGCTCTGGTCTTGGCAGCTAGAGTCTTTGGCCTTCTGCTGAGCACATTTTCTGGGCATTCAAAGCCTATAGCACTGGATTAGATCCAGCTACTCTGTGGCCTCACTGAGCTCTGTGCTCCTATTATTCCTCTTGGAGTTTTAGCCCCACTCTAGAGTTTCGCTGGTGACATGGCATTGCAGCCCACATTCCTGTCATGCCGCTGCCACGTGCTGCTGTCATTCTGATGACAAGAGTGAAACTGGATGGAGGTGCCGTGGCATTGGGGGATGCTAAGCCAGAGCCTGGGCAGAAAGAGACTGTGGTTCCGGGGAGTGTAGCGAAGGCAGAAACAGGGTAATACTTTTATTCGGAATGCTTGTGTGTTGCTCACCCATTTTAATGACTAAACCATTGTTTTTGCACTTAAATTGCTTCCTCATGACTTTAAATATGAGGACTCTTTAATGTGTACTCAATTCATAGTCAGGTGTTTCTTTTCCAACTTCATTTGGGCTGGGGAGGGGGGATGGAAACATTGGGATGTTCTGGGAATTAATTTTAAGTGTACACTATGAAATGATTGTTAATACTGATAGCAGATGTGAAGCAACCGTTTCCCGTGGTTGTGGAAATAAACACTGGAGGTACAGTTCAAGCTCCCCAGTGAATGTTGTTTAAGTTGGAAGGAAAAGAGAAGAATAAATCAATCAAAACTTAAATAGGAAGAGAAAGGGGCTGAAGAAGAGTCTGCAGCCAGTGCAGGAGCTTAAGGCACAACAGAGCGGAGAAACCGCTCCTTCCGGGGTGGGGGGTAGAATGGGCTGGAGAGGTCTGCAGCTGGTCCTTTTCCTTAGTCACAAGGGTAGTGGCCTCTTTGTCGTGGATTAGGGGGCTGTTCCCGTGTGAGATTCAGTGGCCAGTTTTGTCTTTTGTGGTGCCCTGGTATTTTATCTAGTAGGTCTTTCCCCCGTGATCAAAGCTGGAGGCAGATTTTGTACGTTGTGGACAGGGGAAGAGAGACACTCAAAGTAACAGGCCCTGTGCCCCATAGGGTGAGGATATAAGAACCTGTCGTCTCTTGTACCCGTGAGAGTCCCTATTTCTGTTTCAATACTAGAGTAACAGTCTGTGGCTTTACACTTTTATCTGTTGAACAAATTCAAGACCTTGAACAAAAACTAACAGAAGAAAATGTAGTAGGTACAGATCAGAGTTGGGAGGCACTCGCTGAAGTTTTCACATTCATGTGTTCCGGAGCAGTGAACTGGTCAGGGTCCGTGGATAGTGATTCGGTGGAGGAAGCTTATTAAGAAAGGATCAAAGGGACTCCCAAGCACACAAGTCTGCTAGTGAACTGAGAAAGACAGACAGACAGACAGACAGTCCAGTGGGCACCCGCTTAGACTCCAGCTCCTTAGGCCCTGGAAAGACGCTTGGCCCAGGTACACATGGTTAATATCAGAAGTAGAGATCAATTATTGATAAACAGAAAGGCTGGGGATGGGAGTGAGCTAATGTGCCGGGAAAAGCATACACTCAGAAGCACTGGGCCATGAGTCTCGGGACCCTTCATAGGTCATTTATCTAGACCCCTCCCTTCCACGTGTGTGTATTGCTGGCTGTTTGTTGCATGTAGCCCAGATGGGGAAGGCTTCCTGTCTTTTTCTGCCAATTGACTTCTTACATTTGTTAATCTTGATGGCCCTCTCTACCCAGTCTTATGATAAGATAAAAAGGGAGATTTTTGAATCTATTTCAAAAAGGAACTTCTTGTTTTACATAGAATAAGTAATGAAATTTTTTGTCTGAATTTGTCAAATGTTACTGGACTGGACATTGTTATATATTAATGGAGTTTTTAAATCTGAATCTGTCGAATGTTAATGGACTAGACATTGTTAATGTAATCTTGACTGTGTATATATTATATATAATTATTGGATAGTTTTTCTTGTATTAGTTATAAGTTTTTTTTTTAATTTTAGACAAAAAGAGGGGAAATGTGGTGGTATTGTGTTCCCTGAAATATTGTGCACGCTAATAAACTTATCTGGGGTCAGAGACAGAACAGCCACAATATTAAACATAAAGGTTAGGCAGTGGTAGCACACGCCTTTAATCCTAGCAATCCAGAAGCAGAAATCCATGTGTTCAAGGATACAGCCAAGCATGGTGACTCACCTTTAATCCCAGAAAGTGAGCCTTTAACACCAGGGAGTGATGGTAGAAAGCAGAAAGGTATATAAGGCATGAGGATAAGAAACTAGAAGCTTTTAGCTGGTTAAGCTTCAGGCTTTCGAGCAGCAGTTCAGCTGAGAGCCATTGAGATGAGGACACAGAAGCTTCCAGTCTGAGGAAACAAGACCAGCTGAGAAGTTGGCCAGGTGAGGTTAGCTGTGGCTTGTTCTGTCTCTCTGATCTTCCAGCGTTCACCCCAATAACTGGCTCAGGTTTGATTTTATTAATAAGAACTGTTAAGATTCATGCTACACGGTCTCTGCTCTCCTTCCTGCCACAGTTCTTCCTGAAAGCTGTGGTCCTAAATCTCGGGCAGAAGGGTCTTCTGTGCTGATGAGTGGCATGGTCCCTGCCTCAGAGGGATCAGGAAACTCTCCGGCTACGTTATCTATTGGCTGGAGAGGATTTTGGTTTCCTGTAGTCGGCATTGGCTAGACTCCCTCCATCAGAAGGTTGATGACAACTTGATATTGTCACTTATCCTGGAAGACACAAAAAAAATACAAGGCCTATAAATTCAACTCCCAGAACCCGCACAGTGGAAGGAGAGAACTTATTCCCATAAATTGTCTTCTGACCTCCACATGCATACCATGGGACACACAACCAATACAAATCAATAAATATGAAAAATATTTTTTAAATAGAAGATCTCAGCAAGAGTTAGTAATGAATTCCCCTCCCCCATCCCCAGGAAGAGCCAGGAAGGTTGTGGCCTTGCTCTTAGGAGTGTGATCCCTTGGGCTATTAGAAAACAAACAGACAAACTGATGACTCTCTGTTGAAAATGTGGCGAAACACACAAGGGCGATTTTGAAAAGGAATCCAGTGGTGGGTAAGATCGAGAGGAAAATAGCTATTGGATGAAGTATGGCTTAAGATGAAGTGTGCTTGTCGCCAGTGACAGATGTGCAGACATAATTTTGGATTGTAGTTGTGGCTGTGATGGCCAGCCTGTCAGGTCGAGTCATCATCTCTTTGTTTTCTTTTTTAGTTTCTGTTGTTGTTGTTTTAGACTTATTTATGTGTAGGAGTGTTTTGCCTACATGTGTGTATACATGCATGCCTAGTGCCAGAAAAAGCCAGGAGAGGGAACTCAATGGTTGTGAGCCACCATGTTGATGCTGGGAATTGAACCCTGGTCCTCTCGAAGAGCAGCCAGTGCTCTTAACTGCTGAGCCATCTCTTAAGCCCCCACACAACCCTTTGTAAAGTCCTGTCTGAAACCATCTGTTTGCCCTGTTGTTACCAATCATTTTAGTCGTTGGCTGCATCTTTCCTTCTGGGTATTTAAGACCATGTAGGTGACAATAAACCACCCATATTCTTTTTTTTTTTTTTTTTTTTTTTTTGGTTTTTCGAGACAGGGTTTCTCTGTGTAGCTTTGAGCCTTTCCTGGAACTCACTTGGTAGCCCAGGCTGGCCTCGAACTCACAGAGATCCGCCTGGCTCTGCCTCCCGAGTGCTGGGATTAAAGGCGTGCGCCACCACCGCCCGGCTACCATATTCTTTTCTATAGTCAAAGTCAGTTGAGTCTCCTTAGGGTTACTCCAAGGGACGTAGGAGGAGTCCCTTGGGCCCTTCATTTCCCTCCACCAGTGAGCCATCCACTGAGATGGATCGTGTCTGCTGATCATGCAGTTTCCTTCAGAAGCATTGGGGACATTGCACTCCATGTTGACCCTCCTCTTTGTAGAATGTACAGTAATTAGAAGCCAGCCTTTGGGATATCCATTGCCTCGTTGATCAAAAGATTATGTAAGTGACTTTCTAGAGGTACAGGACACTTTTAGGGGTGCCCATTCTCCCCTGGGACCAAGCTGACCTGGAGCAAGGCCAAAATGGCTGCCTTGTCAGTCCTTATATTCTTCCTGTCTTAAACTGCCAAGTAAGATTATTGAACATCCAGAAGGCTGGTTACAGCGGTACCGGAGAACATAATGTGGCTTAAAATTCAGCTGTTGCGTAATTCTTAAAGCTTGGCAGAGACTGGTTTTTAAAATAAATCCCGACTCTGTTAAGATTCAGTTTCCCAGCTAGAAACTGAGTAGAATCTATAAGCAGTGTCATTTTTAAAGATTTTTTTAAATTTCTGTGTAGATATGTTCACCTATACTATTAAGTTTTAACTTTTATAGACTTGTTATGACATTAACTTTTTGGCTTTGTCTTAATCTCTATATTTTTATTTTGCAACAATGTTTTCCTTAGTATAAAAATCTCTATACAAACCCTCTTTCATCTAAAGTGTTTCCCTTTTTTCTCTAACTTTTTTATCAGAAATATTTTTGTTTTTCCGAGACAGGGTTTTTCTGTGTAGTTTTGGTGCCTGTCCTGGATCTCACTCTGTAGACCAGACTGGCCTCATACTTACAGAGATCTGCCTGCCTCTGCCTCCCAAGTGCTGGGATTAAAGGCGTGTGCCACCGCTGCCCGGTCCCAGAAATATATTTTTATGTATTACTTTTTTCTTTTCTTTTTAAAATTTTTTCCAAAATGGTTTCTCTGTGTACAGCCTTGGCTGTCCTGGAAACTGCTCTGTAGACCAGGCTGGTCTTGAACTCACAGAGATCCACCTGCCTCTGCCTCCTGAGTGCTGGGATTAAAGGCAAGTGGCACTATCATCTGGTTTATATACATATAACTTTTTATGATGGCTCCTTATTGGTTTACAAAATAAAACATTTGATTCTGAATAAGACAACAGTTTTTGAGTGATAACACAAGAAGCCATATCTTAAACATAGGCCAAACATGTTAATAATTTAAAAGACTATTTTTTATCAACAAATTTCAAAATAATTAAAACTGTAAAGATTTAGGTCTTTAGGCAAATATCTAGCATCTGCTTTTCATTGAATTTGCTTTTTATTTGGTCTTACAGGGCATCCCAATCAGGATACTTATCTTGCATCTTTATCCTCATTTTATAGCTCTCCTTTATGCTTGATTACCATTGTAGGGGAGCATATTAATTACTCAAAGCTGAAAGTACAGACATCAGCTAGTGTCCAAATTTTCACATGATTTTGTTTTTCTCTTTGAGACAGGGTTTCTCTGTGTAGTCCCAGCTGTGCTGGGACTTGCTCTGTAGACCAGCCTAGGCTGGAATTCAGAGATCCGCCTGCCTCTGCCTCCCGAGTGCTGGGATTAAAGGCATGTGCCACCACCGCCTGGCTTTCTTCACATTACGAACTGAAAGGAATTTGGACTAACAAAACAGTTTTAGTTTATATGACTTACAAGTCACTTTGGCAACATGAAAACATTGTAAAAACACAAACACATTGACAGCATACATATGCAGAGTACAGAAGGATAGATTATCTTCAATTATCAAAGATTTTTGATAACTTCTATCAGTTTTTTGTTTGTTTGTTTTTGCTAGTTGTATTTGATTCTAAGTTTCTGGGCTATCCAGCCTCTGGGTCCTGGCCCTCCAGGCAGTGTCAGGGGTGAGCTCTCTCTTGGCATGGGTCTCAAGCTGGACCAGTCATTGGTTGACTATTCCCAAACTCTTATTAGCTTTAAGTTAAGCTGTTAATCAGATCATTATTTTTTTCCATCACATTAAACAATCCTTTATCCAAATTCTGTCCTGTCAAAGTCACAACACTTAATAAAGTAGAAGACTTTCGATTCGGAGGTTACAGAGCCAGACCTGAGATGAATAAGACCTTAAACAGGCTGACCATGCACCAGCAGCTTGGGTCATAAGTCATTTTTTTTTTTAATCTAAATTGGACAAGGTAAGAACCTTGTAAAACCTGATTTTTGAAGGAGGAGAACTCAGGTAGAATGATTAGGCAATAGTTTCTATATCTTAATGGTACATCTATGAGTTAAAATTTATTGGGTTGTATCACCTGCAATTTTTATTGTGAAAGACAATTTAACAAAGATCCTTGAGAAACTTATAGACCCATCATTTTACTTATATCACAGCTTAATAAAAATCTTATATATATAATACATAGTAAGAATCTTCCTAAAAAAGAAATCCATAGCAGTTTATTTAATGAAAGGATTTTAATGCACACTAGTTAGTGATATTTAAATTAACACCAAGTATTTTTATTTACTATTATTGTTCTGTTACTTATGAATAAAATAGAAGTGAAATTTTAATTAATTTTAGAACTTATTTTGAAAAGGAATTCTTATCAAAATCTATGTACCTAATATTAAGTTTCGTACTTTTTTGTTTGTTTGTTTGTTTTTTGTTTTTTGAAACAGGGTTTCTCTATGTAGCTCTGGGTATCCTGGAACTCACTTTGTAGACCAGGCTGGCCTAGAACTCTTAGAGATCCCCCTGTGTCTGCCTCCCGAGTGCTGGGATTAAAGATGTGTGACACCCCTGCCTGACTAAATATCATACTCTTAAGATTCTGATGCATACTGTTTTATATAAACAAGTAACATTTTAAGGTTTTATGAAACATTAATATATTAAATATAGCCAGGAGAGAACCTGTTTCAAAAACAAAAACAGCAAAAAAAGGAAAGAGTGCCTCGGTGCATAAACAGCACGGCTTTTTAATATGTCCCCCAAACACGTGCACTTACATGCACACACACATTTTAAGTAGGCATATGAATAAATAAAATAGAATCATTTCAGTGTACAGTAAAAATGAAAGGATGGAGTGGCCACAGGTTTTGCTGTTCAGTTGTTTTAGGGAATTCTAGAGCAGGCTGAGTTCCCCCATGCCGTCTCAACACAGAAAGACATAGGAACGGTTACATGGAAACATGAACACATGACACAATTATGTCGAGTTAAAAATTGCATCTCTATCTTTGGAGGGAACAAAATTAAGTCTTGGGGATCTGGAAGGCTGCCCTTCGCATTCTGTATGACAGTCTGTCTCACAAGGTACCTCTGGTCTTGGGAGTTGGTTGGGACAGGCATTGGTCCCTTCTTTCAGATCTCGGCTGAACAAGAAACAGTATCAGCAGCTGAGTCTGTGGAGCCTGTACGTCGTATATTATTTATAGTTCTTGTTGCTATTTCAACTAGTTATTGAAACATGGTTATTTCAACTAGTAAATCTCAGAAATAGTTTGGGGCAGTAAAAAGAAATGAGCAGTTGGCCTCAAATGAGGAAAAACCTTTATCTGTTTGGGAGGATGGCAGGAAAGCGAGAGCCTGGAGGATCATGGGAACAGAGAATTTCGGTCTTTGGAAGTCTCTGTAAGGCAAGAGAAAACCAAAATAGGAGACAGGCTTAGCATGGTCTATTAGGTGTCTGTGATGTTTGGGGTGGGGGGCTTCTTTTTAATTAAACACAGTTGTTATCTGAATGGCTCTCCTGTGGTCTTCCCGTATAAGCTCATAAGCTGAAATTAATGTCTGGGAGTTATTGGTGAATTGGGATAGATCCCCAGAGACCCCCTTCCTAGCTTCCCCTTGCATTGTTAATAGTCCATGGTTGAAAAATGGATATGGACTCTAATTGTCCACAGGAGTCCAGGCCCTTCCCTTCAAGAACTGCTGCAGGCGCAGGCGTGGACGGCTGGTAGGAGGTGCCACTCTTTGGGTGCCCCACAAGCTGGGTTCCCCCCTCCCCTCTTTCCCCCCATTGTAGAGCCCCTCATCGTGGTAGAGTCATGAAGCCTGCACATGGGGCACTTGGGGCCATTTCCCTTGGCTCCTACCATCTCAGTTATCTTGTCGTCATGTGATAAAGCACACTGGCCGGAGAACGGAGATACAGTCCCTTGTGGAAGCAGGAAGCAGGGAAGGCGTGCAGCAGGACAGGGGCCTGGCTGTTCACATCCACGCTCAGGACGCAGAGAGTAAATATTGCCCCCCCTCTTTCTTTCTTTCTTTCTTTCTTTCTTTCTTTCTTTCTTTCTTTCTTTCTTTCTTTCTTTCTTTCTTCCTTCCTTCCTTCCTTCCTTCCTTCCTTCCTTCCTTCCTTCCTTCCTTCCTTCTTTCCTTCCTTCCTTCCTTTCTCTTTCTTTTCTATTCTTGAGCCGAGGGTCTGTGATGTGGAGAGAACCTCCTTTTCCACCTCCAATCCTGAAGGAAAGCTGATGATTTAGAACTTTCCCATCGGTCCATCCTGGGTGTCCCTGGGGGAGTCTTGAGTGTAGCTACAGGAGAATCAGAAAGAAACACTGGTGTAAATCCCCAGCTTAGCTGCTAAATGTCAATATTGCTAACATTCACATTCCTTCATTCTCAGTGCCAGTCTGTCTGTCTGTCTGTCTGTCTGCGTCACCGCCCCTTTCAAGTTCCACATACTGGGTTACTACTGGAATAAAGCCACTCTCCTTGACGCTCTTTAAGAATGAGGAATGGGGGGTGGGGTAGGGAGGTTGTGGAGTCAGACTGCTAGGTTGGGAAAAGAGGCTCCATTAGATGAATGAGTCTGATTTTGTTGTATTTAGGGTCAAAGTACAAATGGGTAGGGATTTTTTCCTTACTGTTATCTGGGGGACTGTCTTCATATCCTCAGAGATAGTACAGCCTACAGTAATGACTAGAAGGATCTGAGGGAATTAGAGGATGACAGAGCAGGAGTAAATAAGCCATCGTGGGGAACAAATCTACATTAGAGGCATTTGGCGAGGTTAAGTATGAGAAGCCCGCAGAGACTATGACTCTGGGTACCAGATTTTGCATCTATAGTGCTCTGTTGGAGCTGGCAGATTTTGGGGGTGGGAAAGGAAGAAATGAAGAAAAAGAGGTTAGGACTGTGCTAACAAGTACCCCTAGTACAGGGAAATCTGAGGGTGTGGTGATGCTGGGGGCTCTGGGCTTGGTGCACTGAGGCCCCAGAGCTGCCACGAGGGCATCCCTATTTGCATTGCACCAGCGCGGCCTTACCCACACTAATCACCCACTTGGTTGGCAGGCAGCTCTGGGTGATTGAGGGCCTTTTACTTCCAGAGCATATCCCCTGTCGCAACTCCGTTTCCCCCGGACTCAGTGCTGAGTGGCTGTAGGTCTGCAAGGGACTGTGAGTAAGTGTAGACGCTCCTGAACAATTATCTCCCAGTTTTAAGTGTGGGTGTGACGGGCCCCACCCAGTGCATTCTTCTTTGCCCAGGTTCACATCCTGGTAGGTCAGGGGAGGAGATCCAGGCATATCCCTGACCTTCCAGGTGTGGGGCATAATAAGCCTAGAAAAAGGAGATGTTGGAGCTGATTCTCCCAGACTCTCGGCCTCCTGTGGGAGCCTGCCCTTTGTTTCCAACTGCCTAAGGAAGGAGGGAATAGTGTGTAATGGGTGTCTTTGTTAAGGAAGAGAGGTGTTCAGAAAGACTTTGTGCTTATCTCCTGGCTGGCTCACCAACTATGAGAGGTACAGAGTTCCAGCAGGGTGCTCCATAAAATTTCCGGGTTCCCAAACAATGAATAGGACCAGGGACACATGAATCGTGATAGGAATAGAAGCAGTTTATTAAGAAACAAACAGAAGCTGGGTGGTGATGGTAGTGCCGGCGCCGGCGGCGCCAGCAGCACACACCTTTAATCCCAGCACTCGGGTGAGGCAGAGGCAGGCGGATCTCTGAGTTCGAGGACAGCCTGCTCTACAGATTGAGTTCCAGAATAGCCAAGACTCTTATATAGAGAAACCTTGTCTCAGAAAAACAAAAACAAGCAGAAAAATGGCACAACCAAGGAAGTGGACTAGTGAGCTGAGAAAGAGACACTCAGAAAGCAGGGGCTCCCATGAAGACGTATGTGCAAAAGCACTCGCTGCAGGTATCATGGCCCTGTATAGATCATTCACTTCTCCCTCCTTTGTGAATCGTTTGTACATTATGGCCGTTTTCCTCACACACTCTGCTTGTTGCCTATAACATAGTTGTGAAGTGTTTCCAGGCCTTTCCTTCCAACTGATTTCAACCTGTTAATACTGATCTCTGTCTCTGTCTGTCTCTGTCTCTGTCTCTCTCTCTCTGAGACAGAGTCTGTCTGTTATATACTTCCGGCTGTCCTGTGAAGAGGCCTAACTTAACATCAGTGCAGCCATGACAGGCTGCAGACTAACAATACTGGGACTAGGCCTCACCATTACGATAACTAGGAAAAGCCACAAACTGTACCCTGTGGGGGACCAATCAGGATTGAGACAAACAAGTACTAAATGCTCTAGAACATAAAGGATCGCTTACATAATCTGTATATAGGTTGCCAATTTCCTTGCAGCAACTCCAGTACCAATCCCTGTTTGACAAGACTTCTGTTACCTCATTCCTGCCCAATCAGGAGTTCAACCCCCATCTGAATCTGGAATTCCCCTACACCCCCATCCTTTACTCCTTAAAAACCCTGCCTCAACTGAGCTCAGGGCTTTCCCTGATCCAACCGCTGTGTTGGACGGAGCGAGGCCAAGCTCCAGCTTGCAATAAAGGCTCTTTGTTTTTGTACATGAACTCTGACTCCTGGTGGTCTGTGGGAGGCTCATGACCCAGGCATAACATCCTGGAATTCTCCATGTAGACCAGGCTGGCCTCGAACTCACAGAGATCCGTCTGTCTCTGCCTCCCGAGTGCTGGGATTTAATTAAGGTTTACGCCACCATGCCCAGCTTGATGAGCCTCTTGATAAAGAGGTATGGTGGCACAAGGCTGTAACCCTAGCCCTTGAGGGGCGGATGCAGGAAGGGGGGAGTTCAACAGCACTCACAGCTACACAGTGCGTTCAAGACCAGACATGCATGACCTTGTCTCAAAACAAACAACAGAAAGAAGCAACAATAACAAAATGAGAATTTTAACGAGAAATTTTAACGAGAAATAATGCACTAAATAGATGATGGTTATGTATATGGGTGTACACAAAGCTGCATTTCTTATTGAATATATAATTTAGTATCTAGGGTTTTTCCTTCCCTTTTAACATAAATAATATAAAAACTTTAACACATTATTACGGTCCTTCTACACATCATTGAACAATTCTACTCGTTCACTTGTGTGTTCTTTAGTGTGCTTGGAGACTGTCCCCAGAGTTTTCACCTGGGACAAGCATCTTTGACTGCAGAGAATATTTATCCTGTGATTGTTTTCTTAGGTGCCATCCTTTTTAATATTTATGTATGTATGTATGTATGTATGTATGTATGTATGTTTGGCTTTTTGAGACAGGATTTTCCCTGTGTAGCTTTGGAGCCTGTCCTGGATCTCGCTCTGTAGACCAGGCTGGCCTCGAACTCACAGAGATCCGCCTGGCTCTGCCTCGAGTGCTGGGACTAACGGTGTGTGCCACCACTGCCCTGCTTCCTTTTTAATTCTTACGTTTTGTTCTCTTGCCTTCTGTCTTTTAACAGTGGACTAAATTTCCTGAAAATAATTTGTCTTTTGTATGTGAAGACATTATTTAGCTGTGTAATCTAAGCTAGTCCTTAACTGACCATCCTGGAATCACAGGTGTGTCACCTGGCCTGAGAAAAACAGAGTTTCACATAGCCCAGGCTAAGCCTTGAACTTGCCAAGTAGCCAGGATGGCCTTAAATTTCCATTCCTCCTGCTCTGTCTCCCTAGTACTAGGATTACAGGTGTGGGACATCACAGGCAGTTTTGTTGTGTTTTAAAAGATTGCCTCTTTTAGTCATGTGTATGTGTGTAGCGGATCCCCCACAGAGGCTTGAAGAATCTTCCAGATCTGCTAGAGCTGGAGATAGGGGTGTCTGTGAGCTGCCTGGCTGGGTGCTCAGAACCAACTCAGAACCCTGCAAGCTGGGTGTATGCTCTTAAAGCTGAGCCATCTCTCCAGCCCCTGCAATCAGTTGTATATGGTGTGGGGGGTGGGGGGGTGGGGGGGTGGGCAGGTGAAGCCAAGGGCTTTGTGTATGCTAGGCAAGCCCTCTGCCAGCTGAACTCTGTCTCCAGCCAGCCATTACAATAATGTTTTTCTTATTTTGGTTACTTCAGTGTGTGTGTGTGTATATGTGTGTGTGTGTGTGTGTGTGTGTGTGTGTGTGTGTGTATATGTGTGTGTGTGTGTGTGTGTGTGTGTGTGTGTGTGTGTGTGTGAGAGAGAGAGAGAGAGAGAGAGAGAGAGAGAGAGAGAGAGAGAGAGAGAGAGAGAGAGAGAGAGAGAATATTTGTGTGCAGGGGTCAGAGGACAACTTTTAGGATGATCCCCCTACTATGTGGGTCTTGGGGATCAAGGCTTGACAGCAGGCACCTTTATCCACTGAGTCATCTCACCAGCCCGAAAATACGTTTATTTAATGATAAAATCACCACCTAATGACTCAGGGTGATTGATGGCATGATGGCTTTTAAAGGAAATGCCAGTTTTTGCGGTGAGTGTGACATCTTGAGCAGCGTGCCTCAGCCTGACATGGCTCTGTGCTGCTGGTATTGACGTTGATGCAGCACACACGGTGTTTTAAATTGGCACCGGATCCAGCCTTCTCCTGTTGGCACGGAGAGCAGGCACAGCCTGCCTTCCAGATGATGAGGGGGTTCAGATCTGAAGCTGTCTGGTGTAACTCTCCCCTTGCTGCTATGTTTGGAAACCTGTGGCTTTCCTCTCTATCCCCTTGTCTTCCCATGCCTCCATCTCCCCTTCTGAGCTCTGAGCTGTAGGTCCCAGCCCCCTGTCCGTCCGTATACCCCACCCCCCCACCCCCTCACCCCGTGTTTCTCAGGACTGCAGATGGCTCCACGGAGTGCCGTTTTTTTATTGGTCCAAGGCAAAATGAACTTAGGGGAAAGGTAAAACACCCTGTTCTTCAGAGTCTGGATTTGCTATGTGCAGAGGACGTCTCTTTATTGAGCTGGGGTCTTCCCTCATTTGTCTACAGGGCTCTTTTTATTCGGATGGTTTTAGACAGCAGCATAAAAGGCTGACCCCTCTAGTTCACCTCCCTTTCTCCGTGTCATCTCATGTACTGACAAGCAAAGCAGAAGAGCTGAGCCCATGGCTCCCTAGCCTTTCGTTTGTTTCTTAAAGCTGACACACACAGGACCGTCGTCGGCTGACCGTCCTGGCTCCGGTATGGTTTCTGGCTATGCAAGTAGAGCGAGCCATTGCTTATGACTGGCCCAGGAGAACAGGAAGCCAGGAAGCAGCGCTGTACAGCAGGAGCTTGACCCACAGCCTCAGAAAAAGGACTGCCTGTGTTTCCCTTTCCTGCCCCAGATAGTCACTCAGCCAGTCCCCCGTGAGGGTGCTCGGTAGAGAGTAGCGCTGATCTAAGCCCAGAAACCTCACAGACATCTGAGAGAAAGGGGTGGGGGGTGTCCTGCAGCAGGAAACTATCACTCTGCGTCCTAATTTTTCAGAAAAGAGTAACTTTTTTAGAGGTACCTGTCTCATTTAGCCATGTCCCCAGTCCAAATTCTCTTTGTTAACAGTCAGTGGGATATCTTTGTTTGGGGGAGAACTCTCAGTACTGAATTCACCCTGATTCCGAATGTGTTCCTGATTCCGAATGTGTTCGCTTTACTAATGACGTCATAGGAGTGTGCCACAGCCGTGGTGACTTTACTTCCTAGCACAGAAGCCTATGACATAGCAAGTTCCATATCAAAATGTGCTATTCCTTCATAAGCTCAAGCTGTAACCATCTGGTTAGTAAAATATACCCACGAACTCCAGAAGGTTTGTAAACTTGGTACCTGATTGGCAGTTCCTTTTACCACTGAGAGTCTTCTTCATTTTGTTTTAATTACAAATGAGCTGCATCCTGGTCATTAAGGCCAAAGCTAGAAAAGGTGACTCTTACTTAAAACACATTTTCTTCTTTTTCATTTGGCCCTTTTATTCTAAGGCTTTGACAGAATAAAAGATGCCAGGATGAAAAGGAGGAAGAGAACTCACAGGATTTTCCTGCTCAGTCACTGTGGCAGCCAAGTGTGAGGCCTGCTCAAAGATTCTGTGAGTCTGTTTCCCAGTCATGGTACAAAAGCCAGAATGGTCTACCTCTGAGTCAGGCGTGAGCTCTCCGCATTCCCTACATTCCTGAGAATTTTATTCAAGGTCTTCAGGCTTCTCCCTAAGATCCTCAATTGCAAACTTCTTAAGCCTAAGGAAACCAACCCAACCTCAAGGAAGTAAGTTCCAAGGCAGGCTTTGAATGTGGATGGACGAAATCTTTAATTCCAGATGAAGTCCCTCCACAGCAGTTGAACAGAGAAGACAGGTTTTCCTGGGGCATCAGATAACATGGAATGAACCAGAAGTCTCTTGAGCATGGGCGGCTTGCTAAGGGTCCATCAGGGCCAGGGGTGATGGCTCTACCCAGTAATCCCAACATTTGGGAGGTGAGGCAGGAGGATTGCTGTGAGTGTCCGAACACCAGTAGCTATGGAGTGAGACTGTCGTTAAACAAACACATAGAACTACCAATATACTAAATAAACTATGATAAAGCTACAATGTCTTTTTCTGTCAGGAACATTGATCCTGAATGCCTGGGGTATTTTTCTTTCAACGAAATAGGTCCTTTCTTCAAACCACCCTTCTTAAAGAATTTACTCCCTGTTGGAGTGAGTCCTAGAAGTAGCTGGATCAAAATGGGCCATGGGGAGAGTACCAATGACATTAAGCAAAGAAGCCATCACAGGCCTTAAAAAGTCAATAGAAGCTTTACTGAGGATCCTACAGTGTGCCCTGGTTTCTTAATTTAGGAAGGATCATTGTCGGGGAGCTTTCTCGAGGCACAGGTGAGCATAGTTGCTCTTTATTACGCCCGAACATTTAATCAACATTTAATCCAGCCACCTCTATCAATTAGAATTTTTTTACTTATCCCAAATGACAAATTGAATTTGGGTCCTGCTCCCTCTTGTGCATGATATCATGTGCCTCCTGGTCATTTCATGGCCCATTTTCTACAATCTATTGAGTGATTTGTTTGTTTAGTCATCTAGGATGAAAGTCACAAAATCATTTTTAGGACAGTTATTAATGCTCCTGAAGTCTCTAAATGAAACTGAAGTCCTTGGTTGGTGGCATGTACAATGAGGGCAGGAGAAGCATTATTTCATAGTTAAAGTCTGCTCCAAGGTGGGGCTATTGGCATCTCTTCCCTCATCTCCAAAACACAAACACCAACCAAAAGCATATGGTAAAAACAGTGACATGTCCCTGTTGGAATAACTACAATTGAAAAGCTCACTGGGTCTCTTGGGGGAGTTTAGGGGTAGCCTGGGCATGGATGGGGGTGGGGGTGGTGATGTCACTAAGCATCTAGCACAATAAACTATTCATCCAAAGTTGTGTTTGAAGCTGTCCCAGGGTTTGATATTAGAAAATGTTACAGAAATAAAATGTTCAATTTTTAACACCAGCCTAGCAATCTGAGGTCAATAATCACCAAATCAATGAAATATAAACACTGACTATCACTATGAGACTTTTTGCTTGCAAATCCACTCTCCTGAATGCCTTGCTGTCCCTAGCACAGAAGATGTTTCAGAACCAGTAAATACACAGTGTTAGGAAACAGGCTGCTGCTAAAACTACATCATTGTATTGTTCAGAAACAGCTGTGAAAATCATCTCCCTGAGTATCTAAGAAATACTGATAAATATCCGTAAAGCTTCCTGAATAATTTTAATCTGTTCAGTGGACCAGTTCTGAGTCCATTGGGAGAAGAGAATAAAAACAGTATTTGCATAGTTTTGTTGTTGTTTGTGTGTGTTCTGGGGATTGAGCCAGGACCTCATATGTGCTCGGCAAGCATGTTGCCTCTGAGACACATCCTGAGCCCGTGGGTAAAATTTTAATGGACATGATATTGTCTCTTCCAGTTAATATAATCCAAGATTAACAGACGAGCAAGCCAGACATAAAGAGTAAGTTAAACCAGGAGACTGATAGACTCTGGATGGAAGAGAGGCTAAGTTAACTGTCCTTCAGTGCAGCCTGTCCCCAAAGCATGTAACTAGCAAACAATGGAAGTCATGAGCAGAGTTCAAGGTCAACCTACACCAGGGGAGAACGTGCTGGCAAGCTGATGAGGTTAGCTCCCAATGTCCGAAGACTTCCTATGATCAACTCCAGAGCAAAAGAGTGTAAGTCACCTTGCAGCTAAGGCTGCCCTTCAGAAGAGGTTGCTCTCCTACCATGGGTAGATCCCTACATTTGATCCCCAGTGCCACAAAAAAGAAAGAAAAGTTAGGGAAAAAAATTATATATATATGCAACCTGATTAAATCCCAGCAAAAAGACTTAATAAACATTTCCCCTCATAAGTTGTGAGAAGACCAAAAGGCAGATGAACAATGCTCAGCACCATTATCGGGATACAAACATTTCAGATCAATCCCACACGGATATACAACCATGTGCCTTCCAGGATGGACTGACCGGCTTTGTGTTTTAAGTTTATGGATGTTAGTGAAGATGTGGAGAAACTGGAACTCTTTGTTATGGTACTGTCAAATGATGCAGCAGTTTTGGAAAATGATTAGAAAATCTCTTCAGAAAATTAAACTGCTGCCACATGATTCAGCAGTCCACTAGAGATACAACCAAAAGGATTGGATTCAGTATCTTTTTTGGGGGGGTGGGGAGGAGTTTCTCTGTGTAGCCCTGGCTGTCCTGGAACTCATTCTGTAGACCAGGCTAGCCTCCAAACTCACAGAGATCCACTTGCCTCTGCCTTCCTAGTGCTGGGATTAAAGGTGTTGGCTACCACATCCTGGCCAATTCAGTATCTTAAAGAGATAACACTATTCCTGATGCTAAAGATATAGATAGCATCAACCAAACTCTCTATCAACAAACCGACTGATAAATAAATGTAGTCTGTAAAACAAATGTTATTCTGCTTTATATATATATATATATATATATATATATATATATATATATATATATGTATATATTTTAAAAAAAGGAATACTGCCATTTGCCACATAGATAAAACTGGAGACATTACACTTAGTGAAATAAGCTAGACCCGGAAAGATCAATGCTCTGCGGTTCCACTCCCATGAGGCATCTCTGATAACCAAACCCACAGAAGCGAAGATGATACCGTAGTGTTTGCCAGGAGCTGGAGTGCCGCTGCTGCTGGCAGTGGTGGTGGGTGGGGAGAGCGGAGTTGTTCTTCAGTGGGTATCAGGTTTCCGCTGTGTAAGATGGCTAAGTTGAGGAGACCTGCAGGGTAGCATAGCGCTTACATTAACACTGTGATGTTGTGCTCATCACAAACCCGAGAGGGTAGATCTGAGGTTGAGCGTTCCCACCACAGCAGCAAAACTGCAAAACCAAAGGAGCTTGGCAGGGACTTCGGGGGAGAAGGTGCTAGAGGCACACAATACCAGGTTGCAGTGATGTTCCCTGAGTATTTATTTGTAGCTACCCCTACCAGACTGCATGCTGTACATGGGCAGTTCTTTGTGTCTTAGTTGTACCATGGTAAAGTTGGGAGGAAAAGGAAAACGAGGAGGAGGAGCAGGTACTAGACCATGGACAAGAATGTTTACTCTTAGAGTTGAATGAACTCGCCCAATGAAATAGTGGAATTGTCAAAATATGTTAGATCAAAAAATGATTAAAGATATGGCCGAAGAAGAAAACAACAACCATGAAGTGACTGTTTTTGTGATTTTTGACATTAACTGCATACTACCAAGAAACAAGTTTGGGTGGGGTTGGTTCGAGGGAAACATATACTCCATCACTGAGCTGCCTACTAGAAAGTTGAGAGTTTTGTTGTTCTTATTTTTCAGGGTTTTGAGACAGGCTCTTGGGATGAAGTCTCCTGACTGGCCTAATGCTCACTGTTTGTTACGATTTAAGTAAAATGTCTGTGTGTCCCCACTTGTGTGTTTGAACACTTGGCCCCCAGCTGGTGGTGCTGTTCTTTTAGGTTGTAAAAGCATGAGCACGGTAAGCCTTGTCAGAGGGAGCTCCTTGCTGGGGGTAGGTTTTGAACTTTTGAACTTTCATACTCTGGCCCCGTTTACATTTTCTCTCTGCTTCCTGTGTGTGATTGCAATGTGATCAGCCAATTGCTGCCCCTGCTGCCACCCCCCTGTGGAACTGTAAAGCGAAATAAACCCTTGTGTCAGGGTATTCTATCACAGCAACAGAAGAGAAGCCGAGACACTCTGTAGACCAGCTGGTTTTGAACTCATGGTCCGCCTCCTGCTTTAGCCTCCCAAGTTGTGGGATTGCAGGTTTGGGCCACCATGCCTAGCTGTTTTTAAAAAAAAAAAAAAAAAAAAAAAAAAGCAACTGGGTTTCAACTTTATCTTTTAAAGTGATTGAGAAAGGCTGACACAGAAGAACATTCTTTGTTATTCTTTGTTGCCCTCCTTACCCATTCATTTCGTATGGGTAAAGTGGTCCAAACCATGTGCAGAAGAGGGAGCATCGGACAGCACCACCCCGTCCCTGCAGCCCAAGGGATGTGGTTGACACAGCTGACCTCAGGCTTGCTGTTGCCGGAGCAGACAAGCACACACTAGTCAGAACACTCAGGTGTAGTTTGAAACCACGATAAATGATGACCCTGACAGTGACACATTGGTCATGAATACAGCCTTAGAATACAAGCTTAAGAAAATTTTAAAAAAGAAGAGAAAGAGAATGGTGCTATCCAAGCTTTTGGAAGCTCCAGGGATGAGCCTCAAGGAACTGCAGGAAAGTAATGAAGGAGATGCCGAGGCCTGGTGTCGCCAACAATAGAGCTTGGAGGGCTCTTCTCAGCTGCAAGCCCTCCTTAGGTGTTTCTTGCCCACTGAAATGGTGCCCTGTTCTAGCCAGTTGTGTGTGAATCAGGGAGACGATGAGGATGGAAGAGGCATGGGCATAAACGAAAGAGCAGGCTGCATCCCAAGTTCACCCCGAGTGCCTGTGACCTTCGCAGCCATGGGCTTTAGACAGGGTCCACCATGCGGGCGTGAACTCCCACTGCACTCCTTGAGGTGAGCGCCTCCCCCACACCAGCTTCCTGTGGGTCAGGATAATGGCTGCGTTGCACAAGCAAGTGTGGAGCAGACGTGTATACAAGGGAAGTCATTTTTCATGTCAGCTGTTTACATGCTTGATTGGAAATTATACAGAGCTGTGGAATGCTGAATTGTAGACGCACCTTTGAGGAAGCTCCCAGAGACTTCCTTAATTTCCTTCTGTAGCTTTCTATTCTGAGGACACATTGTTATTGTATATTAAACTATGGCCTGCTTTTCTGAAACAAGGCTCGGTCAGAATGGCCTGACTTCTAAATGGTAAAGAATTGTTTGTGGCTGGTTCAGCTTCTTCCCAGGCCTTCATAACGGGTATGGGGAAAGGGCAGAGGCTAGCCACAGACTGCAAGACAGTTCAGTGGCACTCGGCTAGTCACTGTGAGGTGAGCAGGCTCTTTAAAAATGGGACTTCACTTTTAAGGAAAACAGATACATTTAAATTTTTAAAGAGATTTTATTTTTGATTACAAGTTTGCGTCTGTGTAGAGGGGTACGTGCACGTGAGTGGGGGCGGGGAGTCTTTGGAGACCACAAGCATCAGAATCCCTGGAGTTGAAGTTACAGGAGCCACCTAACAGGTGCTGAAAATTGACCCTGGGTCCTTCACAAGAGCAGTAAGGGCTCTTAATCAGGGAGCCATCTCTCCAGCCCTTGCACTTTTAATTAAAAAAAAGAAAAGAAAAAAGAATCAAAGGAGGGCCAGGAAGATGGTTCAGCAGGTAAGGTTGCTGGGTGCCAAGCCTGACCACCTTAGTTGGATGCCTGGGACTTGCATGGCACAAGGAGAGAACTAACTCACTCCTGCAGATTGTCTCTGACCCCCACATGAATCCTGGGGCATGCATGCACTCCGTACTGCACTATGCACATGCATGCATGCATACATATATAAGTGTAAGTTTTAAACGTCAGATATGTGTGGTAGGACATGCTTATGGCCCCAGCTACCCAGAAAGCTGAGGTAGAAGGATCATTGGAGCTTAGTTTGAAGCCAGCTACAGCAACGTAATTAAGACCCCGTCTCAACACATTAGCAAACAAAAAGTCAGTGTATTCGTATCCTAAACAAATAATCTTCCAGACCCAGGTTCAGTTCCCAGCACCTACATGGTGGTTCACAGTGTCTATAATTCCAGTTCCAGGGGATCCAGGGCCCTCTTCTGACCCCTGTGGCCACCAGGCACTCATGTGATGCTTACACATATTTGCAGGCAAAGCACTCATACATAAAATGAATGACTCTGAAAAAAAAGTGCTTCCTATGAGCCAGGAGTACAGACAGACTCATCTTTCATTATATGGGACATGGAGCTTTCTGGACTTCTCGGTGTGGCTGCTGCTAGCCACTGAGTATGAGTCATTTGAAATGTGGTTTTCATGTGTCTGACATACAGAGTTTTGACTGAACAGCTATTTCGGGTTCTGGGAGATGCCATCTTACAGGGAAAATGATGACATTTTTTCTTCTAATATTAGAAAGAGAGCCGAATCACATCCTGGACTTGGGGGAGAATTCGTGGACTCGAGCAAGGCATCTCCAGAGCAGTTACTTCACAAGGCTTGTACAACTGACTTGCTTCGGGAATTCGGACACTGGGCAGAAAACACAGAGAGCTGACTGGTTCTCAGTGGCAGCAGAGCCCTTTAGGAAAAGAAGACCCAACAGATACAAACAAGGTTAAAACCATGTTTCCAAAGGCTCCTAGTGAGGAGGGAACGTGGCTTAATGGTAGGAGTCTTGTCTAGCATTCATTAGGTTTGATCCCCCAGCACCCAACAACCAAGCATGCCAATAGCCAAAGGCTCTTAGGCTTTGACTAGAAAGCCAGCCAAAGGCTTGCCTTCCTCCTAGTCTGTGGATCCTTGTCAGGGCTGCACTTACGTGACAGAGTGGAAGGTTTTGCTGGGAGTCCCCGTGAGTAGCCAGACTTGGATTTAGCATTCCTCATTCTTTACAGGAACTGCTGGGTGACTCATGGGTGTGGGCCTGCACTTAAGATAAGCCTGGGCCTACATTTAAGATTTAAAAAAAAAAATCCTCTGTAATAAGTTTCACCCTTTCATCAACCAGCTTTTTGCTTACTCCATGTTACTTTCCAAGGAGAATGAGAACCTAACACCTTTTGAAGATCATGGTAATTGGTATTATTGCTTCTTCTATTAGCTCTATATTTACCCAGTGGCTTTGCTTTATGTATGTAAATTTATGTATGTAAATTTTTTATTCAGATTTAATTAGCAACCTTTTCAGTGTGACATTTGCCAATTTTTGATGGAAGCATCAATGATGTCAGATATAAGACTGATAGAGTGGGCTGGAGAGATGGTTCAGCTGTTTGGAGTACTGGCTGCTGTCTCTGAGAGGACCTGGGTTCAATTCCCAACACACACCTGGTGGCTCATAATGTCTGGGACTCCAGGCATGCAAGCAAAACACACATACATATACAATTTTTAAATAAAAAATATAAATAAAAGTAAGACTGATACAACTATGCATTAAGTTTTGCTTAAAACCAATTTGTGAGCCGGGCGTGGTGGTGCACGCCTTTAATCCCAGCACTCAGGAGGCAGAAGCAGGCGGATCTCTGTGAGTTGGAGGCCAGCCTGCAGGAAAGGGGCAAAGCGACATGGATAAACCCTGTCTTGAAAAACCAAAACAACAACAATAAAAAACCCCACTTTCTGTTTCATGGGGGGGGGGGGTGTTTTGTCTCAAAAGTTCCCAATCAAGCTTAGAACCAAAAGTTAAACATTCTAGCGTTATTTAAAATCAGGCTGTGGTCCCTCGGTTTTATGCAGAACTTCATCTGAATGGATTTCGATGGACTAAGCCTCTGTGCTCTCCTCGGGGCCCTTTTGTCAGCTCACAGAACGCAGAACACAAACAACTTGCTGAGGTTTCTTCTGGTTCACAATGGGTGGCTTCCTTTTTCAACCCAGGGCATTGTCTCTGACTCCTGCCTGCGGGAGGCTGGTCACGTGGTTGATGATGCCAGTCTGGATCACATCCTGAAACAGCAATACGCTGCCTTTGCCGTCCCCCATCCCTGCTGTGGGGACGAGTTCTAGTAATCCTGGTGACCGACTCTGACAGTCCACAGCAGGGACTGTGCTGTGAGGTGCAGCCCTGTCCCTCACTGTCACCCCGGAGGGCCCCTTCTCTCCCCAGTACCTCCTCCTCAGAGAGAAAGGAAGCCATGCCTCAGCTCCCTCATTGCCCTGGATCAGACCCTGCCTTTATTAGTGTGACCACACTTTTAGCATCCCCGCCACAGTGGTGCTGGTGATAGTTACCACCATTCACAGAACATGGAGTAAATGTTGTCTCGTCCTAAAAACCAAGTTGTGCAACGGAGGAACTGCTTGTGGGTGGCACATTGCGGGGAGACAAGAAGATGGGGTAGAGGAGAAGGGGATGGCCTTTCTGTCCCTGTGTTTTCTTTTCATTTAGATTTTTCAGCCCTGTTGGGTAGGAGCTACATCTAATATACCTGGTGCAGCATCTAACCCACCTTGTTTCTTCGAAAAATGTAAAACAAAAAAAACCAAAAAACAAAAACGGTCTGCAGGTGCAGAAGAGCGTCCAGATTTGTGGGTAGGGAAATGCTTGTGTGTGTTGAAGTGGTGAGGAGAGAGGCTGTACTTCAAGGCTTCAAGGGCGCATGCCTTGCCTCCTCAGGCGGGGTCTGCATCTCCAGCACAAAGGAGAGGAGACTGCTTCACAGCAACCGGATGAGAATACTCAAGCAGGAAACCCAAAAAGGCTATGAAGCATATTGAAGGTTTCCTTGACTGTAAGGCAAGAGTCCTCCATGTTGCTTGCTTGCTTCCCGTCACCCCCACCCCCACCCCCAGACAGGGTTTCTCTGTATAGACCTGGCTGTCCTACTCAGAGAGACCCACCTGCCTCTGCCTCCCGAGTGCTGGGATCTAAGGTGTTCAACACCACTGCCGGACACCTCCATGCTTTCTTAACATCCCTCATTTTGTTCACCAGGGAAACTCAGTCATCACAAGGAGTAGTGTCCTTGAGATTTGTGGCTGCCACACTCAGGTCCCAGGAGCAAGGGCATGTTCCACACCTGGGCTAGGTTTTGGCTGCAAGGACTGTCACCTTTATATTTGAGAGCAACTGATATCCTAGATAATTTTTTAAACCTGAAAAAAAAAAGAACATAGAGAATCTCTTACAAGCATTCAGTATATCCAGCATATATTAATGAACTGGGCTATTTAATAAGAAACTTGTTTGCCAATTAGACATTTAGAGAAAGGCAGCCGGGTGGTGGTGGCGCATGCCTTTAATCCCAGCACTTGGGAGGCAGAGCCAGGCGGATCTCTGTGAGTTCGAGGCCAGCCTGGGCTACCAAGTGAGTCCCAGGAAAGGCGCAAAGCTACGCAGAGAAGCCCTGTCTCGAAAAACCAAAAAAAAGAAAAAAAAAAAAGAAAAAAAAAAAAAGAAAGAAAGAAAGACTTAGAGCCATGCTCCCCAGGCTCTGATGCTCCTTCAGGCAGCGCTTGCCCTGTGTCACAGCAAGCCCTCAGGTGTGTGTCTGCTAAGTCCTGACATACTCCTGGGCAGTTTTCCTCTACCCATTGCCTTCTCGTGTGTACCAGTGGGAATCTCCTTGGTTCTGAAAGCCTGATTTCAAACATGGCTTGGAATCTCAACGGTTGAGATGTCTAGTGGGCACGTGTGTCTGCTCCACTGCCACCATGGCTCTCAGGGACAGGGGTCTGGCTTTAGTCCCATGAGCATCCTGAGAACGCAAGCAGAGCTTGTGGTCAAGGCCATACCTTGCCACATGAGGTGGGCAGGTGAGAGTCACTGTGAGGCTCAGGCCAGACAAAAGCGTGCCCCTGGACTGGAGACGGGACCTTTCTGTGATGTGGCTTCTCCGGAGGCCAACACCAAGCTCTCGGGGCTGGGCACGAGGTCGGGAAGAGGTTCGTGTGCAAGGCACTAGTGCGGGGCTTGCACTGCTCTTCTGGCTTTTGCTCCTTAATCCTGATTTTCAGTTCAGGGCTCCTGCCTGTGGGGTCACAAAGAAAGAGACTACCACTGCTGTTCAAGTGTCCGCACAAGGCAAACTCAAGTCTTGATCAAGAAGGTGACTTGGAAGAGCTAACACCCCGGAGACAGGAAGGACATTTAGTGTTTATTCCAACTCAGATGGTGGCTGTGCCTTTCCCCATTGGCTGGGCTCTGACCTCTCAGTCTCGTTCAACGGGCTAGTCTGAAAAGAATCGTCACACAGGAGATGAAGAGGAGAGAAGTCAGGGGTGGTGGTGTATATTTATAGTTCCAGACCTCGGGAGAGGCAGGAAGAATTTAAACTCAGGGTTAGCCTGGGCTACATAGTGAGACCTTATCTTGAAAAAGATCTAAAAGGGCCAGAGAACGAATGCAGAAGAAGGGAAGGAAGGGAGGAGAGGGGGGAGAGAGAGAGAGAGAGAGAGAGAGAGAGAGAGAGAGAGAGAGAGAGAGAGAGAGAGAGAGAGAGAGAGAGGAGGGAGGAGAGAAGCAGAAAAGAGCTCAAGATCCTGAGTCTCAGGGAGGCTCAGTGTCCTCAGTGTCCTTGGGTGTGCTAAGGACAGTCACCTGGGAGGGATGCGCGGGCTGAGGCAACCTGGGGGAGGCGGGGCTGAGACACCTGTGGGGACTGAGGCAGAGCCCCAGCTGTCTCCAGTATCTCAAGTATGTTTTCCTTGCACTATCTTTGAACTGTGCTTTGTTTGTTTTTCATTTTCTGTTCTAGTCTGGGCTTTCATCTTTGCTTTATATTTTTGAAGTCTGAATGTGAGGCCCAGGGCTGAAATAAAATAAGTCTTAAATCTTAGGGAGAGTAAAGTATCAAAGGAGTCTTCACATAATCTAGGATCTCACAGTTAAATCTGTATTTGTGCTCCTGGTAAAAATACCTCTCTGACCCAAGAACATTCTAGAGTTTGGAGGAAGCAATAACAAACAATGAAGAGCTTTGGATGGGGTCAGTGTTTTGGATAGGAAGGGCAGTGTTATCTCGGCGGCTTCATCCAGCCAACAGACACCTGGGCCGGCCTGCGGTTGCCAACCTGTGCTTTCCTGACTACAAGACTTCTCCCACAGCCAGCCCCAGCCAGCCACCTGGCCTGCCTTCCTACCGCTGTGAGCTCCACCCTCAGCTGCTCTCCTCCAGACCACACCACCATAGGTAGAAAGCGCCCCTACAGCCTTCCTCTCGAGAACGGTGCACTAACCCGACGTAAGACCTCCTTGGTAGTATCTCAACGTTTCTGGTACGCCTTCCAAGAGTCGCATAGCAAGAAACCTGTTAGAACGTTCTCTCACAGTTTGACCAGCCAACCCTTCTGAAATACGTTTTGGTATTAGAAAGTGTGTGGGTTATTGCTATTCTCTTTCTTAGTCCTGTGAGTGGATGGTTCTCAGTCAGGGTGTCTCGTGGGGGTGTGACCTGGTGGTGTGGGGACTGGACTGACTCATACACATATTCAATTGGCATTCTGAGGTAGCTTCTTCATGTCTGTACTGAGGCTTCAGCTGGGGTGGCTGGGCCACCCAAGGCCTGTCTCCCATGTGAGCAGCCCACACTGACTCACCAGAAGACCTCTCGGGGCAGTACATTTCTTCACCTGCAGGTGTACCAAAGATGCTGTGGACAAAGCTGCCACGCATCATAGGGGAGAATCTCTGAAGTCTACAGCTTCCTTTTCAGTACATCTGAGGGAAAGGGTGAACAGAGAGGTTTGGCCCACTGGAGCACATGGGGAAGATGGCCCTCGAAGGGAGAAGAGCCGTAAGGAGATGCACTATCCAGCTAGAAAACAGTTGAGAATTCCATCTACATTTATTAGAATGTTCTAGTTCAACCATTGCTTTTGTGATTTTTTTTTTTTTCTCTTTGTCTTGGCTCTTATTTCCTGTTGTGTGGACCTTTTTCAGAACCATTTGGGAAATATCCCAAAAGTTGGGTAAGTGAGCCTGGAGTGCTGACAGAGGTTTCTGTTACTGGCTCTAAATGAATGTCCTGTGTCCTCTTTAGAAGGGTATCTTTCCTTTGTCCAGTAAAAAAGATGTTGGCATATCCAGGGCCTGCCTCTGAAAAATGACCCCTCCTGCTGCAGAGCCAGCCCTGAGGAGGTGGCAAGAGAAGCTGCGGCCCGGCCGCAGTTCCCTTCTGACCTTGGGCTGGTTATCACACACGCTTGGACAGGGCTTCCGCTCTTTGTCTGGACATGCGTCAGTCATCTTGTTCGCTGTATTAATTTCCCTTGTCCTCCTCTTTGCATTCCGCTCTCATTGACACTCGTGAGTCTTTGGTCCTGGAGCGATGGACTCAGCTCTCCAGCAGGCTCTGGGTACCCAGGGCGCCTGGCTAGCCTGGCTACAGCAGAAGCACTCCAGTGGCCGACAGCCCTGTGGGGAACTCTTCTCCTGACAGGAATTGATAAGGGCACATTATGTAAAATCTGGAGGGCAGAGCTTTCTCTTTTAGGTCAGTACTCAGCCTGCAGCTGAAAGGGCTAATCAGCAGAGGCATTTTCTGTGTTCATTCCAGAGACTTTCCCAGGGGCACAATAAATCTCCCAGGCTTGTTTACGGGAGCATTGTTATTTAACAAGCCAGGCTTCTGAGCTTAAGAGGTTTTGGTTTCATCAAATCTAACCCAACCTGCCACATTTGTGATTCATTACCAGCTACTCAGACTGCGTCCTGTAAGGTAATGGAATTTTGCATACTTAAAAATAATCTCCATGCACAAGACTAACCTTCTGTGCATTTGGGGACTGTATAGCAGCTGTGTGTCTTTGTCCTCTTTTTAGAACTTCCGCCTATTGTGAAAGTGTCAGTCCCCGCTCCAATCTACCCCACCAGTACCCCAACTACGCTAGTTGGTCTCCTTCACATATTCATTCATCCAACAGATGCAGTTTATCTCGTTTACACATCCATCCATCCATTTGTTCTTTCATTCAACAAATCATCCAAGCCTGGCTCTAGAAGATGCAAACATGGTATCTGGAAGGTGAAAGGGCCTCATCCAGCCTTCAAGATGCTGTAGGTACACATCATAATATCCTAAGGACCTGGTGTCCAGAGGGTGGTCCTTTCATCTGGGTGTGAGGGGATCTCCAGTCCTCATAAAGCGAAGTGTCAGCTGGGTGGTGGTGGCAGCAGCGGGGAGGCGCACGCCTTTAATCCCAGCCCTCAGCAGACAGAGGCAAGCTTATCTCTGTGAGTTCAAGGCCGGCCTGGTCTGCAGAGTGAGTTCCAGGACAGGCTCTAAAAGCTACACAGAGAAACTCTGTGTGGGGTGGGTGGGTGGAGAGAACAGTGTCAGTTGCAGGGGAGGGGAAGGAGAAGGCGTGGGAGGGGGACACCTGATTCGAATGTGAGGGACAGGCTGGTGTAACAATGCTTCTTCAGGCTTGACCCTTAGTGGAACCTCCTCAGGTCGTGGGAGTGTGAGGTAAATCTCTGTGGCTGTGGCTGCTGAAATACATGGTCTCTACATTTTAATAAGCACTGCTAAATCCACCAGACATGTGACGGCTCATGGACAGTCTTCGGAACAGGGCCTTGTGAGTGTTTCCCAGGCCCTTTCCAGAATGTTCCCACAGAGGATAAAGCATACAGCTTCTCTCCTGGGAAGGCAGCTCTTGGCCTCTGTGTTGCAAACATTTCTCCTGTTTGTGGCTGGAGTCTGGTATTGTTTCCTGCATTCTTTAGGTATTCGTTCCTTACTCTTCTGTTTGTTTGGTTGGTTGGTTTGTCCCGCCTCTGCTCCCACCCCCAACCCCCAACAGCCCTTGCTGTCCTGGAACTCGCTCTGTAGACCAGGCTGGCCTCGAACTCAGAGACCCATCTCCCTCCACCTCTGGAGTGCTGGGATTAAAGGTGTGCGCCACTACCCCCAGTGCCACTGCCCGGCTCACTCTTGCTCTTATGGCTTCATTTTACATATGAAAAACAAGATCTATTTGGAACTAATTTGGGTATAAACAAGGTGCTAGGAATCCAGCTTTCCTCATCTGTCCCAGAGTTATTCAGTTGCATTAAACACATCATTGAGTGATCTTTTTATATATTTTTCGAAAGTCTTGGCTTTATAGTTATGTATGTTTACATCTTTGTAATAAATGTCATCCCCTTTCATATTTTCAAGTCTTTATTACCATCCACTGATAAACCTTGTTGATTTCTTCTCCAGTCCTATATTGTTTTAATAATGATGTATTATACCATGAAGGAAGCTGTAAACTTTGTTAGCAAAATCTTCCATGTCCCGAGAACCAGCCTTTGAAAGAACCTGGAAGAAATGTAATCTTGAGTTGATTTGCTGAAAGGCTCCATTGTCTTAAATATTGAGAACCTGGTGGGCGCCAGAGTTGTGGCCCAGGTGGTTCCTTTACTGAGTTTATTTTTTCCTTCCTTTTTCTGTAAGTCTGTAAATGTCTATTGTATGTTGTGTGCGCTTGTCATTGCTTGATTGGGGCCTGAGGGAGTGGTGACATCTTTATGACCCTCAGAGCTCATCCGTGGACTTTAAACAAAGCTTCAGTGCCCAAGATGAGAAAGTGGTCATCTCCTCAACCCCGATTTCTTTTGTCTTACCCCAAGCCTTTGGCCAGCCGCTGACCAGAATGAGCCAACTCCTAACTGACAGATTGTATTTTAGCAGAGAGATAACAAGGAGCTGTGGTTGCAGTCCTCGGCTAGTATTTCTAAGTGTTTGGAAAACAAAATTTTTATATCCTGAGACAATTTTCAAGGGAATATACACACCCAACAAGCCCGTGGAAAGAGAATGGAAATCTATGAAAACTCCCACGTAGAGGCAAAGGGAAGAAATATTTTTCCACTGACCTGAGCCCCCGTGGGCCATGTGGGAGCTGGGAAGGCTGCTTGAAAGTAAAGCAGGGAGTGTTGCCAGCCTCCACAGATACGTAGTTTGGGCCTTTCCGATAAGGTCCTAATCATAAAGTGATGATTATGATGATGAGTGTGACCTTATCGGAAGCATGAACGATTTGTTTCTTTGGTTGGATTCTTTTTGCTCCTAAGTTGCCTCTTGGTTCTGTAGTTAAATGGCTCCATTCTTCCGTTGACCACAAACAGCAGGTGAGGTCTGGGCCTTGATCAGCTTTCATGGGTTGAACTTCACTGGGTTAGTCCAACAGCTCTTAGTGGTTGCTCCCTCCTTTCATTTTATATTGCACATAATTCATCTTATTTGTCTTAAATGAGTGTCTCAAGCCCACACAGTGGAGATGGGTTCGGAGAACTTGGAAGCAACTAGATGCATGTCCCCACCTTGGCAACCATATAGATGGGAAGATGTTACCAGGCTGAGGATGTGGCGTGTCCTGTCCCGTATCATCACACACACCCCCAGCACCCATATAGATGGGAAGATGTTACCAGGCTCAGGATGGCCCCACCTTGGCATCCATATAGATGGGAAGATGTTACCAGGCTCAGGATGGCCCCACCATGGCATCCATATAGATGGGAAGATGTTACCAGGCTCAGGATGGTCCCACCATGGCATCCATATAGATGGGAAGATGTTACCAGGCTCAGGATGGCCCCACCTTCCCCTGAGTGCCCAGGGTCGCTGCTGGTGGCTCTCTGGGGTAGTGCAGTGACCTCCTTGCCCCTCTCTCTGTCTTCCATTCCTGGTTGTCCCAAGTTGGGGCCCTGCCAGTGGGTCTCCTTCCATAGTTCTAGCGGCTTGGTCTCCAGCCAGAAGGCTGCATTATCATCCCATACACCTTTGCCCTGGTTAACTTGTTGTGAAAAGCAAATTATATTCTTCAGGGGATCCGAAAATTGTGGAATGCTTTCCAGACATTCCAGAGTAATAGTTTCTGAAGTGACATTTGACTTATATAAAAGAGGCCTGTTTTCTCCCCTGCACAAATACACACGAAGGACAGCTTTTGTAATATAGTAAATAAGATCCCACACAAATTCCACATGGCAGACTGTGTGGGGAGCTCACATAATAAACTGAGGAATGCTGCTTGCTTACTCTCTGACCAATGCAGAGTTTTCATGGTCCCCTGAATCTGTCAAAGTCACACACACACACACACACACACACACACACACACACACACACACACACACACGAGAGAGATGTATTTAAACATACCGATCAAAAATGTATATTCTTTCTTCCCAAACAAAACACACCCATTACAGCAGCTGTCCTTTATATTGGAGAAAGGATGAAGGAACACTCTAAATATAGGTAATGACTTAAGCTAATGCTAAATTTGTGAGGGAAAAAATGTGTTGAAATTTGGGTGGGTGTTACCAGGAGGAACGGGAATGTGGGGGGCAGGACCAGGTGACATGGGGGATAAAGTCATGCCAGACGTAAACGCACATTTCAAGAGAAGGTTTAGCAGAGAATTAATACGCTGCTATTTCTGTCAAGGAGAAGGTGTCAGATCACTGAAAGAGGAGGGGAAAGAAAAAAAAAACACTTAAAGCTGTATTTACATCAAAGTTTATGTCAGCTCTGTTTCCTTTCTCCTAAGTGCCCATGATGAAAGTATGCCTTTGAGATTGTTAATTGCAGATTTATTTCTGTCTTGTCACCAATCAGGGACAGAAGGCTGCTTTTAAGCAGCTTGTGGCCCTCGGTTTTCTAGCACAGTGCCTGCTGATGTGAACTGATCGGAATCAGACTGGAGGCATGTTTCCCTTCGATGTTCCATCCTGTTTCTTTGGGACTTCTGCTTGCAACTTCCACGCCTCTATAGACGTTGCTTTCCCAGAAGCTCTTAAGGCTCCTAAAGGGTCTGGGCCATTTATATGCCGCCTTGATGGTAGACTCAGAGCTTGCCCACTGAGGCTTGGTGCATGTCTTTGCTCACCCTCCTTGCTGAGAGGATGCCTCGGTGTATTAGTTCACACTCGGCAAGAAGGCACGGGTGAACTGGGAACAAAGGAAAGAGCAGTTGGCTATCTTAGAACTAGAGGCGGCCTTTTCGTCCTGAAAATCACAGGTCTTTTGAGTACTTCACATCTACGACAGATGAAGGGGATTTGATACTATTGGCCATCCCAAGAATCCTCAGGGGAACATGGAAGACTGAAGTCAAAGCTTCCTCTTCCTGGAGAACTGGACCATCTACCGGCCACAGCTTCATCAGGAAGGAAAACACGGTTCAGAAAGTGTTTGCAGAGACGTTATATTTTCGTTACTACACGAGAGGCCAGGAGCCAAGAGAGCAAGACGATGTGAACTAGCAGTCTAAACGGACATGTTGTCTTCGTTCTGGGCCAGTCATACTCAAGTCCAGAGATTAATTCCAGTCTGCATTTTCCCACCTCGGAAGACCAGCCCCTGCCCACACTCTTTCTGAAGACCAGCCCCTGCCCACACTCTCTGAAGACCAGCCCCTGCCCACACTCTCTGAAGACCAGCCCCTGCCCACACTCTTTCTGAAGACCAGCCCCTGCCCACACTCTCTGAAGACCAGCCCCTGCCCACACTCTCTGAAGACCAGCCCCAGCCCACACTCTCTGAAGACCAGCCCCAGCCCACACTCTCTAAAGACCAGCCCCAGCCCACACTCCCTGAAGACCAGCCCCAGCCCATACTCTCTGAATTGTCTGGGGTGTACATGTTCTGTTTTCTCTCTCTATGTGGTTACTTGAGCTTAGGGACAGGCCATAAACTGGAAAGAACTCTTTCCAGGACCAGGTGGGGGAACACGAATGGGTACTTCTGCCTGGGCAGGGCTGAACAGCTGTGCTGGGGCTGGGGCACTCTAGGGAGAGCTTGCCTCGGCCTCCTCCCCATCTGGTATTCTAGAGCAAGATTAAAAAGACAAGTAAGTTCTGAACTCTTCTAGTTCAGAACACATCTACCAGTCGAGATCGAGAGTTCTGAGAACTGGCTGTGGACTCAGGGTTCTACTTTCTAGGCCCTTGTCGTGAGATGTTGCAGGACTCTCCTAAGATCTTCTGGGCTCCTCCTCCTGTGACCCATCATCCACAAGCAGCTGACCACATTCCTAAAGCACAAATCTGGCGGTTGCCTCCCCAGGACTGGCACCTTTAGCCTGGTCTACAGCCTGTAGGTGCAAGGATCCTTTGCCTTGGCTACAGCTCTGCCGTGGTGCTCTCTGGTCACTTCTTTCCCCTTCTGGTCCCACTTCCAGTTTCTCCACTCCAGGTAGCTCCTGAAGCTGCCACAGCATTCCTGTGCAGAGGTGTTTATGAAGGCGACTCGGTTTCCTCAGGCATCCCGCTCGGCACAGTGATGCTCTTTGGGGGAATCTTGCTTAATCACCAAGATTAAGATTAATCAGTCGCTCTTGGTAATTACACTCTATACATTTCTGTTATTAGTCCTCAACAGCCTATGTGGTAATGTTTGAAATCCAAATAAGAGCAAAATTTTCTCTTTCTTTCAATCACTCTTGAAATACCAGATAGAGTACTTTTAAGGTAATCTTTCTCAGTATATTTTTTTTTTAAATCTGTGAAGTGAAGACATTGGACTAGAATTTAGTGGAGTCTTAATTAGAAGTGTGTATTAAAATGCTTGGGAAGCCAGCTAGATTTCTTAGCTAGTAAATCACGTAAGGCCAAGCCTGATGACTCTAGTTCAATCCTCAGAACCCACAAGGCAAAAGGGAGAGAACCCAGTGTGTCCTCTGACCTCTCCCTCTCCTCTGCACACAAATTAATACATACTTGTAAAATAATAATAGTAGTAGTAGTGTTTTGAGACAAGGTCTCACTGTGTAGACCTGGCTGTCCTGTAACTCGCACTGTAGACCAAGCTGGCTTTGAACTCAGGGATCCAGCTGCCTCTACTTCCTAAGTGCTGGGATCAGAGGAGTGCACCATCACCACCTGGCTGAAATATTATTTATAAATCAATTGGAATTCATCAGATTTTGCTGGGACAGTTGCTTAACCACATGCAAAGGAATGAAGTTAGACTCTTATCTCATATCATATACAAAAATTAACCCAAAATGGGTCATAGACCTGAAGTAAGAACTAAAACTATATGACTCTTGGGGGGAAACAGGAATAAATCTTCATACCCTTGAATTAAAGAATACCTTCTTGTATATGACGTTAAGCATTAATGATAAAAATAAACTATATTTCATCCATACTAAGGACTACTTCAAATGATACTATTAGTAAAGTAAGAAGACAACTTACACAGTTGAAGAAAACATTTACAGATCATATATTTGATAAGGACTTAGCATCCACAGTAGAGAATGTGTAACAGTCCACAATAAGAGGACAGCTTAATTCAATTGTCAAAGGCTCTTTCCAGAGAAAACATACAAATGGTTAGGAGACACCAGAAGAGATGTTCCATGTCTCAGGCACCACAGTCCAAGTGAAAGGCCACTCCATAGCCATTAGGATGGCTCCGGTTGGAGAGACAAACAGTCTCAAGTGTTGGCAAGAGTGTGGAAGGACGGGAAGTCTTCTGGGTGCTGAGAGGAATGGAAGATAGGGAAGCTGCTTTAAGAAACAGCTTGCAGGCTTTAGAAAAATGAAGTTGTCATGTGACCTAGCAATACCTATGTTCCTGGGGTGGAGCATACCTAAGATAACTGGAAGCGTATAAATTTAAAATTTTTAGCTGAATATTCATAGCAAAATCTTTCATAATTATGAATGGAAGCAAGCAAATGTTGACCCACTGAAAATTGATAAGCAAAACTTTGTATATCTATACAACAAAATCATGTTTAGAATATGTGGGTGTTTGAATAAGAATAGCCCCTATAGGTACATATATTTGAATGCTTAGTCATCAGGGAGTCGAACTATTTGAGAAGAATTAGGAGGTGTAGCATGTTGGAGTAGATGTGGCCTTGTTGGAGGAAGTGTGTCACTGGGGATGGGCTTTGGGGTTTCAAAAGTCCATGCCAGGTCCTTTTGTTCTCTCTGCCTATGGATCCAGATGTAGCTCCAAACTGCTTCTCCAGCACCATACCTGCTCCCCGCCACCTTGCTCCACACCATGGTGATAACAATTATGCCTCTGAAGCTGTGAGCAAGCCCCCAATTAGATGCTTTCTTTCATAAGAGTTGCCTTGGTCATGGTGGCTCTTCACAGCAATAGAACATTAAGCCAGAATGAAGGGAAACAGAGTAGTAATACATGTGGCATTGGGGATAAACCTTGCAAAGATTATGCTGAATGAACGGAGCCAGTCACCAAAGGCTACACATATATCACTCCATTTAAACAAAATGTGCGGAATTGGCAAATTCCTAGTACAGCAAATGGATTTGTGGTTTCCAGAGTCTGGGGGATTGCTGGTGTCTGGTAGTGGTGACTACTAGCTGGCATGAATCTATTTATTTATCTATTTATTTATTGTTTGTTTGTTTTTTAGACTAGCTCTGTAGACCAGGCTGACCTTGAACTCGGAAATCCGCCTTCTGATTGCTGGGATTAAAGGCACATGCCACCACTGTCCGGTATGAATTTCTTGATGGGGCTCTAAAACTGTAGAATTAAGTAATGGTGGCTACACAATTTTATGACTATGTGGAAATCCATTTGTGTATTTCAAATGGGTGAACTTTACATAATATGAACCTTAGCTTAATAAAACCATTTTTAAAGTCCATTTGAAAATTTCTCTAAAATACACTTTTGAGATGAATGAGAGGCAAGAGGACCAGCAGGTATCTCAGGTTCCACCTGCAATGCTCTTTATGACTAGAGCAAGTATGGAGTGTCTTCTTGGTTTTCAGGTGTGGCTGTGCAGATCTGAAGGGGCCTCTCCATAGCTGGGTCATAATTGCATTCTGGGATCCTCTGGGCAGTGGGTCAAGGCACAGAGTGCAAAAGCACAGAAACTCAATAGAGAATAAGAAATGGGGTGCCCTCTGCCGAATCAGTGTTGATGTGGTAGGTCTGGGGCTGGCTCCACAGCAAGGAGCCCGCCCAGATCTAAGGCGATCATTGCCTTCATGTCTGGGCTCTGGGCAAAGCAGAGACAGAGATCTCAGCCTGCCCCCTTCCATCACATGTCCCTGTGGCTCCATTCAGTTAGTGGCCAAAATATCTTTGGAGAAGTCCTGAATTGTTTTGTTCCCTTAAGTTGTTTTTTTATTGAACCATAAAAATTATTGAGCATAAACACAAGAATAAAAGCCAACAACAGAATCCATTTGTTTTCCAACATGGGGAGAAATAAAAGTTTATTTCCAGGTTCAGACAGCCAACATAGATCTTTGAGCAAATTCTCATCAGCAATCTCATATTCTCTTGGATGTGATGTTAGTAACAAGACTTTGGATAAATGGACTTTTTCCATCCTTAAAAAAGTCTAACAGCTTGGCAGGTGATGATGATGGCGGCGGCGGCGGCGGCGGCGGGGGCGGCGCACGCCTTTAATTCCAGCACTTGGGAGGCAGTTGTAGGCGGATCTCTGAGTTCGAGGCTAGTCTGGTCTACAAATTGAGTTCTAGGACAGCTAGGACTACACAGAGAAACCTTGTCTCAAAAAACAAAAACAAAATAAAACAACAACAACAACAACAAAAAATCTTAACAACCCTTCTCTAGCCACTTAGGCTCCCTCTCTCCATTTCAGGTACACTCGAATATACCTGATGTAAATAAAACTTAAAACTTCAAGTGAAAACTGAACTCATGTTGTCTGGGAAAAACCATTTGAATTTTATTTTACTTATGTATATGAATGTTTGGTCTACATGTGTGTCTGTGCACCATGTGCATGCCTGGTACCTACAGGGGCCAGAAGAGGGTGTCAGATCCCCTGGTACTGGAGTTGTAGATAGTTGTGCGATGCCATGTGGGTGCTGGGAATTAAACCTGGGTCCTCTGGACGAACAGCCAGTGCTCTTAACTACTGAGGCATCTCTCAGCCCTGCCATTTGAATTTTTATTGACCACCTTTTTGTTGCTGCATAAACTGCCAGGGTGTTTCAGCCTTGAGGTTCGTCCTTGTGTACATTCATTATCAAACTTGTGGGTCACAACCTATTCCCCAAGCCAGGTCCCACTACCTGTCCTCAAGAAGCCAATTAGAAGAGCCAAATTAAAAGCAGAAAGCAGACCAAGGACATATGTGAATTGGGGACGGGTGGCCCAACCTGACCTGGCATGGGTAGTGGCCCCGAGTTCCATAACATTTCTAGGCTCTTTTCTGCAGGCCTGGGGAGTCTTCCCCGTGGTTCTTATAGAGCTAAGGTGCATTGTTACTTGTGTGTCTGTTTCCACTTGAAATGTTAGCATCAGGCTTTTAATATAAGAACACGGACAAGAACAAACAGCACAAGCAGAGGCACAAACATGGGTGGTCTGAAGGTGGAAACAGAATAGAACCATCGTGGTAGTTAACAGAACACTCTAATAATAATAATAACCTCAGAAATGAAGGGACCTTTTGGAAGATCCAAATGAAAATACAGCCTACTAGTGTGGGGTTTCCTTATTTATCCAGTATTTCCATTCTGTTTCGTTTGCTTGCTTGCTTGCTTTGGGCTGTACCAGAGGACTGATCCTAAGGACTTCCATATATGCTAAGCTAGCCCTCTACCAATGAGCTGTATGGCAGATTTTCCCATTCTTAAATCTAACAGCCCACCTAATAGCCACTCAGGCTCTCCTTAACACCTTCACTTTATTTGCTTTTTATTTTGAGACAGAATTTCACTAAATTGCCCATGCTGGCCTTGAACTTTTTTTTTTTTCTTCTCATTTTTCGAGACAGGGTTTCTCTGTGTAGTTTTGGTGCCTGTCCTGGAACTAGCTCTATAGACCAGATTGGTCTTGAACTCACAGAGATCTGCCTGCCACTGCCTCCCAAGTGTTGGGGTTAAAGGTGTGTACCACCACAACCAGCCAACTGGCCTTGAACTTTTGATCCTCCTGCTTCAGCCTCCCAGGTCACTGAGATTGTAGGCTAACACCATCTGGCCCGGCTTGTTTAGCTTGTAATAGTGGACAGAGATTATCCATTATTGTATTTAATTTCCAACAGAATTTCCATCGTGATAGGTGCTTACCACGTATCTTTTAATAATGATATAGCACAAAGTAGTTCCTGCTTTGTAGTTAGAATACCCCATCTAGCTCGGTGGTGGTGGTGGTGGTGGTGGTGGTGGTGGTGGTGGTGGTGGTGGTGGTGGTGGTGCTCACCCTTAATCCCAGCACTCATGAGGCAGAGGCAGGCAGATCTCTTAAGTTTGAGGTCAGCCTGGTCTAAAGACCCAATTCCAGGACAGCCACAGCTACAGAGAGAAACTGTCTTGAAAACCAAAACCAAACCAGCCAAACAAAAATACCCATCTGTAAAATGAGTGCAGTGTGTTTCTCTATATATATGAACTTGAATTTTTATTACATCAGATAGTTTAATACATAGCTTATTGTGATACAGTAAAGTAGAAAATATGTATTAGGTTATAGCCACATTGAGCACATAGATTATGTCTAACAAGATGACACCTGGGAAAATGCCATTTTAGAATAGGACACACGTTTTGATGATTGGGGTGAGTCAAAATGGCCTACCTCGAGTGAAAAATACATAAATTTAGGAATGATATTTGGGCATATGGAATGGCATTGGAGTAGCATTGTATTTTGATACCCACCACTGTAAACCTTCCCCGTATGTCAAGATCTGTACAGGGAAGTCAGTCTTACTTTCCTTCTTTTTCATGTGTGTGTGTGTGTGTGTGTGTGTGTGTGTGTGTGTGTCTGTCTGTCTGAGATTTGAATTCAAGGCCTTGTGAATGCTAAGCTCACCCCACAAGCCCAAGGCTAGCAAACCAGATCATTTGGATAACCTCAACTGCCTGAATAGTTAGGGTGCCATTTTGCCAGTGAGGAACTGAGGTTGGCATTTGACTCATGTTTGCTGGGATCCAGGCCCTACACTGTTAGGATCAGACACTGGCAGAAGGCAGAGCACTCTGGGTTCTAGTCTTGCTTTTCCCACTGTGACCTTGTGTGGGTCATGTGACCTCTGGCTCCTCTTATTTTTTAAAACAAAGTATGTGAATTTTATGACTTCGGAATTCTTCTCCAGGCTCAGAAGCACCTGCAGACAAACTGTATTTTACAGAAAACTTGCTGCAACATCTTACCATCATTTGGTTTTGTCTTTGTTTCTTTTGTTGTTTTGTTTTCAGATAAAGTCTCTCTAGGTATCCTAGGCTGGCCTTAAACTCATGATGTTCCTTCTTGGCCTGCCAAGTATCTATCATTATGGATTATTTATACACCAAATCAAAATTATTTGCACATCAAAGTCATTAGGAAATGACTATTGATAGTCTATTAATTGAAAAAGTTATTGAACATAGCACTTTCAATTCATCAGTTCACAGTCTTCCTCGGTATACCCAGTACTCATGGTAAGGAGTAAATGTGTGTGATTTCTCTAGTGATGGTATTTTGAACTGCTGCCTCTGGGTGGTGGTTAGGTCACCGGGACAGACTCCACAAGAGTGGATTGGAGAGAGGAGTGGATTGGAGAGAGGAGTGGATTGTTGCTCTTAGGAAAAAGACTCCTGCCCTGCTCTCAACTGTGGGAAGACAGAGCGAGAAGAGAGCCATCTCCATTTCAGAAGCAGGGCCCAGAGCTCGACTCATACCAGAGCCACAATCCTGGATTTCCTATCTTCAGGACTATAAAAAATTAATCTCTAGCTAGGTGTGATGATGCACGCCTTTAATCCCAGCACTTGGGAGGCAGAAGCAGGTGGATCTCTGTGAGTTCCAGGCCAGCCTGGTCCACAAAGTGAGTTCCAGGACAGCCAGAGCTACTTAGTGAGATCCTGTCTCAAAAAACAAAACAACACACACACACACACGCACACACACACACACACACCAGAGAAAGAGAGAGAGAAAGAGAGAGAGTCAAAGAGAGAGGAAAAGAAATGAAAGAAAGAAAGAAAGAAAGAAAGAAAGAAAGAAAGAAAGAAAGAAAGAAAGAAAGAAAGAAAGAAAGAAAGAAAGTTTTATTGTTTAAGTCTCCAAGTCTGTGGTATTTTTGTGATACCTACTTGTGGGAGCCCGTTTTCAGGTTCCTTGTGGCTTTACCCAGCATGTCCGCTTAGAGGATGATTAGGACCATGGGCCTGAGTGCAGGTGTATGAGATGGTCTGCACTTGGCTGTGCTGGGGGAGGAGGTCTTTTGCTCCACCCCTTGGCATCTCTATAAAAACCCTGGGCCAGAGACAGTCAGGGCCCATTCTAGGTTCCAGGCCCTCTCGAGGCTATCCTTTATTTTCTATCTGTTTATTTCCACAATATTCTCTGTAATATAAATCTTTCTATCTAATATTTCCTGCTGCTCACACTCAAGAAAACTCTAGGGAGCTGTGGGGTTGGTGGGTAAATGCCCCACATCTACTCAAAATCATTAAGACCACATCTTGACCTCTCTCAGCAGAGTATTCTTTGTGACTTGTGATCTGGAAAGGCAATGGGGAGCTTCGGGAGCACCCTGAATGTGGTGATGGCTGGAGGTGCAAAGGCAGGTGAGGAGACCCACATCCATAGCCCACGGGCACGGACTTGCCTCCCTGGCTATTTGCCCCACACCTTCCTTTAAGGTAGAATAAAAACGGAGCAGCCAACACGTGGCTTTATATAAACCAAGTTGAAATGAGAGCTTCTTCCTGAGTGTATCTTGCCCTTTAGAGAATCATTTCTTGATGCTGTTAATAGCACTTGACTGAAAGGTACCCTTCAGAACATCATTTCTAATTCCTGAATCACCTCCATGAATTTCAGATACTATAGTAACAAGGAATTTTTGCTCAAATGAAATGTCTTCTGTGTGCTCAGAACAAAGGAAAGAGGATCAGAAGAAAAGCAAAGCTTCGTTGCTGGGGATGAGGGGAACCAGGATGGGAAGATGGGAGAGACTGAACCCCTGTTTACCTCCTGTACCAGCTCTGTGTGTCAGCTTCCCACTTCTGTAAGAAAATAAAATACCTGAAAACCAACTTCAGAGGAAGAAGCATTCGTGTGCTGGCTGGCTAGTTTGATGTTCAACTGACACCAACTGGAGTCATCAGAGAGGAGGGAGCCTCAATGAAGAAGATGCCTCCAGATGATCTGGCTGCCCACAAGCTTGTAGGGGCTTTTCTTAATTAGTGATTGATGAGGGAGGGCTCAGCCCATGGTGGGTGGAGCCATCCCTGGGATGGTGGTCCTGGGTTCTATAAGAAAGCTGCTGAGTAAGCCATGAAGAGCAAGCCAGTGAGCAGCACCCCTCCATGGCCTCTGCATCAGCTCCTGCCCCCAGACTCCTGCCCTGTTTGAGTTCCTGTCCTGACTTCCTTCAGTGATGGACTACAATATGGAAGTGTAAGCCACATAAACCCTTTCCTCCCCAAGTTGTTTTGGTCATGGTGTTTATCACAGCAATAGAAACCCTAACGACCATTCCATTGTGCTGAGCCCGCTGAAAAGTCTCCCACCATTCCATTGTGCTGAGCCCGCTGAAAAGTCTCCGTGAGCAAGACCCACCCTCCCAAACTGAAGAAATGTATGGACAAGAAGTTACCATTGAAGTTAAATGGTGGCCGACATGTACAAGGAATACTACGGGGCTCTGATCCCTTTATGAATCTTGTGATTGATGAGTGTCTGGAGAGGGCAACTAGTGGGTAACAGAACAGCATCAACATGGTCATACGAGGAAACAGCATCCTCATGTTAGAAGCCTTGGAAAGAGTCTAAACGATGGCTTTCCAGCAGAGGCATGCACATCCCTCCCCAAAGGACTGTTTGACTGTGGTGTAGAATTGGGTCATGTACATTTTCATATAAAACTTGGCTAAATAAACTTTTGTGATACTCAGAAAAAAAAAAAAACAGGCCGGGCGTGGTGGCGCACGCCTTTAATCCCAGCACTCGGGAGGCAGAGCCAGGCGGATCTCTGTGAGTTCGAGGCCAGCCTGGGCTACCAAGTGAGTTCCAGGAAAGGCGCAAAGCTACACAGAGAAACCCTGTCTCGAAAAAACCAAAAAAAAAAAAAAAAAAAAAAAAAAAAAAAGAAACAACAAAAAAAAAACAATAAAGAAAAAGAAACTCTAACTAGTACAGTTCACTTTGATTCATAGTCTCAGAGTCTGCAGCCCATGGGTACTTGGTCCTGCTGCTTCTGGACCAGTGGCAAAGCAGAACATCAGAGTGGAAGTGTGTGGTACCAGGTACCTCCTAGCTCTTTGTGTCTGGGAAACAGGAGGTGGAAGAGAATGTGAGCTTGGATCCCAAAGTTCCCTGCACGGGCAAACTCCTGATGACCTAACTTCCTCTAACTAGGCCCTGCCTCCTGAAGGGCCACCACCCCCTTCCCATGGTGCCATGGGCTGGAGACCAAGACTTTAACCCATGAACCTTTGGGAGACATTTCAGATCCAAGTCATTACACACCCAAGAGGAACCCGGTGCTTCTGCAGCACAGAGTTGCAAAGCCTCAAGGGATGTGGGTGGAGCCTCCACAGTGATTGGGCCATTTGTACTAGAAAAGCAGAAAGTGCCACTTCTGCTTCTTAAGTCCCTCTCCCTCTCCCTCCCTCTTTTTCATTTTCTTCCTGAGAGAACCCAGACTGTTCTAGTTTGTAGGGTTGCTGCATCTCAGCTGCATCTGGTGATATTTTTTTTACCTCTTTCTTTTTTAAAAATTTTTTAAAGATTTATTTATGTATTATGTATACAATGTTCTGTTTGCATGTATCCCTGCCCAGTGGAAGAGGGCACTGGATCTCATTATAGATGGTTGTGAGCCACCATGTGGTTGCTGGGAATTGAACTCAGGACCTCTGAAAGAGCAGTCAGTGCTCTTAACCTCTGAGCCATCTCTCCAGCCCTCTTTACCTCTTTCTTTTCAGTCTAGTTTTATCCCAAACTGTCTCATTGCCTCCCACCCCATTTTTGTTTCTATAATTCTTTTTAAGTTCCCTAGTCTGCTTCTTCTTTGGTTTTTATAGTTTCAAATGATGGTTTGTATCTATGTATACACACATACACAGATAATTCTGAAGGTCAGAGAAGTTAACTCCAAACACTGGAGTCTTGCAGGCACTACAAATTACACTGGCTATCAACCAGTGATTAAATCTGAGTTGACAGCTTCTGGGAGATCACCTTAACTTTGTGCCAGGGGAGGGGCAAGCATTTCTACCATGAAGACAATCTTCTGTGGTGGTTGGAAAGAGAATGGCCCCCATAGGCTCAAATGTTTGAATACTTGGTCCCCAGTTACTAGAACTGTTGAGGAAGGATTAGGAGGTGTGACCTTGTTGGAGGAGGTGTGTCACTGGCAGTAGGCTCTGAGGTTTCAAAAGCTCAGGCTAGGCCCAGTCTCTCTTTCCCTCTCTGCCTGCTGTCTGTGGATCAGGATGGAATCTCCCAGTTACTGCAGCAGTACCATGCCCGTCAGCTTCTCACCATGATGATCGTGGACTAACCCTCTACAGTAAGCAAGCCCCAGTGAAATGCTTTCTTTAATAAGAGTTGCTTTGGTCATGGTGTTTCATCACAGCAATAGAACAGGGACCAAGACATCTTCACATTCTGTAAATCGTAGCATAGTAATGGCAAAACAAAAGTACTTCCGGATTAAAGAAAATGGGAGAGGGGGCATGATGAGAAAGAAATCTCTAGACTTCTGAGTTCAGGTTTTTCTGATGGTACAACTGGTGGTAATTTCAGGGTCACCTGTCATGTCTAAGTTTGGTAGAGAAGAATGACACACGGAAGCAGCCTGGCTGGGCTTGGGGATTTCGCAACACTTGCCTTGAGCTTCAGGTCAGTTCTTGGCTGGAATCCACTTGGGATCCTTTCACAAAGGCCGTGCAGTCACAGCTGACCACCATCCTGTTCAGATACGCTGTCATCAGGGTTAATAACTGTCTTCAGTGGAAAATGTGTGTGGAGTCCGGAGCACTCATCTTCCTGCTGAAGCCTGAGGAATTCCAACCCGTAGGGGATTTCCAGAAACCATCCGACATATCTGTCTGTGAGGTAGATCTGTTCCTCCCCAGCTGCTAGACTGAAAGATAGCACTTTCCACACATCAAAAGTCCAGGCAAGATGGCCAAGAACCTGCTCCTGCACCAGGGAAGGGGGATAGCCATCTTCCTCCTCAAGCTCTGCCCCTCCCCTCATCTACTTCCCACCAACCCAGTACTGTCCATTAGTCCTACTCTGCCATTTTTCTTCCTTTTATGGAACAGGCACCATTCAGAAAATTTTACTTACTTATTTATGTATTTATTTATTATTTTTATTTTTTGGCTTTTTGAGACAGGGTTTCTCTGTGTAGTTTTGGTGCCTGTCCTGGATCTCGCTCTGTAGCACAGGCTGGCCTCGAACTCACAGAGATCTGCCTGGCCCTGCCTCCCGAGTGCTGGGATTAAAGGCGTGCACCACCACCACCACCACCACCACCACCACCACCACCACCACCACCGCCTAGCCAGAAAGTTTCTTATTTGTAAACTTAAGTAATTTTTATATACTAAAATCCACTCGCTGCTTCAAACTTCGTCATTCCATGTTATAGTTACAGTGACCATCCCTAACCCAAAGTTGTCAAAATCCTCTCTAGTATTAGTTTTACATGTATTAAGAAGTAAAATTTAAGTCTATAGAGGTCCAAATTCTGGCATGGTTGCCTTCACCTAGGAGACCCGAAGGAGAGTGTGTTCCCTGTCTGGTGGAGCTTCTGGGGGCCACTCTGGTGTGCCTCCCCATGGGTGTCCTCTTCTCTTCAGTCTTTGTATCTGACATCATGTCAGCTTCTTCTCTCTGACAGGCCTCCATTTCACTTGGAGAAGAGCACTTGTCATCAGATTTAGGTCCCATCACAAGAATCCAGGATGAATGGCCCCACCCCCACCCCTGCCACTCCCAGGTCCTAAATATACCTCCAAGCACACATTCTAATGGGTAGGGCCTGGGGTTGGTCACGTTGCAGGGCAACCGTGGAAGCAAAATGACACTGGTTTTCTTTCTCTTTCTCTCTGCTTTTGTCTTGTTTTGTTTTGTCTTTCCAGACAGGGTTTCTCTGTATAGCTGTAGTTGTCCTGGAACTCAGAGATCATCCTGTGTCCACTGAGATTAAAAGTGTGTGTCACCACCCCTGGCTCACATATTGGTTTTCTTCAGCAAGATTCACAGCAGTCTGTGGTGATGTCATGCGATGCAGATTCGTTATCGTGACTTAGATGTAATCTCTTTTTAAAAGACACCACTGACATTTTATCAGTATGCAATGCAGAATAGCATTGTGTAAGCCATTCCCAGCAAAGAAGTCTTTATGTCAGAAGGTTTGAATTTTGAGTAAGGAAATTGCTTTCAAGATCCTGAAGATAAGCACATTTACAGACCTTGTGAGACTGTGTGTTCCAGAGCTTTGAATGTCTTTTTTTTAGGAATGTACTTTACTTTACTTTTGATATGTTGATAAGTAACCCCACAGGACACAGATTCCTCTTACTCAGTTTTTATGTTAAGGCCGTTATGTTAAGGATGATGTCTTTGGAGGAGAAATAGAGCCAAGAGTGTGTCACTCTTAACCAGGGTGGTGGGGCACACATTTAATCGCAGCACTCGGGAGGCAGAGGCAGGCAGATCTCTGAGTTTGAGGCCAGCTTGGTCTACAGAGTGAGTTCCAGGACAGCCAGGGCTACGCAGAGAAACTTTGTCTCAAAAAACAAACAAAAGAAACAAAAACAGCAACAAAAACAAAAAGCAAAGCAGCCAGTTGGCCACTCTTTATCCAGCCTCTGTGTGTATATATTTATATCTGTATATCTGAGCATGTGTGGTATGCATCTGTACACATGTGTACACACATGTGAAGAGACCAGAGGTCAGCACTGGTGTCTTCCTCTGTCACTCCTTTCTTAGTTTGAGGCAGGGTCTCTCACTGAACCTGGAACTTCAATTTCAGAGAGCCCCTTGTGTGCAGCAGTCCTCTCCAAGACTGAAATCGGCTGCTCTGCAGTGTAGCTCATAAAGACAGGAAGTAAACAACTCAAAATAGCTTCAGGAAGTCCCTGAAACTGACCAGATTGTCTAGCTTCTTCCTACCCCAAGAGTATGTAAGCAGTAAAGACCCTTGAGTGTCACCCGTGTTGTGGGATATTCCCTAGCCTTTCTCAGGGAAAGCTTTTAAGCATAAAAACAAAGTTCTGGGTTGACATACTACGGTTAACAAGAACCGTTAGCCAGAAGTGGAACTACAGATGCCCAAAAGCAAGATTAGTACATTTAGAGGCTTTCCTAGAACTATGGACTTTGATGGATTAGGTCTTTGTTTTCATCTTTGGCAGGTGGTGCTGTCTATGTGCTGAGTTTTACAACCTGGACGACACTTCCATCATGGAGTCAGTTGTGCTGTGTGTGTGGGGGGGGGTTGGAGCTACTAAGGCCTGGGACCCTGTTATAACTCCCAGACAACCCCAGTAGCCTGGCATAAGCAGAGACCAGCTGAGCTGCTTGAAGAGCTGATCTACATGGCCAGTTCTAGACCAACCAAGGCTGTAAAGCAAGGGATAAAGAATACTTCTTTAAAAATAGTGTGGTGGCTTTAGTCCTAGTATTTAGGAGGCAGAGGTCAATGGATATCTATGAGTTTGGGGCCAGCTTGGTATACATGTTCAGTTCCAGGCTTACATATCTCAAAAAAAAAAATTAGAGAGAGACTGTCACCAAGTGCACTATATCAACATTGGTATCCTGCTGGTGGTATAATATGTATGTCTACAAACCTTTACCAATGCATGACACTGGACAAAATGAATAAGACTTTTCTCAATATTCAGCTCTCTCTCTTTCTCTCTCTCCCCTTCCCTCCCCCTCTCTCATATTAAGTTATGTTTAATTGTATCCCCTGTGTAGGTTCTTGGATCTACCAACATAAAAAAGACATTACATATTTCTAATGGGATCCTTTTAGTTTCCTCTTTTTTCTTTTCTTTCTTTCTTCTATTTTTCTTTTTTCTTTTTCTTTTTTGAGACAAGGTTTACCTGTAGCCCTGGCTGTCCTGGAACTCCATCAGTAGACCTCTAATTTAAGAGAGCCATCTGCCCCTGCATCCTGAATGCTGGGATTTAAGGCGTGTGCCACCATGCCGGGCTGCTGATAGCACCTTTTTACAACTGTGTTTGCCCATCTCTAGCTTCCTTCCTCCCTGCAAGCAAACCCCTAGTCGCTGGACATGACAGATTTATCTTTCATTCCTAAAATGCTGTCTTTTCAAAATGCTGCCTAAACAGAATCAAGCTTTCTAAGTAGTGTAGAACTTTGGGAATTGGCACCCTTCATCATAATTTCCTAGTGACTGATCTAAGTTATTGCAGATCTTTCGTGTGGTTCTTTGTATTACTAACAGAACACAGTTGGTTTGACCAGTTTACTGGTTGGAGAAATGCTGGGCTAATTCCAGTTTTGAGATACACTGAATGCTACTGAGAACATTTGTGTGCATGTTATACCACAGAAATGAAGAACTTCAGTCTTCATTTCTGTGGCATAAATGCCCGATGGTGCAGTTTATTGCTAGGTCTGGTAATTGTGTGTTTAGTTTATGGAACACTGCCAAACTGTTTTCCAGAGTGACTGTGCCATATCACACCACCCCCTACCACCAGTATTTAGGTGATCCTGTTTTTTATATCCTCTTCATCATTTGATGGTGTCAGCAAATAGGTATAGTACTTAAAGATTCGTGGTTTTAATTAGAATTCTTCCGAGGGCTAGTGATGGCTGGTGATGTTGATCACCTTGGAAGAGCTTGCTAACCATCTGACTGTCCCCATCAATGAAATGTACTTGTTTCTTATTTGGATTGTTTTTCTACTGTTGTGTTTTGAGGATTTGTTATGTAGTCTAGTCTTGTTAGATATGTGGTTTACAAATATTCTTAGTTTGTAGCTTGTGTTTTCTTCCTCATGGTCTTTAGCAGAGCAAAGAGTTTACATTTTGATGTCGTCCAGTCTTTTTTATTATTTCCTTTTGTGAACTTTCCTATTTGGTGTCTATTCTAATTTTTGTCTGGCTTTAGAGACCAAAGATTTTTCTCTATTTTCCCACCCGTTAATGGCTTTTTAGTTCCACTCTGAACCCTCTGGTCCATTTTGTATAAGGTGTAGAATTCTTGTCCCAACTTACATTTTTATCGGGATGCTCAGTTGCCCTAGAACCCACTCTTCACAGGAATTTCCTTCCCCCACAGAACTGGTTTTGTACCTTTGTCAAATATGGGCATATTTCTGCAGATTCATTCTGGGATCCACTGGTTTTCTTCTGTGTACTCTCTGTTGGGATATTTGCAGTCTTGGCTACTACAGCTAAATGGTATGTCATGAAGTCTGCTAGATTACTCCATAACTTTTTCAAAATCATTTTAGCCATTTTAATTCCTTTGCATTTTGACTGACATGATTGTTTAAATATTTGATAGAGAAGGGCAGTGGTGGTGCATGCCTTTAATCCCAGCACTTGGGAGGCAGAGACAACAGACAGATCTCTGTGAGTTCGAGGCCAGCCTAGTCTACAGAGCTGGTTCCAGGACAGCCAGGGATACACAAGGAAACCCTGTCTCGAAAAACAAATATATGTATTTGATAGAATCTGTGTAGACATAACAGTCTTATTAAATAAGAAACACAGAGCCAAATGCAGAGTTAAAAGCCCAAGAGGTCAGAGCAGTAGCTAAGAGCTGAGACTAAAAACCCTTTCTTACCCCTCACTGCTGCTGCCGCCGTCCTTCCCCTCAGAAAGAGACCTACTTCCTGTGTGTCTGTCTTTTTATTGACTTTCTGTTCTGCCTTCTTATTGGTTGTAAACCCAACCACATGACCTCCTCAACACTGCCTGTCTTACAGACCTCTAGGTCTCTATGGTTGGTATTGAGATTAAAGGCGTGTGTCTCCATGCTGGCTGTGTCCTTGAACACACAGAGATCTGCCTGTCATGTGATCGGGATTAAAGGTGTGCTGCTACCACCGCCCAGCTTCTGCTATGGCTTGCTATTAGCTCTGACCCCCAGGCAACTTTATTTATCAACATACAAATAAAATCACACTTCAGTACAAATGAAATATCACTATAGATCTGTAATGATACTTGGCTTGAGATTTTTTTTTGTTGTTTCCCCTTTTTACTTCTGTTAGTCTTGCAAAGAATTTATAGATTTTATCAACATCCCAGACCCAAGAAACAGCCTTTCTCATTTCTCTTTGACTTCTATCTTCTAATAGCAATATTAATGTCTGCTTTTACTCTCTTTCTTTTGCTTCAGTTGGACTGGGTTTTCTCATTTCCCACCTTTTTTTCTTTTCTTTTTGAGACAGGGTTTCTATCTGTAGCCCTGGCTTTTCTAGAACTTGCTCTGTGTACCTGGCTGGCCTCAAACTCATTTTCTTGATTTCTTCAGGTGTGGGATTAAATTGTTAATTTGAGACTTTTCTGCTTCTTTTCCTTCTTTTTGCAATGCCGGAGATAGAACCCGAGGTATGGTGTGTGCTGCACAAGCACCCGTCACTGAACTACATCCCGGCTCTTTTCTGTGTTTCAACATTACTCTAATTGCATCTCAATGTTTTACACACACACACACACACACACACACACACACACACACACACACACACACTTTTCCAAGATAAGGTTTCTCTGTGTAGCCCTTGCTGTACTGAAACTTGCTCTACAGACCAGACTGACCTCAAACTCAGAGATCCGCCTGCCTCTGCCTCCTGAGTGCTGGGATTAAAGGTGTGCGCCACCACCACCTGGCATTCGGTGTTTTTTTGTTGTTGTTTTGTTTTTGCTTTTGTTTTGTTTTTTTCGAGACAAGGTTTCTCTGTGTAGCTTTGTGCCTTTCCTAGAACCCACTTGGTAGTCCAGGCTGGCCTCGAACTCACAGAGATACGCCTGGCTCTGCCTCCCAAGTGCTGGGATTAAAGGCGTGCGCCACCACTGCCCGGCGGTATTCAGTGTTTTATATTTTCTAAAAAGATGTATTTATTTATTAGTATTTGTGTGTGTGTGTGTGTGTGTGTGTGTGTGTGTGTGTGTGTGTGTGTGTGTAGCCCCATGGGGGCATGATCTCTTGGAGATGAAGTTACTGGCGGTTGTGGACTGGCAATTATGGGCCTCCTGACGTGGATGCTGAGAACCAAATCTGCGTCCTTTGGAAGAGCAACAGGTGCTCCTAACTGCAGAGCCATAGCTCCAGCTCCATTAACATATTTTCAAAAACGCATTTCTGTTTTCAATAAATGATGTATCTTTTGTGATTTCATTTGAAAATTCTTATTTGACCCATTTGTTATTTCCTTGCTGTTTTGGGTTTTTTGATACAGTGTCACAGGCTGGCTGTGAACTCCCTCTGTAACCAAGGCTGACCGTGAATTCTTGATCCTCCTGCATCTACCTCCTGTACGCTGGGATGATGAATGTGTACCCCACCTTTAGCTGGCCCTTGCCTGGTTAGCAATGCTGTTTCTACATGGTCAGAGATTGTTTTTTTAATGTGGCTGCTATTATTTTCTAATTGGATGCCGTTAACGGCAGCGGACGCCACATGCAGGATTATAGTTATGTGAACTTTTTGAGACACGTTTTATGGCCCCAAACACGGCTTTTCTTGGTGACACTTCCACTGAGCACTTGAGAAATGTTGCCTGTGGCCCAGGTTGGGTCAGCTGTCTGTTTTGGCTTCTGCTGGGCTGTAGGGTCGGTTGGCCTTTCTCGGTGCTGGGTGTCTGAGGGAGGACTGAAGTCCAGCTAGGATGATTTTTTTTTTCAAGACAGGGTTTCTTTGTTTAGTCCTTGCTGTCCTGGAACTCACTATGTAGACCAGCCAGGCTGGCCCGGAACTCAGAGACCCGCTTGCCTCTGCCTCCCAAGTGCTGGGATTAAAGGCACCCAGCTATTTGACACATTTTATAGTAGTAGCTGGAGATGTAAAGACACATTTTAACAAATTTAGCATTAGTAATACAATAGCTACTGAGCATTCTGACAGGACTTCTTCCTTATATATGACGAACTGATGTGCTTTATTTTGCCTTCTTATTTTTGTGGGTTCAAATTTTTTTTTAATTTAATTTTCTAATTGTCTACAAGGCAGCTAAGTCTCTTGGAAAGGCATTCATTTACGCCACTCCTAGGTTTCGACACCAGATGAATAAAAGAAAGAAAGAGAGAGAGAGAGAGAGAGAGAGAGAGAGAGAGAGAAAGAAAGAAAGAAAGAAAAATAAAGGAGGACATGACGGCTCCTAAGGAGTTGAAGTCTTTATTATAGATATAAGGGAAAGCACAGACAGAGACATCTGGAAGAGTACAGAGTGAACATGGCCAGCAGACTGAACTGGGCCTTGTGAGGGGAGGGGAGGAGAGAGGAGAGAGCTAGAAGCCAAGAGGCCAGGAGTTGGGGAACCAAGAGTGGTAGCCAAGAGGCAGAGGCTGCCATAGCCAAAATGGCTGGGTTGTATAGGGATCAGAGAAGCTGGGGGAAGGGAAGCCCAGCCCAGTCTGGAGAGTTTAGTGTAGGGGGCTGGGTGTGCTAGCCGGGATGTCTTCGCAGCAGGTACTGAGGATGCTGAAGAGGTGCTGTTGGACAGCATCCGCTTTGATATGGTAATAGGCACCTCTGATAGCCATTTGTCCTGTGTTTCCTTAAGACCTAACATGGTTGTTCTTTTATTTATTTATTTATTGGCTGCCCTCCCCTATATCTGCACCCCCTCCCCATATCTACAACTGTTCCAGTCATCCCTTCAGGAAGTGGAGCCCAGTTCCTCTGCCCTGAACGTGAGGGATTTAGGCATTCGCTTCTAACCGAATAAGGCTGCAGTGATGGTGTATGGTGTAGGCTGGTTGCACAGAGCATCGTGGTTTTTCCCTCTTGGATCAGTCTCGGGCCATTCACGCCGCTCCTGGAGTGGTCTGGGTGGTGGAGAGCCGAGATCTGCCATCAGCTGTGCTCTAGAGCTATCTGGAAAGCCACTCTAGTCTTCAGCTGATGTGGCCCTGGTGCCTGTGTGTGCTGCCGCGACTTTGTAAGAGCCCCTGGGCCACAGCTCCATCCAACTAAACTGCTCCCAGGTGCCTGGCTTCCTGAGCTCATTTCCGGCAGGATTCTGAAGGCTAAGTATACCATAAAGGAAGAAATGTCCCTCTTAGCTTCTGAGGTTCAGGGGTCTGAGATCAGGACCTCGAGAGGCCTGGTTGCTGCATGGGAACATGGCAGAAAGATCACGTGCTGAGAAAGAGTAGACTGCTAGCTCCAACCTTTCTTCCTCCTCTCTACAGCCATTCATCCATCATGGCCCCACCCGACCCTAGAGGCCTTTCAAAGTTTGGACCTTCGAATACCAGGATTGCGTTTATCCCATAGACTCTAGTACCGACCTTTAGAAACTGTATGAAATACTGTTGAGTTTTGTAGATCTAGTCTTTCTATTTATTTATTTTCCAAGTCCACATGTATGTGCATGTGTGTGTTCATTTATGTAAATGCACATGCGTGCGTGTGTGTAGGCATGTGCAGTCACAGCACATATGTGAGGGTCACAGGACAACTTGCAGTCCTTCTGACCTTGTAGATTCCAGGGATGGAACTCGGGTTGTAAGGCTTGGTGGCAGGCACTTTTTGTTGTTTTAAGCCACCAATTTTTTGTTTTGTTTTGTTGTTTTAGGGTGTATGTGTATGAGTGTGTGTGAATAGGTAATATTTCACAGTATGTTGCAGTAAATGGTCACTGACTATTTACTGCTTCTTCAGGCTTTTCTATGACTTAGTGACGTGTTCTCAGATGACAGCTGGCCCTTTAAGCTCCAGGCTCCCGGTTTCCCTTCACCTCTTTAGCTGTCTGGAATGAGTAAAGGAACGGGTCTTTTTACACGATCTGCAGCGGTCTCCCCTGTGTCCAGCTGACTCCATGTTTAGTTCCCTCAGAGTCCCGATCTCAGACCATTTGATGAGTACAGGAGATACTGACTTTCTGACTGTGATGGCGTGCCCCATCAGGCCCTGGAGGAGGACCTGGAAGAGAAAGCAGTGGTGTTTGTGTGGGACTGAGTGGGGGGGCAGCAAGGAGGTACTAGGAGGACCCTCCCTGTGGAGTGGACTGGATGGGAAGGAGACATCCGACATGACCAGGTGGGAGATCCGGTCTGCAGGCCATAGGCCAGTTTAATTGTTTTTGAGACAGTTTCACTATAGCCTTGGCTGGCCTGGAACTGGCTATGTAGACCGGGTTGGCCTCAAACTCATAGAGATTTGCCTGCCTGTGCTTCCTGGGTGCTGGGATTAAAGGCATGTGGCACTACACCTACCTCTAATTTCAATTAGAAGTTAACTTTGAAGGCATATAGAGAGAAGAGAGCTGGGCATGCTGTTCCTGGTGGTGGTAGGTGAGTACTAGCATGCCCGAGGCCCAGTTTCATCCTTCTGATGACCACAGTAAAAAAGAAGACAGGAAGCCGGGCAGTGGTGGGGCACGCCTTTAATCTCAACACTTGGCAGGCAGAGTCAGGCGGATCTCTGTGAGTTCGAGGCCAGCCTGGTCTACAAGTGAGTTCCAGGACAGGCTTCAAAGCTACACAGAGAAATCCTGTCTCGAAAAGACAAAAACCAAACCAAAACAAAAAACAAACAAACAAAAAAAGACAGGCGCTGTGGCCAGGTGTTCCTTACATATCAGCGGAGGGTAATGTAGACCCTGTATTGAAGGTTGTGAGAGGCAAGAAGCGAAAGATGCAGAGACAGGACTCAAACAGCTGAGGTGGTGTGTCCTGGGGTGGTCATTTCAGCAAGTAGGCAGTTGGTGGTGATAAGAGCACCCTCTGTGTTCCAGGGAGGGTGTGTGTAGCTGAGAGGCAGAGGACACAGGAAGGTCGGGGCATGGGCGAGCTGCATGCGGACCTGCGGGTGACCTGCGGGCCAGTGTGTCCGGCCGCCCTACAGCCGCGGAAGCATCTGAGATAGAGCAGTACTTTGAAATGTTGAGGGTTGCTCTTTACATTTGGTCTTTGTCTCTGTTTCCGCTCAGAGTTTTAGGTTTTTAAGTTCATCTGTTGGTTTGCTTTTGCAGTGCTGTGGGATGGAACCCAGACCGTGCACACGGTAGGCTAGCACTCACCCGCTGGGCGCCAGCCCCGGACCTCTCAGAGTTTTTGCTGTGTCTCCAGGGTGAACTCACCTTTCCAATTTCCTGGGAGATTTCTGTCTCAGGGGCTTTTGTTTCTCTGGACTTCCCCTGGGGTGAGCAATTAACTGTAAACCATGGCTTTGATGTCAGCCTCTGCTGGGAGTTCAGGAGAGGGAGGAAGAGTCACAGACTTGCTTCTTGGTCCTCGTTGCATTCACACTTCCCGGTCTATCTCTGGTGTCACTTTAGTGAGGTAGCAGTAGGGATAAATACATAATGCAAACTCTCAAATTTCACCGTCAAATCATTAAATATAGGTTTCTCTTGCCCTTATGGAAGGCTCAGTAGTGTTTGGTCTGGCTCTGGCTGGTTTTCCGTTTCTCTTTTTGAACCCAGAGATGATATTTGACGTAGGTCTCAGAAAATCAATCTTCTCTGTCAAACGTTTTCTGCACTTGGCTTTCGAAACATTATACTCCAATCTTCCTGGCTGCTTCTTCTTAGTCGGTCTCTCCTGGACTTGGCACCGCTGGCTCACCCCAGAGCCTGGTCCTTTCTCCTTATCTGCGCTCATAGCATTGTGAGCTCACCCCGCTGATCGCTTTAAATTATATGTTTCCTTGACTTGCAGTTTCTCCCACAGTGACCTCTTCCCTGAAGTCCGGCTTCATCTGGCCTGCAGGCAGCCCCCGGGCCCCGCAGCTGTCCTGCCTCTTACAGAACACCTGCACACCTTGCTCCTGCAGCCCCCACACTTGCCTTCCCACAGTCTCCCCGCTCAGATCAAAACTGTTTTCCTAAGCACCGGCTTCTTTCCATACGCCACATCCACCTCTGATCCCTGTTCCTTTTACCTTGAGAATACATCTGCGGTCCACGGGTGTCACCTTCCCTGACAGTGCCTGGCCCAGCCACCCGGAGCTTCCCCAAAGGTCACCTAAAGTGCCTTATGGCTGGCCCCTGTGTGGGTTCTTCCTTCTCTGTTCAGCACCCGGGGTGTATTTTAACAGACTTGTGTTTGTCTGATGCAGAGAAAAGCATGGTGTGCACACTCCAGCCCGGCTTGGCTGATTCCTGCACTTCCCCCCTCTCTGCTCTCACTGGCCTGATTGCCCTCCTCAGGCTGGCCACACCCTCTTCCACCTTCAAAGACTGGTCGTCACTGCCCCCTGTGCCAGCCCATCTTCAGCTGTGCCCAGATGTCTCCTTAGTGAGGCCTTCCTGAATCTACAGAACGGACTGCCCCTCCCCCATTCCATGTCCTCGTCACCTTATTTTTCTCTCTAGAACTTTCTACCAATCCAAAATTGCACATTTTGTTCTTTTTATTCCATCTCGATCTTCCTCCCCAACAGTGGAAACTGGGGAGTTCAGAGGGGATTTTTTTTTTTTCCTTGTCTGCTCTTCGCCACGGGGGCCCAGCATGTAGCCTACATTAGCTGCTCAGTAATGGAATTTAGACTGGACGCTAACTTCTGTCATCTTGGAAGTGGTTAACTTCTCTGACCTTGTATTGATTTAATAATTGAAACTAAAGAGCGCCAATAAAGAGCAACCTGCAGCCAGACTGACAAGGAGCAAAGGGCAGTTTGGCAAAGAGATGACCTATTTTGCTCATCTTTTTTTTTAAAAAAAAAAATTCTGTGTCCTTTCTCATCCACTGAATCCTCACAGTACCAGAGTCTGTAGAAAGCAACAGTTACACTGATAAGACCCGGTTCTGAGAAGTCAGGGTTTGTCCACGCACAGGGAGTCGCAAGCTGGCAAAGCCCGCGCTATTGTGTGATATTTCAGAACTCAAAGGCTCTTGTTTTTCTCTCGCAGAATGGGTGACTCGGGCTGATGAAATGGGTCAGTGTGTGAAGTCACTTGCTGCCAAGGCTGGCGACTGGAGTTTGATACCCAAGTCCCACGTGGTACAAGGAGGGAGCTGATCCCCACAAGTTATCCTCTGACTTTATCACACATTCAGTAGCAGAGGAAGGGACACACACACACACACACACACACACACACACACACACACACCAAATAAATAAATAAATGTAATAAAAAAATTGAAAACAAACACACTTCTTTTTTTTTATTTTAAAAAAAGTTTTTTCGTTTTACATACCAATCCTGGTTCTCCCTCCCTCCGTCCCTCCCTCCCTCCCCTTCTCCCATCCCCACCCCCACCCCACCCCTGACTTCCCCTATCCTACCCACACCCACTCCCCAGAGAGGGCAAGGCTTCCCCTGGGGAGTCAGCGGAGTCTGCCATACTAAGTTGGGGCAGGACCAAGCCCCTCCCCGCTGTGTCAAGGCTGAGCAAGGTATCCCACCACAGGGAATGGGTTCCAAAAAGCCAGTTTATGCACCAGGACAAACCCTGGTGCCACTGCCAGGGGCTTCCCAAACAGATCTAGCCACATAACTGTCTCCCACACTCAGAGGGCCTAGTTCCGTCCTATGCATGCTCCCTCGATGACAGGCCAGAGTCCGTGAGCTCCCACCAGCTTGGGTCAGCTGTCTCTGTGGTTTTCCCCATCATGACCTTGACCTCACTTGCTCCTGTGACTCCTCCTGCCTCTCTCCAACTGAACTCCAGGAGCTCAGCCCAGAGCTTGCTTGTAGATTGCCTCACCTGCTCCCACTGGTTACTGGATGTAGGTTCTATGATGACAATTAGGGTGGTCACTAATCTGATTGTAGGGGAAGGCCAGTTCAGGCACCCTCTCCATTGTTGCTAGGAGTCTTAGCTGGGGTCATCCTTGAGGATTCCTGGGCATTTTCCTAGCACCAGGTTTCTTTTTTAACCCTCTGATGGTTTCCTCTACCAAGATATCTCTTCCATTGCTCTCCCTCCCCCTCCTTCACTTCACTCAGCCACCTCAGTCCCTCCTGTTCCCATCCCCCTCCTCCCCCCCCCACCCCCCAGTTTACCCAGGAGGTCTTATCTCTTTTCCCTTCCTGGGGCCATCCATGTATCCCTCTTAGGGTCCTCCTAATGGCTCTCAGCCATTAAGAACACTGGCTGCTCCTCCAGAAAATGAAGCTTCCCAGCAACCCCATGGCAGCTCACGACCATCTGTAATGCTAGTTTCACCCACTTTAGGCCTTGGCAGGCACCAGGTACACACCTGATGCACAGACATACATGCAGGCAAAATGCCCATGCATTAAAAAATAAATAAATAAATAAAATAGCTGGTGTGGTAGCACGTGTCTTTAATCCCAGCACTTGGGAGGCAGAGGCAGATGGATCTTGTGAGTTCAAGGCCAGCCTGGGCTACAAAGTGAGTTCCAGGACAGGGCTACACCAAGAAACCTTGTGTCAAAATAATAAAATGATGAGGATGAGGATGAAGATAATGATGATGATTGTGGTGATTTTAATGACAACAACAACAACAATTTTAAAAAACTGCAAAGAAATGGGCAGCTTAAGAAACTGGTCCTTACTGCCTGGGCAGTGTGGGTGTGCTGGCAATGGAAAGTGGCTCCTTCTGAGTTTGTCCCCAGAGATTTGCATGCCCAATATGGAGTGGCTTTTCTGCTCTTGCCTCTTGAAGCATCACTGGCATATACTCTCATCCCTCCCTCCAAATGGAATGGGCTGACTTGGGGCTCCCAGATCAGGAAGCCTCACTTTATCCCCAGCATGTAGAAATTAAGGGAATTCTTAAGGAGTTTCTTGGGTTAGAAGCCCCAGGGATACCAATGGATCAATTTATGATCTAGTTTAGTATCTATAAAATAAATATATAATTATATTCTATTATTATTAGAAAACAGAGGCCGCAGACTGTAATTTGATTTTCAATAACATCTAAATTATAGTTAAGAAGGATATTAATTGTATTAAATTTTTTTAATTATCTTTATTCATTTTAGGTGTGAGTGTTTTACCTGCATGTTTATGTGTGCACCACATGCATGCTCGTGCCCTCGGAGGTCAGCAGGAGGGTGTTAGAGAATTTGATCACCTGGAACTAAGTTACAGATGGTTGTGACCCACTCTGTGGGTGCTGGGAATTGTACCCAGGTCCTCTGCAAGAGCATCAAGTGCTCTTACCAACAGAGCCCTCTAAGTGCTCTTCTTACCTGTGGTGCCGTCTCTTCAGCCCATAGAAACTGTATTTCCAAAGTTACTATTACTTCCCCCCCCAAATAAAGGCTATAATCGCCACCCGCTTAAAATCTTGAGCGTGTATTAGTTTTGCCGCCTCCAGATAGCAAATTGAGACACAGAGTCAGGACTTCATAGCCTACCTGTGACAGAATATCCCTAAGTCGAACTAATTGAGGACAGGGAAAGTTGAAATTAGTAGAAAGGTAAAATTACAGAGTGTAAAGAGACGCAACCTTTCTGTGCTTTGCTTTGTACTTGACCCCAATTAAACGGCAGCTAAGTCTGCAAAGTACAGGTCCTGCAGGGTGGGCCTCCTTTAACGAGCGGTCCGGAACCCTTAGTTAGCAGTTTGTTTGTAAATAGCAACAAGTATAAATTATTTTCAGCGAGTTAAATATTTTTTGCTGAAATATCTCCTCCACTGCCGTGCTGCTGAGAAAGCTTTGGGATGTGGGCCAGCTGAACTCTGACAGTCCCGTCCGTATCACACAGCCCCTCCTCTGTGTAAACTGGAGAGCTGCACCACCCTACCCCACCCCCACCCCACCCCACCCCACCCCCATGCAGCCTGGTCACATCAGACCCTTGGTGGTGTGGGAAGCGACAGCCGTCCTGTTCCTAGAAGAGACGTCCTCAAGCTGGCACCTTGTGAAATGGATGTTAGGGACTTCGCAGTGCAAGGATTTGTCTTCTGGGGTACACGGTTGCTATTTCAGACTTCCTTTGTATCCTAGGGAAGCCAGCCCCAGGTCCCCAGCACAAGTTCAACGTGTCTTCTTGTCTGTGTGTCTGTCCTTCACCCTGTGCCTGCTCCCCACCACCCATGACATCCCAGGCATTCTGTTAGGTGTGACATGCACTGTACCCGAGTACGCACTGACCAGATCCTCCCTGCTTCCCCACGCTCCCATCCCCAACTTCCCAACCTAGTTATCACCATCCACTTTCAGGTCTGCTTTTATCAGCTTCCACATACAGGAGAGGGCTTGTGGTGACCTGTCTTTCGAGACTGGCTTAGTTTTAACTTGGATCCCTCCACTTCCATCCACTTTGCTGCAAATGAGAAGATATCTTTCTTCTTTTCCTTTTTTGGTTTTGGTTTTGTTTGGAGACAGACTTTCTCTGTGTAGCCCTGGCTGTCCTGGAACTTGCTCTGTAGACAATCATAGTTAATGGCTGAATAAAACCCCATTGTGTATTTATACCATATTTTCATTTTCTGAGCATTCATAGACTGGTACTGAGGGAAATCTGAGCTATTATGAAATGCAGGCTTGTTCTTTAAGTTGATTTCATTTCCTTTGGATAGACACCTAGAAGTAGGGGAGCTAAGTCATTTAGTAGTTTTATTTTTACTTCTTTAGTGATCTCCATAATGGCTATACTACTTCATGTTCCCACCAACAGTATATACAAAGTTCCTTTGCCCCGCCCCCATCCTCGTCAGCATTGGTTATTTGTTGGTGGGGGTTGATGATAGCCGTTCATGCGCAGTTCGAATGTAATCTCATATTTTTTTTTTACTTTCATGTCCCTGGGGGCTAGTGATATTGAGCATTTTTCATATGTTTATTGGCCATTTGTATTTCTTCTTTTGAGAAAGCTTTATTCAGATCATCTGCCCCCCCCCTTTTTTAGCTAGAGTTCTTGCTTTTTGTTATTTTGTTTTTTGAGGTGCTTATACATTCTGGATATGAAACCTTGACTGACAAACGCTTTCTCGAATTTCTTAGGTTGTTCATTCATCCCATCGATCATTTTCTTTCCTGTGTAGAAGCTTTTTCATCTGAGATAATCCCATTTGTCAATTCTTGATTTTCTTCCCTGTACTTTCGGAGTCCTATCTGGAAAACCATCGACTGTCTCCATGGTTCAGAACATTTATTTCTTTTAGTAGCTTCAGAGTCTCAGCTCTTACCTCTAGTTCTTTGACCCAATTTCAATTGACTTTTTACTCTATCTATCTATCTATCTATCTATCTATCTATCTATCTATCTATCTATCTATTCTGGTACAGGGTAAAAGACAACTTACAAGCTTACATCTTCTGCATGTGGCTATCCAGTTTTCAAGCACCGTTTATTTTAGAGGCTGTCCTCATCCCTGTGTGTGCATTTTGGTGTCTTCGTGGAACATCTGTTGGCTGTAGAGGAGACAGTTTATTTCTGGGATCTCTATTCTGGTTATGAGTCCATTTTTATGGCAATTTTATGGTGTCATGGTCACTGTGTGTGTGTGTGTGTGTGTGTGTGTGTGTGCGCGCGCGCACTTGCATGCACACACACACACACACACACACTAAATAAATAAATAAACATCGTTAAAACATTCTAAGCTGGGCGGTGGTGGCACATGCCTTTAATTCCAGCGCTTGGGAGGCAGAGGCAGGCGGATCTCAATGAATTCAAGGCCAGCCTAATCTACAAAATGAGTTCCAGGACAGCTAGGACGGTTACACAGAGAAACCCTGCCTTTAAAAACCAGGGGGGGGGGGGGGGAGGAGAAAGAAAGGAAGAAGGAAGGAAAGAAAAAAGAAAACATTTTAAAACATTTGCTCTCAGGCAGGCAGAGGCAGGTGGGTCTCTGTGAGTTCAAGACCAGCCTGGTCTACAAGGTTAGTTCCAGGACAGCCATAGCTACACACAGAAACCCTGTCTCGAAAAACAAACAAACAAATAAAAAGATTGCTTTGGTTAGTTAGGTCCTTTTGTGCTTTCATATGACTTTTAGACTTATTTTTCTAGTTCTTTGAAGAATATGATTGGTATTTTGATAGTTTGTAACTGAATTTTCAAAGCAAGTCTCTTTGAGCCATTTTAGCGATACTAATTCTTCTGATCCACAAATGTGGAAGATCGTTCCATTTTCTTTGTGTGCGTCTTCTTTAATTTTTTCATTAGTGTTTTGTAATTTTCATTGTAGGGAACTTTTCCTTCCTCAGTTAGGTTTATTCGTGAATATTTTAATCTACATCGTGACTGGAATTACTTTGACGATTTCTTCCATAGCCAATCCATTACTGATCTATAGAAAATTCTCGTCTTCTGACACTTCTCTTTGGACTTTGGGTTCTTTGAGAACTGAGACCTTCTTGTTGGTCTTTCCTGTCTCCCGAATCACTAGCAGCTGAGGTGGCATCTAAGAAGGACACAGTGCCTGAAAAACCTGAGGGCAAGGCTTCACCCTCACAGCTGAAGCTGCTGCGTGCCGCTTGACTCTGGCGCCGGACCAAAGCTCTCTGGAGGGTGTATGATGTCAGGTTCCTAGCTTCGCGTCTGCCCCTCTAATTTCTTCCTCTTCCTGCCTGGGACAAGGAGAAAGGAAGGAGACGGACTGCTCTATGCACAGTTTGCCATGTCAGAACCACGAAGAGAGGCGGAAATAGCAGAGGAGGGGACGGGACTGTTGATCTTTCAGGTTTCCCTCCCTGGCCCCTGAGCGCTAATGCAGCAAGCAAAGAGACCACTCGAGGCCCTGAGAGGGGCCATCCTATTCTAAGGCCTTTCTAGAACAGCTCCTCTGTATATATAACCAGGGTGACCAGCTGTCCTCATTTGCCCAGGACTGTCCTGATTTTAACACTGAAAATTGTGTTTCCCAGGAAACCATTCTCAGGAACACAGAAAGCACAAGCTCTTGGCAGTGGGAACTGAAGGTTGGGCAGAGTCGGGGGAGACAAAACCCAAAAGACAGCTGCAAAACATAGGGCTGAAAGCAGCATCGCCCAACGTCACGTGGCCACCGCAGATTCTGTCCCCGGCAGTAGCTGTTACCACAGTAGTGTTATCACTACTGCTAAAAAAACTAGCAGTCTTCACCCCACTGCTGATGCTGGCAGTGGTGATTGGTGGTTCCCAGTCATGGACCATCATCCTCTGTGGCATCACTCAGAGCCGTGGGGCTTAAGTCGCAATTAAGGGCTTTGTAATTATGAGGGTTAAGAATCTGGCTTTGACTGTTTATTAGCTGTTATGCTTTGTGTCTAGAAAGTGCTAGGGATGGGAGTGTAGCTGGGTAGGAGAGCATGTGGCTAGCCTGTGCAAGGGCCTGTTGCACTCAGTCCCTAGTACACATGAATGTACATACCACACACACACACACACACACACACACACACACACACACACACATATACATGCATGCATACACCCACACACACACCCACACCCACACACCAAGATTTTACTAGCGAAAATGTTAGGTTTTAGGGAGGGGGAAGAGAGGAAGCAGAGAGAAGTGCTGAGCTGAATCATCCTTCCTTCAGGTAAGAGATTTATTACCCCTGGTGACAGCAGCAGTGCACAAGGGACCTTAAGGGAAGTTTCATTCTGCCAAGACAGAGCAAGGCGTCTACCTTTCAAGTTTCTGAGAGGAGGAGGCGAGGAAGAGGGCTTAGTTAACGGGTGACCTATGCTGTGAGGCTGGGACAGGGAGCAGGGCCTCTGTGACTTAGGCTGTAGTGGTATGGAAAGTTGGGGTTGGTTAATGCCTAACCCATATGATGTGACAGTAGGCAGGCTGGATGTGTTCTCGCCATGCTTAAAGCCTTCTCTGCTTAGAGCCTCGCTGGTTACCGGGTGGGCCTGGGTTCTCTGACAAGTGGGTATTCTGACCATGGTTTTAGGAGTTCAGGTAATTAACTGACGGTGATCATACCCAGGCCAACAGGACCCAGACCTCACTGAAGGCTGAATGACTGTGTTCTAACGACAGATGCAAGGATGCACACACTGGATCAGGGAAGTGAATGACCGATGTCGGATCGCACTTCCATCTCATATACCTTCTTCTGCTGTGGGGTTGAGAAAAAAATTACCCTGAATGCTTCAGAGGTTGCAGAGAGTGCCCCGGGACAGCACAGGAAGAACTCTGTGTAAGCATAGCTCGGCCCCTGATGGCAGCCGGTTGTGTGACACTTTCTAGGGACACTGCTTGCTACTGTGTCCTAACAACAGAAACACCCTGTCCTGGCTCTGAGGGCTTTTGACTTGGGAAATGATATGTCAGATGTCTCTCCAGTTTTGATGCTGATTTTGATGAAGTCTTGGAGAACGTACAGGAAAAAGGTTGTTAAAATCTTGCCCAAACACGAATGAGCTTTGCTCGCGCCTCTGAAGACTCAGCAGACGATACACATGTAAATTTGGAAATTCTATCTCATCTGTCACCATCTTTCAAGGAGCTGCCATGACCTTACCCACTAAATGCCTTGTTCCTCTCAAACATGGCATGCTTCAGAAGGGCCTAGTTTGTTTAAACTCAGCAATGAGATTTTCTCCATGCGAGCTTGGGCTCCTTAGTTTCCTAGAAGCAACTTGGGAGAAGAAAGGGTTTCTTTGGCTTAACGAGTTCGAGTCCATCCTCAAGGGAAGCCAGGCTGGCACTCCAGGCAGAACTTGGAGGCAGGAACTGAAGTCGAGGCCGTGGAAGAACACTGCTTACTACTTGCTTCCAGGCTCCGGTTCACCTACTTTGAGAGCTTGTTTGGAGGTTCCAGCAGGAGAACACAGCTACTCGTATACCCTTGACCGAAGACCGGTCCTCCTCTATTTGGGGAAGGTCGCCTCTTCAGCCAAGCACGCAACTTGGGGAGAGACTCACATGGAGCGGTGAGGGAGGAAGGGGACACCTGCCAAGCCAGCCAGATCAGCCAAATCAACCCTGGCGATCAATGGGGTGACAGATGTCACAGCCAGATCGCCCTCACATCCTACCTACCTTTATTATACAGCGCAGGCCCACCTTAGTAGGCATGCTGCTACCCACAGTAGGCCAGAACCTTCCATTTCAATCATCAATGAAGAAAATGTCCCACAGACATGCCCATAGGCCAGTCTGATGGAGGCAATTCCTCAACTGAGGTTCCCTCTTCCCAGGCATGTCAAGTTAACAACTGTGACTAGCCATCACAGATACAGGGAAACTGGGCCACCTCTGCCTTGCTAGTAGGAGCAGCAAGTGGGACAGAGAGAATCTAGATAGAAGACAATTTGGTAGTTCCTTTCAAAACTAACAGTGGATTTGTAAGATACCTCGGAATTGGACTTCTTGAGCATTCGTTCAGTATAAATGAAGAGTGGTTTTCATGGTGGATTTGGTGGGTACATTCATTGGTATTGTTCATAATAAAAAAAAACTTTCAAAACTCCTCAAATGTCTTTCCATGGGCAAATAGTTAATCCAACTATGAAACACCCCTATCATGGAACCCTGCTCTGATAAGAAGAAAAACGGCCAATGCTTGCAGCTACTTGTTCACACCGCAAAGAAATTATGCTGAGTGGAAAAAAAGGCCAATTCCACAGGGTGACATACTACTACATGATTTCATTTATATAACATTCATGAGTTCCCATAATTACAAACCATGAGAACAGATTAGTAGTTCCCAGGGGTTAGGATGGGGTAAATTGATGGGTGTGGCTGCAAGAGGCCACACAAGAGAGTCTGCTGATGGTTGAGCATTGAGTATCTTGTTGGCTGGTCATGGTAGTGGTTGCATAGGACTACATGTTATAAAGTTGCATAGATACACACATGGAGAGAAACTCACGTGATAGAGAAATCTGAATGCTATATTTGGATTGTACCATGCTGTATTTGGATTGTACCAATGTCAGTTTCTTGGGGGTTTGTTGTTGGTATTTTTTAGTTTTGTTATTTTGAAATTTGGTTATTTAGCCCAGGCTGGCCTTGAACTCCTAATCCTATCTCTGCCTCTACCTCCCGAGTGCTGGGATTAAAAGCGTGCATCACTGTGCTCAACAGTGTCTTAGTTTTGGTGGAGTTGTAGAGTTGTTGAGATGTTAATGCTGGAGGAGGCTGAGAACAAGGGGTATGAGACTTCTTGTATGTTTCTCAGCCACACTTCGTAATCTACAAGTGTTCCAAAAAGTTTTAGCAAACAATAGATAAGTGGGTGGTGGTGGTGCACACCTTTAATCCCAGCACTCTGGAGGCAGAAGCAGGCAGATCTCTGAGTTTGAGGCCAGCCTGGTCTACAGAGTGAGTTCCAGGACAGCCAGAGCTGCACAGGGAAATCCTATCTCAAAAAACAAAGCAATACAACAAAACAAAACAACAACAACAGTAGATAGATGCAAATCAAAGAAAAGCGCCTGGGTTCAAAGTGAGCATTTTTTGAGGACTTGAAAGCAAATTCTCAAGCTTGCAAACCTTCAAACTAATAAGGAAATTAAAGGAGTTACACACTCAGCCTTTTTGAAATGGTGTTAGCTTGATGTTATCACATTGGAGAGACACCAGCAGATCAGTGTCCAGTGGCCTGGAGAACAGCAGAGTTTTGTGTCAAAGGGAGCAGGCTGTGTAACTGTGGTCAGTTTTACCTCCACGGAAATGAAAAAAGAGTCCTTAATTACGACAGGCAGCTCAGAAGAGTATACTCGGGGAAGGAGGCTGGGACACGTGTTACCTTACAGGGAGTGAAAGCAAGCAGGACGTTTTTTCCTTGATGTTATTAAAAATAGACAGCATCTCTTTCATTATTCATGCATTTGTTTTTCTTTTAAAGGTCTTAACATTTATGTAAATACAAAGCCAACAGAATTTAAATAGTCTGTGCCATTTAAAAAAAGGAGTTAAAATAAATTGCTGTATCAGAGAATTAGGAATATTTAAAAATATTGTTTTTCACGTATTATTTAATTAGTTCTAATTACTGTTACCTGCCTTTGATCTCCGGTTCTGTTTTTGTTGTGTTTAAATAATTACGTTTGTGTAACAGAAAGGAAAATAGTGGAAAATGATCGATCGTTTCGCATGTTATTTTTTTGTTTAAGCAGCAATATGTTCCTTTACTTGTGAGTGTTGCTGTAACAAAATTCCACAAAGCAAGAGGTTTATAAACGACAGAAGTTTATTTCTCACAGTTCTGTATTCTGGGAAACCCAAGATCAAGGTGCCTGGCAGGTTTCAGTGACAGGTATGGGCTGCTTTCTCCTTCCATGGTGGCACCCTGTGGCTGGATCCTCTGGAGGGGGGGAATGTCATGCCTCAACTGGGTGGAAGAGATGGAAAGCAAAGGAGAGCTCATTCTTGTCATCAGGTCCCTAATTTTGTTTGTGAGGGTTCCACCTTGATGACCTCACCACCTCTTCAAACTGTCACCTTGGTGACTAAGTTACAATGCTTGGATTTTGAGGGACACAGCAGTGCTGTGTCATCATGTCTTTTTGCTTGTGACTGCACTGCCCTGAGTTGGCTCTGAGAGGTGGCCAGGCCATCAATAGCTTAAGGGCAGAAGGCACCAGGTCAACCCAGCGGGCCCTGGCTCCGGATCCACCTCGGAATGACCTGGCTCTGTCTTGTGGAGACGGCTTGTGAGGAGCCAAGCAGCTAAGACACAGTACGGGGCTCTGGTCTAAGGAGCGAGTGTCTTCCCTCCTTCAGAGATCGTTCCATTTAGTACCCAATTTACAGGTTCTTGAACATCGAGAAGGCATTGCAGTCAGAGACAGGCGTGGGAGGAGGGGAGGTTGCAGTAAGTAAGAGGAAGCTCAGACAGATTGAGAAAAAACCATTTCTGGCCCAGAATTAAAAGTACATATAGATCCGCTGAGCAGATGAATGAATGAATGAATGGGATTGAATGTAAAGTATCCAGAGGGTTGCTACAGTTCTGGTTTCTGCTAGCTGTGGAGACCTCTGAAATGGATGAGAGGATCTGGGTTGGAAATCCTTTAGGTGTTTACCACATTTCTCAGTCGGCTGGAGCCGATTCTACATATAGGAATAGTTTAGTTTATGCTATTTTAGGAAGCCACTCCTAGTGTGTTCAGGATATCAGAGAAATGAATTTGGCTTTGTTAGAATGTTTCCAAACAATCGAGAGCCAGGAAGCCACACCCTTTCAAAACACTCCTGCACGCTGGACTTCAACTCAGCTCTGTGTGTGTGTGTGTGTGTGTGTGTGTGTGTGTGTGTGTGTGTGTGTGTGTGTGTGTGTTTAAATTTCCCCAGCTTTCATAAAACTTTTTATTTTCATGTACTCCATTATGGTGCCTATGAATCATCTTTAAAATTAGATATTTTCTTGGCAACAAAATACACAGTTTTATAATATGCAGCTTGGCAAAACTGGTAAGGTTTACAAATAACCTTAGAAATAGCCTCACCCACACTGGCCATGAAGCGAGCAGGTGAAAAGCCTCCAGTATTAAGCATTCAAGGCTGCTCTGGGTGTTGTAGCTGGAAAGCTCCTGGTGTTCATACAGCCCACTCCACCCCAGCTCCTCTCATCACCTTCTGCTCTGCAGATGAGGACCTTGGTATTCCCCAAAGACACCCCTCCCCGCCCCCAGCTTATTTCCATCTCGTTCCAACTGATGCCTTCGCCATGTGTATCCACACTTTGTTAACTGAAAACATTATTTTAGTGGTAGGAGGACAATGGACCCGCCAGCTTTCCTTGGCTTTGTGTTCTCCCAGGAGCAGGAAGACGGAAGTGTCCCCCTGAAGAAGGAGTCTTGGGGTGTCCTCATTTCTGGTGTACCAGAAAGCCTAAAGTTTTCATTTGTCTGTTTGAATTTAGTTTCACAGATAATGACGCCGACGCCGCTAATAACTGGCTTTTGAAGTCCATTCTCTCAAAATAGTTATTAAACTTGCAAACTTGTCACCTGAAAAGGCATTTATGACATTTGCTAAATATTAGTTAGTGCAAAGTAGTATAAAATGATTCTCTTGCATTACATGAAAATTATTCTGTACCTCCAAAAATATAAAAGAAGAGATTGGGTAAATTAGTATTAAAATGTGGGTGGCATTTGTGCAAACAGTAATCTCGTGTAGAAAATAGCCATATTCATAAAAAAAATTAAAGTACCAAACTGGCTTGATAATATTTTCCAAACAATTAGCTACTTTTACAGAATAATGTGTATGGCGTGTGTGTGTGTGTGTGTGTGTGTGTGTGTGTGTGTGTGTGTGTGTGTGTCTGTCTGTCTGTCTGTCTGTGTGTCTGTGTCTGTATGTTTCAGGCAGGGTTTCTCTGTGTAACAGCCCTGGCCATCCTGGAACTCACTCTGTAGACTAGGCTAGCCTTGAACTCAGAGAGATCTGCCTACCTCTGCCTCCCCATTGCTGGGATTCAAGGCATGGGCCACCACTGCCTGGCTATGGAAAACCATTTTAACCTCCTTGGATTTTGTCTTTTATTAATCCAGTATTCTGCTAATGAGATAAAATAAGCATAATAAGCCACATAAGGAGATTTTTAAAGTTACTCAATCAGCTGAATTGATCAGGTTAAAAAAATTATTTATTTTTATTTTATGTGCATTGGTGTTTTGCCTGCATATATTTCTGTGTGAAGGAAGCTATCAGATCTTGGAATTACAGACAGTTGTGAGCTGCCATGTGGGTGCTGGGAATTGAACCTGGGTCCTCTGGAAAAGCAGTCCTTGCTCTTAACTTCTGAGTCATCTCCCCAGCCCGTGTGTGTGTGTGTGTGTGTGTGTGTGTGTGTGTGTGTGTGTGTGTGTCTGTCTGTCTGTCTGTCTGTCTGTCTGTGTACAAATGCAGGCATGCAGAGGTACACATACTCTGTTGGACAGTGCCTGGTCTGCTGAGTATGTGCCTAGCCCAATAGATCAAGGAAGGTGAGCTACCTCTGGGTGGGTTTTTCCATGTGCTGTATACTTGGGATACAGAATTCTGTCAGGGAAGAAAGGCAGGGTCAACTGCCTACAGCCACAAAGACTATTTCTCTAGCATCTGGTTGATGAGAGCTAGAGTCAGGTCATTCCTAAGCTTTCCATTGTCTTGAGAGAAGTTTCCTTCTATACTGTGTTCCAGTGTTATGACATTTCATTCAGAAACCCTCATGCAATATATCCCACAGTGCTGAGAAGCTGGTATCTTGAATATCTGTATATATGTGTATGTAGTTTTGTCATATGTATCAGTTAGTTGTTGCTGTGTAACAAAACACTTCAATGGTTGGCCCTTTTTTTTTTTTTTTTTTTTAAAGCAGTGATGATTCTGTAGGCTGGCAAACATCTAAGATCTGCTGAGTGGTTCTTTGGTTAGATTTGTCTGGGCTCACTCATGCAGATACAGGCAGTGTGGCTTGGCTGGAACTTGATACTATAGCATTCCTTTACTTGAATTTCAAGAGTTTGGCAGATTTTAGCCAGGGCATCTCATTTCTTTTCTATGTGATCTCTCCAGCAGGCTCCTATGGTAGGCTCAGGGTTCTCAGCATGGCAGGCATCAGGTTCTGTTCAAGCCTCTGCTTGTCTCATTTGTCCTTTCACCAAAGCAGGCCACACCACACCCAAATGCAAAGGCTAGAAGAAAAGACTACCCTCTGGCCCATCCAGTCTGAAGAACTTGCATAAGATCCTACTTGCTTGATTTTCTTTCTTTTTCCCCTCTATCATCTCAACTCCCCACCCACCTTCATTCTTTCTTTCACAGAATTTCATGTAGCCCAGACTAGCCTCTAGTTCACTTTGTACCCAAGGATGACCTTGAGCATCTGCTCTTCCTGCTTCCACTTCCCTCCCGAGCGTTGGAATTACCCATGTGTGCTATGGCAGCTGGTTGATGCAGTGCTGGGGACCGAACCCAGGGCTTCATGCCTGCTAGGTAAGCCTTCTACCAACTCAGTTACATTCCTAGCCCTTTCTTTGCACTTCTCTTTTCCACTGGTTGGTTTAGAAAATACCCTCTTTCTAGAGAACTGTCCACATTTGTTTGCTTCTTGTGCGTCATTGGCTTGCTCCTCCATCACCTATATTTCTGTCAATACAAGACAGCCTTCTAGGCCAGAGTCCATTCAGATTACGTTTTTTTGAGGGAAGCAAGACTTCTTTGTAGATAGCACTGGGTGTTTCCAGATGTCTCCTATAGGACACATACAAGTTTACCTTTGAGCCATGCTGGGACTATGTGAGTGGCTCTTCCATGCTTGGATGATGGTGGCCCCAGTCTGGAAGGGTCCAGGGTGATGTTTTGCTATCCCAACATCACACTTCTCAGGTGGAGTTCCAGGAGGGACATTGCCTCCTTATTTATAGTTCCATGTTGAGCTGAAATAAAACGCATGCACAAAACACATCATCCCTTTCATTGGACAGCTTACAGAGTGAGAAGTTGGGGTCCCCATGTGCACAGGGCCTTTCCCTCTTGCACCCCCCCCCAATGATGAACTTGTGAGTTTAGATATTTGGTGTTTATTCTTTCTTCTTTCACTCCTTTGTCTGCCTCATCCCTTCCTCTCACTCCCCACCCCTCCACCCCCTGCCTCTTTCCTCCTTTTCTTTCTTCCTATCTCATGGATCATCTTTGGCCCTGGAGCTGCTTCCTGGTCTCTGTCTCCTTTGACACACTGCTGCTTGAGAACCTTCTTTCCTGTTTTCTGGGACTTGCCTATTCCTTGACCTAGACTTCTTTTTTTTTTTTAAATTTAATTAATTTATTTATTTTTGGTTTTTCAAGACAGGGTTTCTCCGTGTAGTTTTGATGCCTGTCCTGGATCTTGCTCTGTAGAACCAGGCTGGCCTCGAACTCACAGAGATCCACCTGGCTCTACCTCTCAAGTGCTGGGATTAAAGGCGTGCGCCACTGCTGCCCAGCTTGACCTAGACTTCTAACTGCCTGTTCCTGCCTGGAAATGACAGTACAGGTTCTGAGTGCCCATTGCTGTTCAGCTGTTGTTATTTCTAGGCCCTTCTCAGTGGCCAGAGCCCTTTTAGAAGGGCTCCTTTGAAAAATTCAGTAGTTGAATTACAATTGTAAAATGTTCATTTAATTTTTTTTTATTTTATACTTTTTTTCTCTTTCCGTTGTTAAAGTATCAGTTTCTAACATGTTAACATGCACTAATATGTACGAACATTATAACAGATACAACATTGTCATTATTAGCCTGCACAAAAATATATAGTATTAGCATTATTAATTTGAAATTATTCTGTATTTATGTTTAGCTTCATGAGGATGTATACTGTAGCAATGCTAACATTATAAATTTGTATGTGAGTAGAGTGTGGTGGCTTACATCTCTAATGCCAGCATTTGGGAGGTTGAAGCAGAAGGATTACCATGTACTCAGGGCCATTCTAGGCTATACAGTCAGTTCGAGGCCAGTCTCTACTATAGAGTGAGACTCTGTTTCAAAAAACAAACAAACAAATAATGGTCTGTGTTGATAATGATAATGTGTTAAATATATGCATATATGCTAATATGTACAGTTGTTAGAAATATACTGATGAATATTCAAGTGTATATCAATGCACACAATTATACAATGGTTTCAGCATAGTGCTGTTGCTGTTGTTAACATCAGACCACTGAATGACTTTCATGGTTCCCTTCCAGGGCTTTTTTTCTTAGAATATGCTTCGGTCACTGGAAACCTCTCCCGTGCATGGCTAGGTCACCGAAGATATTAGATTTTCTTTCCAAATTTGGTTTTGGCAAGGACAGAAAAAACCCAGGGAGGCACTGAAACTCAATATTTCCTTCCAGGGCACACTCCCTGACCTGACCTCTGCCAGTTAGACCTCTACCTCCTCCTGGCAGTGCCACCAGCTGACAGTATTTGTGTGGGCCTCTTCGGAGACATTGAGTAGCTGCTTGATCTCCACTAATCCAATGACTTGGATTCTTTCTGCCACCTTTGGAGGACACACTTAAAAGTAGAGACATGTGGATGGTTTATTCTCACATCCATTAGTGTGTGAAGCCCAGAAAGAGTCACATGGCAGTTCTTTCACAAAGAGGAGACTGAGGGAAAATAGTCCTCCAGCATAATAAAAAATGTGCTTAGCAAAGTATGGTGGCACAGGCCTGTAATCCCCATACTTGAGAGGTAGAGGTAGGAGCTCACAAGTTCCTGGTTATTCCCCCACTACATAGAAAGTCCAAGGCCAACCTGGGCTATGCGAGACCCCCAGAATGAGAGAGATCTAGAGAGAGAGAGAATGAGAATATATGGATATGCATGTATACTTTTCCTTGTTCTCCTACTTTGTGATAATATAGTCTGCCTGACTTGACTGGGTGTATCTTAGTTATTATTGCAGTGAATAGACGCCACACCTAAGACAACTTATGGAAGAAAGAGTTCATTGGGGGCTTACAGTTTCAGGGGATGAGTCATAGTCATCATTTTGGGGCATGGCAGCAGGCAGTTAGGCATGGCACTGGAGCAGCAGCTGAGATTACATCTTGGGACAGAACCACGAGGTGGTGGGAGAGAACTAACTGGGAATAGTGTGGGCCTTTGAAGACTCAAAGCCTGCCCCTAGTGACACACCTCCTCCGACAAGGCCACACCTTCTAATCCACTGAAGTAGTTCCACTAGTTGGGGACAAGCGTTCAAATGTATGAGCCTCTGGTGGCCATTCTCATTCAACCTGCACATGATGTTCACACACACTTGAACATGTGAAGAATGTGGGAATTAAAACTATTATGTTCGAAGTAGACGTCCTAGTATTTGGAGAGGAGGAGAATTGACAAACTGGAAGGATGTAAGTGACCTTTAAAGAGCTAACTTTCAAACCAGGCATGGTGGCTCACAGTTGTGATCTCAGCAGTTGGCAGATGTGGGCAGAAGGATCAGGAATTCGAGATCATCTTCAGCTCCACGGTGAGTTCAAGGCAGCCTTGGATGCACGAGACAGTCTCTAAAAAAGAATTCAGTGGTAGAGTGCGTGTTCAGCATGTGTGAGGCCCTGTGTTTAATTCCTAGCACTGTGGGATGGTGGGGGGTTTTACTGGCAGAACTCAATATAGTTGAGTTAGTTGTACTAATGTGAACCAGTAGATGTCCAGTGTTTCAGAGACATAGGGGCATGCAAGATGCTAACAGTAGTGGAAAATGGGTCCTCCTGCAAGATGTCCAGGGACTCCCCATGCTGTAAAGTTCTGCAGTACTTTTCTTTTAACACACGCGTACATGGAATAGATCGAGAGGGCATTCAGAATGCATTCAGTGCAAAATACACACAGAACACTATTCTGGATCCTTTCGTGGTGAACCAATAAAAGCATCAGTCAAATAAGACAACGTGGGAAAAGTATATCAGGCAAATGATGGAATATTTTTACTAGATGAAGAAACACTTAAAAGATTAAACAGGAATTCACCTGCTTACTTGGGGAAAGACGGTAAATTGTTCAGCTTTCCTTGGAGGGCCAGTTGGCAATATCAGTTAAATGGTTTCTCTGTCTGTCTGTCTCTCTCTGCTTATCTCTCTTCTTCCTCCTTCCCTCCCTCCCCCTCCCCCTTTTCTCTTTTGAGACAGGGTCCAGGCTGGCCAGGACCTCTCCCTTAGTTTTCCAGCTTCCAGGATTGCAGAAGTACACCACTCGTCCAACTCCATTTTTATTCATCTTTGCATAAGCCCATACTTCAACCCCCAAATCTGTTTGAACCTCTGTTTCCTGAAGAAATACTTGGACATGTGTCTGAATATCAAATATAAGACTTTCAAGCCAGGTGGTGATGGCACATGCCTTTAATCCCAGGTAGAGGCAAAACAGATCTCCAGACCTACTTCTAGGACAGCCAAGGCTATACAGAGAAACCTTGTCTTGAAAAAAACAAAAACCAAAAAAAAAAATCATTGCAGTATTATAATATCAGAAATTGTCTTAGAGAAATTATACTATACCTGCAGTATAGATTATTGGACAGACATTTTACTAATTTTGTTAGTTTTTCTTTCTTTTGGTTTTCCAGGATTTCTTGTATAGCCTTGACTGTCCTGGAGCTAGGTCTGTAGACCAGGCTGGCCTTGAACTCACAGAGATCCATCTGTCTCTGGGTGCTGGGATTAAAGGCATGCACCACCACAATCCAGCTGTTAGTTTTTTGTTTTTGTTTTTTTTTTGAGACAAGGTCTCACTGGTTCTCAGATATGTCTTGAATTTACAGTCCATCTACCTCAGTCTCCCTGAGTGCTGGGACCATAGGCATGCACCATCATGCCTGACTCTAAACAGCCATTTTAAATGATGAAGCCAACTGTTCAGCGTATTACCAAGACTAATATTAAATGAAAATAGATGAAATTCAGAGTAATAGTGACTGTAGTTTATCTAACGAACACAGAAGTGTGTATTCTCATTTGTTTCTCTGCCTCTGTTTACACACACACACACACACACACACACACACACACACACACACACAAGTCAAAGCACAGAAAGCTGTCTGGAGACAAGCTTTCTATTTAGGTTTAAATGATAGTATTCACAGGCAACTGGAATGTGTGCACAGTGGATTTTAAAACTGTATATTATTTGTGAAATTAAGGAGGATGGTAAATCCAGGCGATTTGGGCATGCCTTAACAGAGAGAAACAGCTTGTGGGCAGCTCTGGAGAGGCTTGATACCAATTAAAAAGCATCTATAGGAAGAGGTGGAATAAGCCACACCTGTATCTGGAAGCTGATGAAAAATGAAAATCAGATCCTGTTGCCCACATAAGAAAAAGTGCCAGTAAAACCATCAATTACAGCCTAAACCTGGTGGTGTTTTTCCCTTCAGTGCTTGCCATCATGATTTGTCATAATTATTTGCTAATCAATGTCATTCTAAGTAAAGTGAAATTTAAAATGTAAAATATTAGCACAGATTTTACCATTCATTTTGTATAACACCACTTTTTAAGTGTAAATCCTATGAGGAGTAGATACAGTTCAGACTTTGCGGCTTCAACCTGACCAGAAGTGACCAGCACAGCCACACTTAGGAAGGTTGGAAAGAGCTGGTGGGGATCCCATGCCCAGGAACAGAACCAGTCTTGGCCTGGGAGGCATGCAAGAAACACTGGCCTTCACACGGACCCGTCCCCCCTGTGTGTGTGCTTGACCTGCTGGCTTGCTGGGATCCCCTCTGCAAGGGCCTTAAAATGCCCTGCTGAGCTTTAGGTACAGAGAAATTGAGTCACCAGCCAGCTGCAACTACGAAGAGGAAATACTGAGGATGTTAACTCCCTTCACTAGATGGCTTGGTTATATTCGGTCTAGGCTGGGTCAGAGGTTCATTTCCAACCGAGATCAAGCCTTTCACCAGCTGCCCATCCGACGGGAAGTGGCACTGCCTGCCTGAGACCCTTGTGCTGCCAGATGTACTTGTCCGTACACCCAGGAGCCCCTGCCCCTTGCTAAGGTCCTTGCCAGAGGTTGAAGCAGTGGCACACAGTTGGGGGAGGAACAGCCCAGACCCTCTCCTAATAGGACGTGACAGCAGAGGCCCAAAGTCCAGAGGGGGACTTCCACTGTCTCAGAAACATTTATTTCCAAAATCCAGATCCCAGATGAAACTTAAGATTCAAAACCGTAAGCCCCCACCCCATCCCCAGTACAGGGCTCCTGTGCCCTGGACTCCTGTCCATGTGAGCTGTTGTGAGCCTTTGAAGGTGGTCAGGGCGAATCAGTGGGTGTTTTGTTCCTGCATGTTAGATGGGAGACACGAGAGGAAGCTTGGAGTCTGAGGTAGAATTGTTTGGTCCAAGGAAGCTGAAGGTAATGGAGACAGTGGAAAGGAGCGCAGGGTGGGCTTCCTAAGCCTGGGGGTTGTGGGGATGGCTATTAGAAGAAGAGGAGGTACTCAGGGCGCTTTCAGTGACTTGGCAGCGGGGGAAGAGTCTCCATTCATCAGCATCCTTTCCCAGTGGGGTTAGGAGCAAAGGCTCTTGGGCTGGAGAGAGGTGAACCATTAGGAGGGCTCAGAAGAGGCCCAATGGACACGTGAAGAAACGCAGCACGCTGCTCAGAGCTGGCCAGGCAGCCTGCAGCTGCCACAGCATGGCATGGCTGTGGCCTCTCGAGTCTCTTTGTGGACCGGTCAGGACCTCAAGAGAAAAAGTGCCACCGTTGGAGGAAGGGCAGCTCCAAGGGAGGGGTGTTTTTGTTTTTGAGACGTGGTCTCGAACAGCCCAGTACGGAAGGATTCTTCTTTATTCTGAAGAGAATTTTAAAAAAGATTTGATTTTAGTGTTTTTATGAGCTGTGAAAAAAGTGAAATGACCAAGGGAGGGATGAGAGAGGGTAGCTGGGGGGAGATACCGCACAGGTACAATCTGTGCGTTTATGGAAATGCCACAGTGAAACGCTAATATGTACAATTAATATTAATCATATTAATCATTAACAATATTTTTATATTTTATTGTTAAATATATATATACGTTAACTTTAAGTATACAATTCATAATGTTATTTTCAAATAAGATAAATAAGGGCTGATGAAAGGACTCCACAGGTAAGTGCCAACCCTAATGACCTGAGTTTAATCCCTGGACCTAATTGGTGGAAGGAAAGAACTGACTCCCCCACCTCCAAGTTGTCCTCACTCCCATATGTGTGCTGTGGTATGTACATGCATGTGCTCGAGCAAATACATACATACATACATACACACAGAGAGAGAGAGAGAGAGAGAGAGAGAGAGAGAGAGAGAGAGAGAGAGAGAGAAATAACTAAGTGTAAACTAAAGATCAGAACGGATAGCTATATGTATGTATGTATGTATTGAGATGGGTCTCTCTGTGTAGCTCTGACTTGTCCTGGAACTCACTAAGTAGACAAGCTGTCCTCAGAATCACTGAGCTCCTTCTGTCCCAGCCTCTGTCCTCTGCTGGGGTTAAAGGCATACACCACCATGCCCAGCTTATTTAAGGATTCTAGAAACTTGACAAGTCAAAGAAAGTTTCTTCCCCATATTGCTCTGCTTTGTGACATATGAAAGTCCTGAAGCCATTCACTCTTTAGTGATATGGTCTGGTCAAAACATTCAGCGATGGTACCCAGCTGTTAATAGTGTTGTTTTCTTTTATATATATACTCCCTTCTGTTGCGTTATCAAGATCGCCTTATGGTACCCAACATTTCCTCTTTCCTTTGCAAGAGTAAACACACAGCTCTTACCAAAAGCAACATTAAAATAGCCTTTTTAGAGATTGTTGTTGTTTGTTTTGTTTTTACAGTGGAATCAAAAATAAACATGTAAAATGTAAGCATAGCTATAGTTCATAGGCTGTTTTACTAAGTAATTCTAAGATTTCTAAAGACTGTGCATGCTTAGTGCTTCTTTCTTTCTGACCACAGACACCAGAAATCCCACAGGAAGTTGTGCTTCTGAGTGTTGTGGTTTCTAGTTTCCTGTTCCTTTGCATTAGATCAGAGAGAAATCTGTACACAAAGGGAAATTCTTGGTTGAACTTTCTTGAAACTCATAGTGAGATTCTCTAACTTACTTGCATTTCTCCCTTTTGATTTAGACCCAGAGGAAATGTAGCCACATCTATCTGTAATCATTAATGTCATGGTATAATGTAAAAACGTTTTCGGTCAGTGGATAAACTCTTGTTAAAGTTAAGGGTGTGTCTCTGAGATTATGCTATATGCTCTCCACTCCATATTGAAGCACCTTCCCCCAGATAAACTGTAGGGCGGAGCTAGATTCCTGACAACAGTGTTTTCTTTAAAATGACTTTATTTCTTAATTTTTAATTAGCATACAAATTAATAGGTGTCGTTATGGCATCTTCATTTCTATAAATGATGAGAATTTCCCTTGCTATTTAGAGAAGATACACAAATATAGTTTGGTTTAGATACTAAGAGTATCTGTTCAACTTACCTAGTGTATCATACAGTTCAATTTAGATAATTTAATCCAGCTATTCAAAATACCATTGGAAGTTTTTAAAGTGTTGCGTTAACTGGACATTTTTAATTGATATACTTTTTAAAGCAAAGTACTATGAAAGTGAAATGTTTTTACTTGATTTAATTTTTTTTAAAGCCATGGAAAAGATAAGATTGATCAGGTATATTGGATTTGAGGCAAGTTGCAGATATCTAACATTTAACTTACATAGTGGGAGACTTGATAGAAGATTGACCAATGAGAAAAGGTGAAGATTATGGCACAAAACACCCTACCCGCCTCTAGGCACATTTGCAGAATGCATATCTTATTAAATATTAATGCACTGATGTGAAAGACCTTCAATAACCACTTTCTAAAATACAGCACACCTAAGTTTTTTATAATGCTGTCTTCTCATAGGAAAAATTCAATCACCCTTCTTAAGAGAACACAGGGCACTTTGTCTTTAAAACAATCGCATGTGATACGACTAAAACAAAAACCGACTTTAACTGTTTTCATGCATGGCAAGAAATAGGGTTTGGTTTGCACAATGTTCTTTTCTAGTTCAACTAGCTTAGAGTTGTAAAACGTGTGGCTTTGAAACCTTAATTGGTGTTTATGTGTCATACGGATACTTCTTAGAATCAAGTCTGATTTTGTCATGCAGTTGAAATCTAAAAACTATTGTTTAAAACCCTGTTTGTGCCGCACCCCCCTCCACACATACCCAGCGTGGCTATTGTAGCACTATACTAGGTACTTTAAGGGTATTATTTAATGTTACTAAAAATTTCTGATATTTGTGAAGAACTTTGAAGTACAGAGTGTAAATTAATGAAGCTCAAAATTATTTTCTACCCATTTTTCCTGTTCAGCAAGGCAGTTGGCCTAAGTTTTGCACAGTGGCCCATTGAACTGGATGGTGATTTCCGCGTGTACTTATGTCCTTTTCTGTTCAGCTTGAGCTGGGGGGCTTGGTTTAGAAAGGCAGGCAGCCTGATCTATCTCTTCAGGGGCCAAGAATCTCAGCAATCTTGATAGCCCAAAATGTAGGGAGGCAGGAGAAAGTGGCTGGGATTATCACTGGATGCTTGTTCCCCTCAGCGCCCAGATCTGTAACTTGGTTTATTTAAGGCAGTTGGCTAGTTCTGAGCCTGCTAGAACGCTTCTGATGTACTTTAAACAAAAACACATCTCCCTTCAATAGGGTAACAATGCTCAGACACGTGGTGACAGTTGTGACCATTGTTACTTGCGAGGTTAAGGAAACCACAGTCAGGTATTGGCCAGGCCCGTCTTTCCTGCCACACTCCTGCGTGGGGACTGATCGCGGGGAGGCTGGCTGAGGAGCGAGTCGACAAGTCTCCGTAGGGAGTCGAAAAGCTTTTGGCACACAAGGGTTTGTGGTTCTCGGGGGCGAATTCTGCCGGATCCTTGATAAAAAAACACACAGGATGGTTCGCGCGGCAGCGGAAACCGCCTAGCAAGTTACTTGGAGAGCTGAGCTTTTCCTTCCGCGCGGGGGTCGGACCCGGCCTGGCCCCGCCCCCCGCCGAGGCCCCGCCCCCCGCCGGCTGGGCATGCTCAGTGGCCCGGTCCGGCAGGTTTTGCGTGGCTGCCGGAGTTGCCCGCGACGGCTCTGCCCGCCGACGGCACGTCTCTCGGCGGCCGCGCGTTCCGGGGAAGTTAGGTGCGGGAGCAGGCGTCTGAGGAGACGCCCGAGGGCGGAGGGGACCAGCCGGGGGTCCCGGTGCTGCGGGGCGGCGAGCGGGCCGAGGGCGGCGGAGGCCGAGCCGGCGGCCGGGTGTGCCCCGCGGAGAAGCCCGGGCGGGGCGGACGCTTCCCGGACTTTTGTCCTACTTGAATCCCCTCCCCGTGGGCCGGGCCTTTCCGGCCGCCCCCGCCCCTGCCCCGCTCGTCCCCGGGAGATGTTTATGCGGACGGTGGCGTGAGGAGCGGGCGGGCGGGCCGGCGGCGCGGAGTTTCGGGTCCGAGGAGCCTCGCGCGGCGCCGAGAGAGACAAGATGTCCGCCAGGGCCGCGGCCGCTAAGGTGAGAGGGCTCCCGGCCCGCGGGGCTGCGGGCGGGGCGCCGGGGGGGACCGGGGGCACCGGCGGGGGGTCCTCGCCCCGCCCTCCCCGCGGGCGGCAGCCGGGGGCGACGGTGGCGGGGCGGGGAGGGAGGGGAGGAGGGCGGGCTGGGGGCGCGCCTGCCGCCGGGGCAGGTGCACGGCTGCCGGTGCCTGGCTCCGGCTCGCGCTGCGAGGCGACGTGCAACAGGTCTCGCGCCTGGGAAAGTCGCCCCGGGTGCGGATTCTCAGGTCCCCGAGAGCGTGTCCGCGGAGACCCGGGGGTGTCACCTGCGGCAGGCCGGTGGGTAGCCGGGGCTGTCTCTGGAGGAGTGGTTGGTACCCGGCGAAACCCTGTAGTTTCGATCTGATGTCACCCGCTGCGGTATGCGCCATGGCAGCGATAAAGCTTTGAGACAGCAAAACACTCAGCTCGAGAGTAGCTAAGGTTTATTTTGAGGTTTATTATTTGTGTGAGGCAACAGAAGGGGGAAAGTTCTTAACACTTGAATTTCAACTTTTCAGAAGTATCGCAAAAGTGTCCCTACACATGGACAGTAAGATGGATTCAAACAACAACAAAAAATACCCGGTGAATTCTGCACAAAACGACTTCCCGATTCATTTTCCCTGTGTGTTTTGAAGTGTGTTTCTTGACACAACATGTCTTATTAAGTACTACATTAAGCTAAAAAATTTAAAAACGAGTTAGACTCCTCTTTTTTTGTACAATTTAATTCTTTTAAAACATCTTAAAAGTGCTTGCTCTTTTAAACAATGACAGGAATACAAAATGTGATGAGTGGAAAAAAAAACTCCCTTAAATTTATTACTTTAAATGCAGTTTAAAACAAGTGGTGATTTTATGTATTTTTCTATTTGAAATACTTAATCCTAACCTTTGGGAGCAGATGAAGGAAGCGTCTGAATTCTTAACAGGACCATGTCTTTTGACTGGCAGTAGTTAGCAGTTAGTAGTTGAACAGATTATTTTAAGGAATGGAGTATTCTTCCTTTAGGAATAATTTAGTTTGTATCTTTTTTGAACGTACATTGATGAACCATCTAAATGTTAAGACTGGGTCCAAAAACTAGAATCAGTGCAACATTTGTTACTTATAAAACATGTTATTTACCTTTGCTGGGACTTCCTTTCCTGGGAAGAAAGACTTTGTTGCCTTATTACACAGAATGTCACTTAGTTTCCAAGTGTGAGCCCTGGTACTTGCTATTCAAGACAACACACTTGGAAAGTGTTATTACAAGAGAAGTGTTTCCAATAGCTTGCTATGGCAAGGTGATTTAAAAGGTGATTTAAAATTTACACATAAATTATGATATTGAGATTTTTATGGAACATGGTAAAGCCTTTCTAGTTAAATATTTGCATGATTAGCTGGAAATTGAAGGGTTATTTTCTCGGATGCTGTGTTGGGGCGCACTTTGAAGTCTTACGTAAAACTAGACCTACCATAAATGAGCAGGTAAATGCAGTGCTAACCAGTTGTTTCCCTAAGTCACATTTATTTTTCTGAGGGAATCAAAAATGCTGAAGAGCCCGGCTCTGTCAGTGCTTTACATGGGGTGCTTTTCTTTCTCCTACCCGGTAAAAAATTGTGCAGACACTAATTTTGCCGCTCGCTCTTCTGTTTTTAGCACAACAGTTGTAGAACTTGTGACTAAGCCAATACTTTTGATTCTGTATTTTTGTAATGGTTCAGTGGTTTTCCTCTTGCTGCTCAGGTCATCATTGCCTTTTTGAGATGTTTGGCTTGCTTCCAGGATATTGTTATTGCAATGAGTACATTTTATATGATTGTATTTACATTTTTGTATCTGTACACTTACTACTGTATGGCAAATTCTTAAAAATGAAATTTCTATGTCAAAGAGTTTGTTTAAAATTCTAATATACACCATTAAAATCTTCCTCCAAAGTCTATACTTAAGAATAAATACAACAAATAATGGTTTGTTGCCTGAATTTTGGGTGGAGGACATCAAATTCAAGACAGTGCCATAAAACTCCGAGTGAAGAGAGTCAGAACTTACCTGTGGTCCCCGAATTGAGTGCAGTGCAGTTCCAAGTATAATTCCAGTGTGACGTTATCGAAAACATGATAGCTTGATAAGATGTTTATCTTACCACATAAATGAATGGAGGGAGAAAGTCCTTTCAGAAAATCTAATTTATTATAAATTCAGAGTCGTCCCGTCCCCCCCCCCCCCCCCCCCCCCCCCGGAGCTGAGGACCAAACCCAGGGCCTTGTGCTTGCTAGGCAAGCGCTCTACCGCTGCGCTAAATCCCCAACCCCAAATTCAGGGTAATTTAAAGAAGGTTATTGGTTAAGGAATAGACTAGAGCCACACAGCTATTAGTGATTGCGATGGACTTTTTATATGTGCTATTAGTTCTGTATGGGTAATTCTTTTAATTCTCACAGTAATGCTGTGAAGTGGAAATAGTTTGCCTAGGCACAGTTAGCCCAGCAAAAGGGAAAACTATGAATAGATGTCAAACTAAGCATAGATTATTGGGAAAGAATCCATTATTCAATAAATAAAACTACAAAGACTGATTGATACCTTCTTTTAAAAATGTTTCTTTCCTGCCTCGTATGCAACAACAACAAAATCCAGATGAATCTTTGTAGTTGCTAGTTTTTTGGGTGTCTGATGAGAGCACACACATGCTGTGGTGACCCAATGGATGACAATTTTGTGGCTTTGGTCAGTCTTGCATCTGAGTCGCAAGCACCTTTATCCACTGAGCCATCCTTTCTTCCCTGCCCCTCATGAAATTTTAAGTGTTTGGAAAAATAAGTGACAAAACACTAGGGGAAAAGTGTAGGGAGACACAAGCACAAGTGTACGCGCATGTGCGCAGTGCAACCATGAATGTTTGAAAAGGGATTCTCTTTGTGCATGATACTCAGCAAGTAAAGGGGAAAGCCTTTTTCTATGTGTATGATGTACATCTGAATTTGCAATGAGTTTTTGCTTACTACTGTATTTGATAACAGTTATTTGAAAGTTGAAAACGGAAATTTGGGGATGGTTCTCTGCCTTACCAAATAATGGCTTAATTAAGGAAGAAAATAGTATTAGTAATTATTAGGAACATTTTCATTGGCTGACCCACAGAAAGTGGCTGAAGGGAGTTGAATGGCTTCTGCGATTTCAAGTTGTGTCACTTTGGAAGAAACAGTAAAAATGATTGTGTCCTCCTTGGCTATCTTAGTGTTCTGCTGTGTAATGAAATGTTTGTATCTGAGAAACAGTTTTGTTTTTCCTAGTGGCTATACCTGAAGTAATGTAGATGGATATAGTAATGATTTACAGTTTTCTTTTTTAAACCATTACTCTGTTTATTGTGAGAATTCTCAGGAATCTATACCAAGTGAGGCACAGTGAGTTTTTTCAATAGCTGAACAATTTTGAATCTGAACTGCAGAAAATATCTAAGGTAATGTGCAAAACTTGTTACATCAGTCTTTATGGACAGGGATTGTTTGCTGAGGAACTGTTAAACAAGTTTTAATTTGGTACTTAACTGATCAGTGAGTATTTGCTTCATATACTTCAAGAGTAAAGTAAAAACTCACTTGAAGCTTAAGATTTTTGCTTTATTGAGTCTGCCACCATTTGTGATCTTTGTTCTAGTGATACCCCCACTCCCCTGTGCTCACTTTGTATAGTAGTTTTCACCAGAATGTAGTATTTTAGACACAGGCTTTTAAGTGTGTAGCTGTGTTGAGCATTTGAGCTGCCATTCATTAAAGCTTTAATTCATGTAAACTGGCTGTAGTCCTCACTGCATTGTAGCTTCACAGCTTACTGATACAGTGCTCTTTTCCCCAGTAGATGTCCTCATGGTAGGAGCTTGTACAGTGAACTTTTATTTCGGATTTGAGGAAGACTTAATGCTCCCCCTTGCCTGCTGCAGTGGTAGTGTCGGCCTCACTCACCAGTAGTTAAGGAGCATGAACCAATCTGCGGCTTTTAGGGCTGTGATGGCTATTTATAGTAATTTCTTGTTTGCTTTGAGGGGAAAATTACGGTAGCTTCGCTTGTTTTGTTTTGTGTGTGTGTGTTTTTTTAATCCTAGAATTGGGATTCTACCTCTGACTTACCTGTTCTCTAATCCTTTTCTATTTAGAGACCTAAAGTAAGATCAGTATAGTTGTTAAGAGTAAATCAGAATAAATAAGATCATTGTGCTGTTATGGAAATATCTTTTTTAAAAAACCTATTTTTTGAAAAATCTTTTTTGGGGGGGGGTGTCTCAAAATGATAGTTTTAATAAAAATTTAGGAGATATAGTTTTGTTTCTTGATCTAGCTCTGATGTGTTAATAATTCAGTCTTCTGAGAGACAAGAGTCCAGCTTTAAATTCCTGTGACATCTGTCCTCCCGTGTAGCTGCAGAAGATCCCAGGCCTGCCAAGCCTTCATTCACACTCACTCCAAGTCCCTGCTCAGCCACCTAGTAATGGCTGACAAGCGGGGGAGGGGGGGGGTGGGGGGGGAGAGCGGGGCAGCACTGCTAACTAACCGCTGTGAGCAGAGCTTTTTCAAGTGTCGACTGAAATTAAAAGAGGGCTTCTGTGTAGAATGATACTCCTGAAATACTTGACGGGAATTTGTCTTCGACTTCGAACTTTGATAGGCAATGTCAGAAACAAAAAACAAAACCAAAAACCACCACCAACAACAAAAAACCAAACATCTTGTAAGTTTGGCAGCATTTCGTCTGGTGGAAAGAGATAGCCATTAGGAGAGTTGATTGACCAAGTTTCAAACTTACTCTTCCTCTGTTTCTGAGTAGCATTTCCTTTGTAAGCCAACAATAAACTAGACCTTTTGCTGTCTCTGACCTAGAGTGCTGCTTAATTTATTTAGTGCAGAGAAGAGAAGAGCGGCTTCAGGTTGCTCCTTTATGGGCCAACTATTCCATTTCTTCTTAAGCAGATAAATTCTTAATAATGAGTGAGAAGCTTGGGTAGGTATGAAGGGTGTGAGTCAGAAGTTTCATTTTATAACCCCAAAATGGATAAAATGATTGAATTCTGAATGATTGGCTGTACAGTTCACTGTAAAGCCAGTGGTGCCAAACTTTGGACCTTAAAATACACCGTTGGTGGTATAAATAGGCCCTGAGCTGTTGTATTTGTCGTACTAAATCTTTGAAAGATAGAATGTTTTTAGATTTTGTCTTGGGTGCATTTTAGTTATGTGTCGGAACAAGATGTTTGTGTGCTGGCAGAATACGAGGAAGTTTGGCTGACACATGAACTCACTTGAGTTTACCATGCACACAAAGGATATTTTCTGTGGATAGTAATGAGGAACCAAAGTTTCAAGTAAGTTTGTTTTAGTCTGCTGAAATCTTTTAAGTTTTTTATTTTTTAAAAGAGAGTACATTCCGAAGATAAAGATTTCCATTTTCAGCCAGGTGGTGGTGGTGCACATCTTTAATCTCAGCACGCAGGAAGCAGAGGCAGTCAGATCTTTGTGAGTTGGAGGCCAACCTGGTCTACAGAGTGAGCTCGGGACAGCCAAAGAGAGAGCTATACAGAGAGACCCTGTCTCAGAAAAAAATAAAATAAAAGACTCATTTTTCTTCTTTTAGGAGTTTTCACTGTTTTGATATTGGTGGTAGTGTTTAAAAGAGCGTTTTTGTTATTGTTTTGAGGTGAGTTTTCATAAAACAGATTGATCTCAGACTCATTGTGTAACTGAGGCTAGCCCTGAATTCAGTGTCTCCACTGCCAAGTACTGATGTTACTGGTGTGAACTACCACATCTGCTTTTTAAACAATTTCAGATGACTGAATATATGTTATATTTATAGTTAAATCTTTTCTCCAAATATTTTATTTATTTAAGTGCATTGATGTTTTGTCTACACGTATGTCAGTTGGAGGGTGTTGGATTCTCTGGAATTGGAGTTACAGACAGTTGTGAGCTGCCACGCAGGTCCTCTGGAAGAGCAAGGTCATCCTCTTAACAGTTGAGCCATCTCTCCAGCCCCCCAATTACATCTTTTTGTTGTTGCTTGTTTGTTTTTTGTTTTTGAGACAGGGTTTCTCTGTGTAGCCCTGGATGTCCTGGAGACCAGGCTGGCCTTGAACTCAGAGGTCTGCCTGCCTCTGTCTTTGAGTGCTGGGATTAAAGGTGTGAACCACCACTGCTGGCTAATTAAATCTTAACTTAAATCTGGAACTTAGAAGGATACCAAGAATGACTAATTGTTTTTGTTAACACTGAGTACATTTTGGTTTAGTTCTGTGCTCTTTAGAAGTTTCTAGTATAACTGGGTGGTGGAGGCGCATGCCTTTAAACCTAGCACTTGGGAGACAGAGGCAGGGGACCCCCGAGGCTGATCTCTGAGGCAGAGGCTGGCCAGCCTGTTCTATATCAGGGCAGATAGGACTACACAGAGAAACACTGTCTTGAAAAACAAAAACACAAAAGTTTATAGGATTCAGCTGCTCTGTAGTGTAATGATCAGTTTTAAAACTTGTAATTCATTGTGTAAAAACCAAAGATTTGGGGCTGGGTGCATCTCTCAGTTGGCAGAGTGCTTGCTTGTCTAGTATGCACAAAGCCCAGTGTTCAAACACTAGTACTGCATAAAGTAGGTGTGGTAATGCATGCCTGTAATCCCATCTCTGGGAAGATGGAGGCCTGAGGGTCAGTAGTTCAAGGTCATCCTCATCTATATAAGGAGTTCCAGACTATCTTGGACAACTTGTTCTGTCTAGGCTGACCTCAAACGTATTATGTGGCCCAGACTGATTTTAACTCAGTTCTGCCTCCGCCTCCTGAGTGCAGGGATTACAAGACTATCCACTGTAGTTAGCCTGCCCTTCGAAGCCTTTTATTGTAGAAAGACTTCTTGCCTTACTGACTTTGAGGGAAGGGGGGAAGTAGGTTAAGTTGTGGTTTTGTACTGGTTGAATATTGTGCAAAATGAATTATCTGAACAAAATTTCCAGCTATTATGAGTTCTAACAGTTGTATGAAAGCCACTTTTGGTTAGTTTTAATTTTGAGAATATTTTATGATTAAATCTTAAATCTATAGTGGGCATCCCCTTACTTGATTCTGGTAAGACTATTGAAATCTCCAATCAAGAGGTAGATGTGTTTTAGACAAAAACATCTAAACTAGATCTGGCTTTCAAAATGTAAATCTTTTTCAGTAGTATCATAGAAAAGGACTTTAGAAGACTTACTCAGTAATTTTTTTTATTTGTACTGGACTATTTAATCAAACAAAAATATACTGTACTGACGCTATATTGCCTGTAAAATTGGAAATGAGTGGGCATTGAAAATAGATTCTGCATTTATGTTGAGTGCTGACTCACAGATACTGAACTTAGTGTTTCATAGATATGCTTATTTGATGTTTAGAGTCCTATTAGGTACTATTAATCTCTTTTACAGGTGAAGGATCCTTTTACAGGTGAAGAATCCAAGGCTAATTCATTTGCTATAGTTAGTCACACATCTGATTATAACTCAAACGTGTACATTTAAATGCTCCTGTGTTCTAAATGAGCATCAGACGAACATTCGTATGTGTTAGGTGAGTCTTAGACTGGACAAGTAGGATGAGTCATGGAAGCTGGAAGCATCCTACTACTGTATTTGTTAGGAACAAGCTGCAGTGAAGGAAGCACCTACTGGAGCTCCAGCTGGTCCCTTTCCTGGGGTCAGACAAGCCAGATCTTCCGGTTTTTCAAAACAGGTTATAAATCTGGATTTTGACATAAATGCTTTGACTTAAAACTAGCCAGCCCAGTTAATTTTTTTTATCTTCTTATTGTGAAACATAGCATTAATGTATAAAAATGCATTAGGCAAATGTTCATAAATGAATTATAAAGTGGAAAGCCATGTAAACACTGCGTACCTATCAGCAGGCCAGATTCTATACAGCAAGAAGTCCAGTATGATAAGTTCTTAAAAAATATTGTCAGCTGGGCAGTGGTGGCACACACCTTTAATCCCAGCACTCAGGAAGCAGAGCCAGGTGGATCTACAAGGCCAGCCTGGTCTACAGAGCGAGATCCAGGACAGGCACTAAAGCTACACAGAGAAACCTCTGTCCCGAAAAACTAATACATATAAATATATATATAATATATAAATATAATATATAATATATAAATATTATATATATATATATATATATATATAGTCATTGAATAAGCTTAAGTTTTTTTTGCTTACTGAGTTTAGGGTCTAGGTTTTGAGTTTTGGGGGATCTATCTACCATTTGCTACTGTCTCACCTATTTAAAAGCACGCAGGAGTAGAAAAGGCAAACAGTACCCAGCTCAGATAGTTGTATAACTCCACTGAGAACCTAGCACATAGTAAGTTACCATGATTGGCACATCTTTTTAAAACATTGTAAATGAAGCTATTTTAATATTGGAGAAAGCCATGTAGGAATTACGGTTGAGCTTATTTATTTACAAAATTCATTCAGTAGATAAGTAGATTCAATTCAGCAAGTTATTTTTTAGTTTCAGAAAAGGTGCTTGGGCTCTTGAGATACTTAGGAAAACTATCTTGCATTAGCGTTAAGAGCTACAGCCTGGTTTGGCAATGGAGGCTTTGAAGTACATTATAAATCCAGTGTATATGACTCAGTTTGGATAGTCACCTTAGTGATGAGTGAGTGATTATCAAGTCTTTCAGTTTTTTAACCAGTTGAGCACGTCTGATCTTTTCATTGTATTCTGCCTTATTTTCTACCACTTACTACCTTCCCTCTTCACATATGTAACATACACACGTGCTCTCTTTGGAGTGCTAAAGTAGCCTTCTAAAGAATATCTTAGACTCAGTTTTTCCAAAATAAAGAATCGTTGTTTGTCCTTTGATAGTTTTACACACACACACACACACACACACACACACACACACACACACACAATGTATCTTGATCATAGTCAGCCCAAATCTCCCTACCCTCAGCCCACCCTACCCCCTTTGTAATTCATTGAGTCCAGTTAGTGCTGATTGTATGTATAGGTTGGGGGGTATTTTCGAAGGCACAGGCAACCTACCAGTGACCACACCTCCCAAGAAAAACAACTTCCCCTCCTCCAGCAGCCAACTTTCCCTCTTCAGCTAAGGTAGAGTCTCATGACCCCCTCACCTACCCATGCTTGGTCCTGTGCAAATACCACAGCTGCCATGAGTTTATGAGTCCAGAAGACAGCATCTCACAGCACGCCTCCTCCTCCTCTGGCTCCTAAGTCTTTGCGTCTTCTAGTCCGTGCTGTTCTGAACTGTAAAAGTAATCTTTTCAGAATCTAAGTGTTATGGTTAGTTTCTCTACCATGTCTTCTAAAATGCACCCAAACGTTCACTCATTCTAAAGTTTCTGTGTTCTCTGGCTTTAGGTAGTAAAAGATCAAAATCGTTAACATGGTCAGTAAACTGTTACTGGGCTGTTGGGCTGTTGTTCACTTGATGACCTCATCGTTCTCTTTCTCTTCGCCCTCTGTTGACAGACTTTGCTTTCCACTTCTCATTTATTAAACTGTCCGTGTGTGTGTGTGTGTGTGTGTGTGTGTGTGTGTGTGTGTGTGTGTGTGTGTGGTTTGCTCACAGAGACCAGAAGAAGGTGTCAGATCCCCCTGGAGCTGGAGTTCCAGGTGGTCGTGAGCTCCTTGAGATGGCTATTTGGATCCTAACTCTGGTCCTTTGAAAGAGCTGTAAGCATGCTTAACATCTGAGGCATCTCTTCCAGCCCTCTTCAGTTCTCCCATGCACTTCCTGCCAGGTTTCTCTTTGTTCCTCTTAGGACACTGGTTTTCTTTCTTGGTAGTGCTCACTTAAGCCTGTGATTATATATCAAGTCAGGAAGTGTTTGGGTCATATGTGTCTCCCATGAGAGTATAAGCTCTGGGAGAAGCATGGTCAGATTTGATTGTGCCTGGTTATTTGCAGAGCTTAATACAGTACCATAGCATATAATAAATTCAGATATTTTGCTAGGAATTGGGCTTTTGATTAGACTGCTTTCTTTACCGGAATGTTTCCCACATTCATCCCTCACCCATCTAGCATTGGTTTCTTTTTTCCTCAAGAGCTTTGTCCTGAGCCCAGAAACTAGGTCAGAACTCAGGAGTGTCAAGATCCCTGTTATCTTTCTACTACTTAGAACTCATACCTATTGTCTGCCGGCAGTTTAATAGTTAACTTTTTTACACTGTTACATACTTCCTTGTTGTGTTAGATGATCTTTTAAAATGCTCCTGTAAGATGCTTATCTCTAAGATTCCCTGTACTTTTTCTTTTCTGGAGAAGAAGGCAGCTGCTGAAGGAACTGGTCGAAGGGTCATGGTAGGGGCACTCTTTGTTTGGGTCTTCTCAGAAAATGATTTCTAGTTCCTTCAAGTTTCTTTTTTTAAGTGACAAACATCTCAAATGGAAGCTATGATGAAATCTCCCATGTATTCTCATTTCAGTACAGACAGCAATTAATGAACCCATTATCACATAACATTTTTTGGTTTGCTTTTATAAGATCTTTCCTTCCACTTTCTCTTCTCCCCCTCTTGGTCTCTCGAAGCCCAGGCTGGTCTGAAACTCGGGTGTGATGTGCCTGCAGCTCTCCTGAACTCGTCCTCCTCATCCTTCCCTTAAGTGCTGAGATCACAGGCAGAGGTCACTGTACCTGGCTTTATAAATGGGAAGTGTTTGCTTAGATTTTTTATTTAATTAACATTTTTTCATGTATTTTACATACCAACTACAATTTCCCTTCCCTCTTCCCATGTCTCCCCACCCCCACCCTTCTACCCCCTTCCCCGTCCACTCTTCCTCTGTCTCCATTCAGAACGGGCAGGCCTCCCATGAGCTTGAACAAAGCATTTGCCTAGATTTCTTAATACACTAGGTGTCACCAGATGATGGTGTTTAAATTTTATTCTTTTATGATTTATTAGCTGGAATATCTAAGAAAAACTTCCTTTCATGTACTGTTTGGTTACCCAGGGGTACTGTTTGTATAAGAAAGACAGAATAAACAGTCCCTTGCCAGTACTAGTACCAGAAAAAATGTACCAGTTTTTCAAAGTACTATATTAATTGTTCCAATGTTTTTCTTTTTTAAAAAGATAGACAAATGGGCAAATTATATTTGATTTACTTTTATCAATTCCATTACAACTTTTATCGTCAAGTTACTTTATTTTGAAGTATTTCTAACAGTACATTAAAGGAAAAAGAGATCGTGGTATATATAAGTTAATTTTCAAATTGGATATACCTCTTTGCCTAGCTTCTGGAGCAAAAAGGAATCTTACTAATATCTCAGAGTTTTTTTTCCAACTTCTGTGCCTGTGTACAAGGGTAACTCTACCCTGACTTCTAATTGGTACACTACCTTTGCTTAATTTAAAACTCATGTTGTTCTAGCCGGGCGGTGGTGGCGCACGCCTTTAATCCCAGCACTCGGGAGGCAGAGCCAGGCGGATCTCTGTGAGTTCGAGGCCAGCCTGGGCTACCAAGTGAGCTCCAGGAAAGGCGCAAAGCTACACAGAGAAACCCTGTCTCGAAAAACCAAAAAAAAAAAAAAAAAAAAAAACTCATGTTGTTCTGTGGGTTATAAGATTTATACGTGTTTGTTCACTTTGGCAAGTACAAAAGTTTAAATATATGATTATAAAGCCAACCTTTTCCTGTGAATATATAAATATGCTTTCTTCTTTACAAAGTTGGCACCATTTTCTTTTTTTCAAGATGACTTTCTGTATTAACTTCTGAAATACTGTATTTATAGAGATGTTGGTTTTCCTGCCGTTGTCTGTCAGTGTGGTCACACATTTCTGACACAGTTGTGTTCAGTTGTTACTTCATTTCTGTTGAAACTTGATCCTTTAGTCCCTGTGTGCTTGTTTTAATTTATTTAATTTAATAATTTATTGAATTCTTACATTTAATGAGTTGCTTTTTTCTTGTATTTGTGAATTTTGTTGAGTTCCTGACTTCTCCTGGAGTCTCTTCAGGACCTCACTTCATTGAACTTGAGATTGATCTTTTTTCACTACCTCTTGGCATCTCTGTCTCGAGAATTTAAACAGTACCCCTCAGATCATTACCACTCTATGCCATCTGCTATCTTTTAACACGTATCCTATTTCCTATCTTAGTACTTCACCTATAGAGCAGTGGGTAGAGTATGATGTGTATTTGAAAATTCATAGAGGGTCAGGATCCATTCCCATACTTCTTAGTTCCAGACTCAGTCTTATGCCAAGAAGTAGTCTTGTTTTCTACTTTAGGTAGAATAAAAAGCTAACAACAAAAAAAGTAAAACACAAAACAAAATAAAAGCAAACTTTACAGCTCCAGGGAAAGTAGGAACAATTCAGGTCGAAGAGTTGCTTCCAGAAGGAGCCCAGAAAGAGCAGGACTTGATTTTCCTAATGGAGGGCTGGGAGCCATGCAAAAACTGTTTAGGTTGCTTTAACTCTTGTGTGTGGTACCACCACCACCACCCACCCCGACAGGGTTTCTCTGTGAAACAGCCCTGGCTTTCCTGTAGACCAGGCTGGCCTCCAAACTCACAGAGATCCACCTGCCTCTGCCTCCGAGAGCTGGGATTAAAGGCCTTCACCACCACTGCCTGGCGGAAATTTTCTTCTTTTGAGATGTTAGATAATAAAGTATATTGCTATCAGATTGCGAGATCTTCAGTTCTTGTATTTTGGTGTGTTCTCTGGACTGTAAATAATATTTTGTATTAACTCTGTTGGTTCTCATCAGCAACTTGTTTAGTTCTCTTGATCCTTCCTTCCTTCCCCTAAAATAGTTGTGGTCCATGGGGTCATCTTAGTCCTTTGTAACTAGATACAGTTTCAGTGCTGCAGTCTTTGTAGATTGCCCTTAGATCTTTGTCTACTCTAGCTCTCAGTCTTTTTTTTTTTTTTTAAGATTTATTTATTTATTGTGTATGCAGTGTTCTGCCTGCATGTATGCCTGCATGCCAAAAGAGGGCACCACCAGATCTCATTATAGAAGGTTGTAAGCCACCATATGGCTGTTGGGAATTGAACTCAGGACCTCTGGAAGAGCAGTCTGGGCTCTCAACCTCTGAGCCATCTCTCTAGCCACCTAGATGTCAGTCTTGATCTTTCAAACATGTATACCCACTTACTTGCCCAATTTCTGTATCTCTGCTGTGATGGTTCCCGGTACTTGAAATTAAGCATGTCTGAGATTGCATTTGTAATTATGGCCTGCCGTTTCAGAGCTGCCCCCCCTTCTTCTCAGGTTAACTCTCCTCTAACTGATCTTTCTGCCTTCAGTCTGCCTTCCACTTATAGTCTTTCCATTGAGTTTTCCCCATGACGTCACAGCACGTGTGATGTGCCTGGAGGTTTGCTGTTTCTCTGTTCAGCCTTCCCCTCTTTCGCAGATAGTACTGTTCAGTCATAGGAAAATGAGCTTCTTGTCAGTTCGCTCTCCTGCCTTTCTCCCACTTGATTTGTAGTTGGCCTGAAGGGTGATGAAACTGCCTAGAATTAGGATCTAGAGTTGGCAGGAAGCCCTTCAGATTTGGTGATCTGAGTAGTGTATTTGCCAGCTGGAGCTTAGAACAAAGAAACCAAACAAACTCTTGGCAAATTCTGAAATAAAGCTTTTTTTGCTTCTTTAGAAATTATGATTCTAGGCAGTTGATATCAGCTTAGAAGTGTATGCAAAACTAATTCAGCAACCATGAATTGCAGTCACTTTTGATACTAATTATTGAATTTGTGACCTATCCTTTAGTATACTTTAATAAATAGACTTTTGGAACTGGGAAGACCTTTTTCCTTGAAATAATTCAGTCTAATTTTCTGATCTTATAGGTGAGGAAAACTAAAATCTCATTTCAAATTTATAACAGACTTGGGTGCTGCTCTTATTTTTGGGCTAGCTCATTTTCTGTGTATCTTGCATAGTTAATGGAGAATACTAGAAGCAGCATCATGCTTAGTGGATTATCCCCTGTTCTTTAGTTTCCTACAAGCCTAAACACTTTAGAATGGGACTGGTGTGGTTTAACAGAGGCCCTTGGGTAGGTTTTACAATGATTCTTTTTTAAAAAGATTAATAATAAGTTTACAGCATGAAAATGAAGTTTGCACTTAAATTTATTTGCACAAGTAATCAGATGAGCATTATAAAACAGTACAGAAGGACTTATAGTGAAAACAAACCTCCCCAGCTCGGTTTCTGTTTCTCTTCAGAGGCTGTTCTATCTTAGGTATCTCCCAGAGGCTGTGCTCCCTGTCCTAAAGGATCCAGTTCCCACCCATTAATGATCATTTTCATAATTTAATAAATGAAACCTTTAAAACAACAAGTCCAACTAGAAGCAAATATTTGAGGCTTCAGGTATCAATGGAATGTTAATGTAGTTTGAAATATGTTGCCAATTTAGTATGAGTGGAAAAAGAACAAAAAGATAAAACACCTGATAGAAATATACCCATGGTCCCTTTATTTCAAGCTGATCAATGTGAACGTTTTTCATGTCTTTTCAGCCTTCTCCCTACTTACACTGAAACAGAATTAGATTCGACAATACCCAAGCTGTTTTGTAACCTGCTTTCCTTTGCCTAACAATGTAAACTATGTGATCGTCACAACAATGCAGAGAACCACACACTTGTTACCAGGGAAAGTACCTGTTATCAGGTCACTTACAGTTTGGACTGATAGGGATTAAAAAGTCATCGAAGCACTGCTACTAGTTAACAAAGTGGATCCAGAAAAAACCAGTTTAGAGCTATGCAAGCAGTTCTCATTGTTAATGTCAGCTGAGATTGCACAGACTGGCAGTTACTGCAGACGTTTTATTATGTGTATTTTAGTGGAGCTGCTGAGAGTTAATGCATCTACTTATCACTGTCACTGATTCACATTGATGGAGGAGGGTTTGTGGAGGGTTTGTTGTTGTTGTTAGTGGTGGTGGTATTGTGTATGTGTGTTTAAAAAAATCTGGTCAGTTTTTGTTTAAAACAAAACAGCTTTGTGTCCAAGGGAGTCTTATTAAAAGAAAGTTTTGCTGCTCATGATTGGAAGATTGAAACAAAAGCTGGTGAGGTTGGCAGTTCTTATCTCTGGGAGTGAACAGAGAGATCCTTTCTCTTTCTCCCCTTATTCATTTGGGAGGAAAGTCAATCTAGTTGCTTTGAATTTAGGGAAGCAGGCTTTCTTTATAGGGGTCTATTTTCTAAGGTGCCATTAATCTTCAATTAAAATTGCTGTGGGAAAAAAGAAATGGTTCCCTGGCACCTTGATGCACAGAGTCTTGTGATGCTACTGATACCCATGGAACAGAAACAGATCTCACTTGTGAAAGATGCACTTATAGTAATAGCTGATGAGGGATGTCCCCAGAATGCCATGCATGGTACTGTCCCCTTTCACCCTACATTTTGATAACTCTGAAAAATCTATTTTAGAAATAAATACATATTAGGCACTCTAGTTTATTTAAAAAGTAAAAAGAGACTATTACTGTAAGCCATGAAAAGCAGTTAGCCCAATTCAAAAGAAATTTGCTTTTAAATTTTTAGTGTTCATCTTTTAGATCATTTCTTTTCTCCATGAGAGATTAATAGTGGGAGATAAAAACTCAGCTACCCTGTGGTTTGGCTAGGATCTACACTGAAACTTGGATTGATTTTTATGGTTCTGGGGGGCATGAGAGACTTGAGATTTGTGTTTTAATGTTTTGTAGATGCATGTTTGTGATAGGTGTAACATAAAAGCCACCTTCTGTATGGCTGTGAATGAAGTTAGAGGAAGTGAGTCTGACAGAGAACTGAAACTGGACGGAGCAGTGTTGCTTGTGACTTTAAAACAACCTATCAGATGTTCTTCATCTGGTTCCTGGAACAAGTATTTATAAATACCGAGGTCAGAGGTATTTTGCTTTTTCTTGCTTTTCACACCATGAAGAACACTCTTAAATGTTCACTTAGATATTTTAAAAGTGTTGTATCTTTTATTCTAGCCTGTCTGATGGTGAGCATAAAGTTGCTGAATTAGCTGGCTCAGACTTGATTTCTGCTTGCGTTAAATGTAGAGCGGCATCTGTCCAAATTAAGTTAAAAACAAAGGAAGTTCCTGGGTCTGGTTTCCTATCTCTTAAAACAAAAACAAACAATCCTTTCATAGTTACTAAGTGTTTTCCAGAATATTTTTAATATTAATAGTGTGAGTTTTGGTATTTTATTATGCTAAGTTGTTTCCAGAATGCTTTCCTTTGCTTTATTAAAAACTTATTTCTTTTAGTAAGGTAAATGCTTTGTTTTCTTTTCCTTTATCAGAGCACAGCAATGGAGGAAACAGCTATATGGGAACAGCACACAGTGACGCTTCACAGGGTGAGTCTCTGCTGCAGTAAATAATCTGTGTTATAATTCAGGATACTGGCAGCTTTGAAAACAATAGAGGAAAGCCAGCTGTCAGGAAGCCAACAGAAAGGGGAAATTTTTTCTATATTCTTTTGTTTAAAATTAGATTTGTAATAAATTCTTCATTAAGGTCAGAAGTGAGCATGATTACTTTTTCACATATCCTTTTGGTTATTTCTTGTGTATTTGCTATTTTTAATCTCTGAATTTAACTTGTTTGTTGCTTAGAATTTTGAATGAAAAGATAAAAGATTATATATTAAATTATAAACTGATTGTATATACATGTTTATAGGCTTGGGGTTTAATTTTAAAGCAAGTTATGTTCCTAATAAAATCTTGAAAGAAGGCTTAGTATGTAGCTCAGTTGATAGTGTGCTTAGATTTAGCCCTCATGTAGCTCTGAGTTCCATCCCTGTCTGAAATCCTGGCACTCAGGAGATAGAGGCAGGAGGATCAGAAGTTTAAGGCCATCCTTAGCTACTTAGAAGGTGTGTGTGTGTGTGTGTGTGTGTGAGAGAGAGAGAGGGGGGGGGAGGGAGAGGTCATGTAAGATAAGTGTTCATTTGAAGCATGTACAACCTAAACAATTGCAGATGATCAGGAAAAGATTATTGGTAAACACAGTGGAAATAAGAGCTTCGAAACCAGGCTGGTCTGGGTTTTAATTCTACTTTGAAGAAGTGACCCAATCTGTCTTGTAAAACCTTGGTGTTTACATGTTTAAAATGAGGCTAGGAGTTGGAGACATGGCTCCAAAGGAAATAGTGCCTTCTTTTCAAAAGAATTCAAGTTTAGTTCCTGGTACCCATGTGGATTGCTCACAGCTGTCTCTAACTCCTTCTCCAAAGGATCCAATACCTTCCTCTGGCCTCTGTAGATACACACACACACACACACACACACACACACACACACACACACACACACACACACACACACACACACACACACACACCAAACAAAACAAACTTAAAAATTAGCTGGGCATGGTGTCATACACCTTTAATCTCAGCACATGGGAGGCAGAGGTAGGTGGATCTCTGAGTTCAAGGCTAGCCTGTTCTGTATATCAAGTTCCAGGATGGCTAGGGCTACATAGAGAAACCTTGTCTCAAAAAATAAAAATGAAATAAAATAAAATAAGATAGGGCTAATGGCACCAGTGCATGCTTTATCTGTTCAGATGTCTCCCAAAATTCACCCATTTTTTTCTTTGAGTAAAGCTCACTCTACTGATGGTTTTCCTGCTTAGAAAATGTTTAAATAATGTCATATACCTTACACTGATTATTCCTGAGAAGTTAACAAGTGGGGTTGGGGAAATCATGTTCTTGGACACTACTGCTGATTATCTAACTCATGAGTGTTTGAATCTGCACATGGTGATAAAGAGTCAGTTAATTATTCAGTTTTGGGCAGATATGGTTGACCTTTTTCTATCTCACTAAATGAAGAAATCATTTTAATAATATGTATCTTAACTTTTAATTCGTAAAGCTGAAATGTAGCTTCCTGTTTGAATTGTGCTTAATAGGTAGCATGTTTAAATCAGATGTATGATACATAAAATAATTTTATACTTCATGTCTTTCATTTGGCTGGGATATAATGGCTTAGTAGCATTTTAAGTATTACATTTATTTTTCTTAATACCTTTATCATTTTTGTTGATGTAATTTACATAAGGGTAAATATATGCTCATGTAGTATACATTTCTGAGTTTTGACAGTCACATAATATCACAGTAAAAATGCAAAGTGACTCCATTACCTTAAAACTTTCCTTTAGGCCCTTTGTAATCAACTCTGTCTCTTCACGTTCGGCCTTGAACCAATAATCTGTCGCCTTAAACTTTGACCTTTTCTGGGATGTCATATAAATAGATTTATGTAATAAGTAGCCTTTTGAGACTGACTTCATATGCTTAGATTAATGCATTTGAAACTTTTCCATAATCTTGTTGTATTGGTATCTAGTTCCTGCTTATTACTAAATTCCATCCCATTGTATGAATGTATAATAGTTTACTCATCCTATAGTTGATGGTACATTTAGGTTGTTTGTTGATTATGAATAAATCTGCTTTAGGATACAGACTTTTGTTTGACCATAACTTCATAAATAAACTTTGTAAATAGTTAGAAATGGAATGGCAATGGATTTTATGCTAGCTGTTTAATTTTATAGGAAATTACCAGCCTGGATATACCTTCTCATCAGCAATGGATGAGTGTCACTCATTTATCTCATCAGCTCTTGATATTGTCAGTTTTAACCATTGAGTTTAACCATTTGAATAGATGTCTAGTAGTCTCTCATTGTAGCTCTTTTAGTTTGTATTTCTCTGGTTAATGCCGAGCACCTTGTAATGACCAGTCTTCATTGCCAAGTTGAGTGGGTTTGGAATCATTAGGAGACAAACCGAGGCATGTCTGTGGAGATGTTTCCAAACAGGTTTCTCTGAGGAGGGAAGACCCACACTGAGTATGGGTAGTACCATTCTTGGGGTCCTGGGACTTGTGGAGTACAGGGTCTCTCCACTTTCAGACTGAACAGACTGACCAGCTGCCTCACACTCCTACCACCATGCCATCTGTATTCTACCATCCCTACCATGCTGAACTGTATTCTTCTACCATGAACCAGAATAAATCCACTCTCCTTCTATTAACCTGATTCTTGTCGGAGACTTTCCCACAGTGATGGATAACTAATCCTTCATTCTCCATTGCCCTTTAGTCCCCCAGTGATCCTGGGGGTTGAGCCCAGTGCCTGTATAGCAGGAAACTGTGTGACCACTAGCCACACTGCCCGACCTATTGAACGTGCTTTGATATGCTTGTCCACATTTTTTTTTCTTTGATTAAGTGTCATTGTACTTTGCTTTCTATTTCTGTGATAAACACCATGACCAAGACCAATTTGTGGAGGAAAGTGTTTATTTGGCACACATGTCCTGATCACAGTTCATCACTGAGGGAAGTCAGGGCCAGAATTGGAGGGAGGAACCTAGATCCAGAGACTGAAGCAGAGACCACGGAGAAGTGCTGCTTGCTGGCTTGCTCCTCTTTGCTTGTTCAACTCGATTTGTTTTTTTGAGACAGGGTTTCTCTGTGTAACAAACAGTCCTGGCTGTCCCGGAACTTGCTTTGTAGACCAAGCTAGCCCTGAACTCACAGAGATTCACCTGCCTCTGCCTCCCAGGTGCTGGGATTAAAGGTGTGCCACCACCACCCAGCTCACCTTGCTTTTTTATACAATCCAGGTCAGACCTCCTCAGGGCTGGGCCCTCCCACAGGTGATCAGTAATCAAGAGAATGTCCCACAGACTTGCCTACAGTCTGATGGAGGCATTTTTTTCAGCTATGGTTCCTCTTCCCAGAGGAACTTAGGTCAGGTTGACAGATAACTGGCACAAATGTGTTCAGGTTTGTTTTTTCAAAGCTGTCACATATGCATAACAAAAAAATTGTCACCTGGAGTTCCGCGAACCCTGGAAGCGCGTCCGGCCTGCCCCTGCCGGGAGGTAGAAGTTGGTGAGGGCCCGGGTGGGAGAGATCTCCTCTGATAGTGCGTTGTCCCCGCAACGGATCTGAACCTAACGCGATCTCGAAAAGCCCAGGACTCTGCTCCCCTGCGTCATGGCAGTCCCAGGTTGTAACAAGGACAATGTCCGAGCAGGCTGCAAAAAGTGTGGTTACCCTGGTCATCTGACCTTTGAGTGCCGCAACTTTCTCCGGGTCGACCCCAAAAGGGACATCGTGTTGGATGTCAGCAGTACAAGTAGTGAGGACAGCGATGAAGAAAACGAGGAGCTGAATAAACTGCAGGCTCTGCAGGAGAAAAGAATAAATGAAGAAGAGGAGAAGAAAAAAGAAAAAAGCAAGGAGAAAATTAAATTGAAGAAAAAGAGGAAAAGGTCTTATTCCAGCTCCACTGAAGAGGACACTTCAAAACAAAAGAAACAGAAATATCAGAAAAAAGAAAAGAAAAAAGAAAAAAAGAACAAATCAAAAAAAGGAAAACATCACAAAAAAGAAAAAAAGAAGAGGAAAAAAGAAAAACGTTCTTCCCCTAACCATTCTGAATTCACCAAAAAGTAACCGAATCTTTGGCCTAACTCAGGAAATTGAAGAATTCAATATTTTTCATTATTGTACCTTCCTTGGAATAGCTATGTAATTATGCTTTGCAGAAAATCCCAGCCTCTTCCATAAAGACAGTTTTCACATGTTGAGACCCTTATCTCTCTGCCCATCTGTATTAAATCCATCTTATTACTTGACAGCCATGTCTCAAGTATAGATGTTTGTAAATGCAAAGCACATCCTTTTGGGTATGTGTGTTTCTGGGTGTTGGGCATGAGTTATTTATCACATGGCTTTACTGAAGTCCAACCAAGTCATCTCCATAGCAGCTACTGAGTGGTGTCCGCCTTCCAGTGACATAGCTAGGTTGGTGGTAGTGATTTGCTCTTGATACTGAGGATTTTAATAGCTTTATCTACTGTGTAATGTATAAAGATAGTGAAGTTCTTCACTGTTGTTTTTAAATCTCTAGGCTTTTTAAATAGTATCATTGAAGAGAAAACTGCTTTACCGATCTCAAATTTTTAAATGAATATAGGAAGATAATAATGAAAGTAAAAAAAAAAAAATTGTCACCTGCTGGGAGGTAGTCCCAGCACTCAAACTCATCGAGATCCACAGAACCAGGTGGATCTCTGTGAATTTGAGGCCAGCCTGGTCTCCAGAGAGAGATCCAGGACAGGCTCTAAAGCTACACAAAGAAACCCTGTCTCAAAAAACCAAAAACAAACAAACAAATGAATGAATGAATGAATAAATGAATGAATAAAAAATTGTTACCTGTTAAAATTCATCTTCCATGTTTTAATTAGGTCATTTTACCCCTATCAAATATGACTTGAGAATGTTTTCTTCATTATATGGATTGCCATTTCATTTAACTCTGGTCTTTTGCACATAGAGTTTTGTGTGTGTGTGTGTGTGTGTTCTGGATACAGATTCATCAAGTATTGTTTTACATAGTCCCCCCCACCCTCACCCCACCTGGGGTTGTTTTCTGCCAGCATTTTTATTTTCATCAATCATGTTTTTTGGTTTTGAATCTCAAAAATCTTTGCAAACCTTGAAGTAAAAGGTTTTCTATATGTGTTTTCTAGAAGTTGTATGTGGGTTAAATTTTGTATATGATAAAAGAAATAAGAGAGTATTTTATTCATATGGATGTCTTACTATTTTAAGCAACCATTTTGTTGAAAAGATTACATTTCTACATTTAGTTGCCTTTCTACATTTAGCAAAAATGAATTGACTATGTACGTGTGCATCCATATTTTTCATTCCCTGCTCTTTTTATTGACCTCAGCCTTGATTGCTATAGCTTTTTAATTTTTATGGGATCAAACTCAGGATCTCATGCATGTCAGGGACTTTGCTGACCAACTACACCACTTCTCCTTTCACATTAAGAATAAAGAACTGAGCAATTAGGCAAAGTATGCTTCTACTGATGCCAATTTCACCATTACAAGTACTTGATTTTGCAAGATCATTGTTAAAATTATTTGACTCGACTTACATATATACGCACCTGTGTGTGTGTGTGTGTGTGTGTGTGTGTGTGTGTGTGTGTGTGTAAATAAAGAAGAGATCATGAATTTGAGAGGGATGGGAGGGCCACAGGGGGAAGAAAGAAGAGTAGAAATGATATAAAGACAGTACTCCTGTATGAGAATCTCTAAAACACTTAAATATTTCAATTAAAATAAAAGTGTCTAAATAAGGGAAAGTATACACAAAGTGGTTAGTTGTACAAAATCAATTACTGCTTTTGTATGAAGCTAAATTTTATAAGACATAGGAAGCTTGAAAAATTTTTTAACTGTACATAATAAGAGGTTAAGATAGCTAGGTATTCATTGAAATATCTGTTAATTTCATCACATATAATTCAAATCAAACTGTGGGTCTGCAAATCAGATACTGTCAGGCTAACTGCCATCTATGACCCTTGTACATTTTAACTCAGAAGATATGTAAATTTTACTAATTTTAATTTTCCAAATATTCTTGAAAAGAATTATCCGACTCATCCTCTAATTTTTTTTTTTTAAAAAAATGTCATTTATTTGTCACATATCAACTCTATATCAGGTGAGGAGGAGGCAGAGGCAAGTGATCTCTGAGTTCAAGGCCAACCTGGTCTATGAAGTGAGTTCCAGAATAGCCAGGGTTCTGTTACACAGAAAAACCATGGCCCAAAAAAAAACACAGAGCATCACCTGTCCTTGTTCATTGGCTCTTGGTGTTTTCATATTGTCTTAAACGCCCAATTTCAGTGTTACTGCAACAACAGTTACTAGTATTTGTTCTAAACAATGAATTGTGTGATCCAAGTTATCAGATATTAATAACTTCCAACAAGTTGGAACAGTTGGAACAATTCAGAGCTTTGAGCCATGCTCTAGAAAAACATTTCCAGCAGCCGGGCAGGATTTATTCCTATTGCATCCTGGATATAATCAATTGCATTTGTTGCTGTGGGAACTTGAAACCTTCCTGCTTCAAACTTTTAATTTAAGGAGTACTGTGAAGGGCTGGAGAGATGGCTCAGAGGTTCTCAGTTCATTTTCCGGCGTTAGTGGCTTACAACTATCTATGATGAAATTTGATGCCTTCTTCTGACATGCAGGCGTACAAGCATACATAACTGTATACATAATAAATAAATGAATATAAAAAAAGGTGTTTGGAGTATTTTCATTGTGTTGGATAGACTTTGGGTCTGGTTCATTTTAGTGTATGATGTTTTATTTTCAACTTTTTTTAACTGATAAATTTTATAAAATTAAAAAAATACTAAATTAAAAAGAGGTGGGGAGGGGGGAGAAAAGTTATTCCTGCAGGGAAGGAGGTGAAGAAGAAGTACAGTCTCTTTGGTCTTTTTGGTGAGGCAGAGGCAATTCGATGCTGTGTTCCCAGCACAACACTTAACACCTTTTGGAAACCAAAGAGCTGTGAATTTGACATACCCCTCTTATCTGTTTACCTCTGATGAACCCTCCAGGGGAACTGGCATCTCCTAAAGCTCACGGCAGACACTGAATGCAGCCTCCACTGGTCATCACACTGCCAGGTTTGCCTGAGAACTGCCTATCTGATTGATGAGAGAACACTTGTAACACAGACACAAAACCACATGGTTTCCTCAACATTCAGAATTGTGCTCCATTTCCTTGAGCTAATGAGACACAGATTCGTAGTACTTCCTCATACCTGAATTCCTAACAGTATCAAAGAAAATAGCACAGAGAAGAAACATTTTTAAAAATGAGGTGGTGGTTGTTGGTGTGTGTGTGTGTGTGTGTGTGTGTGTGTGTGTGTGTGTGTGTGTGTGTGTGTACAAGTGCTCGTACCTGAGGTTGATAATACTGGGTATCTTCTTCTGATGTTCTCACCTTGGTTTTTGAGATAGGGTCTCTCACTGCACTGGAGCTCACAGGTTACTAGACTGGCTGGCCAAAACCCTCCAGGAATCTGCCTGTCTTCACTGCTTCCCAGCACTAGAGTTAGAGACGCACAGCCACCACACCCATTTTTTATAGGGGTCCTGGAGACCCAAGCAAAGATCTCCAGGCTTATGCAGCAGGCACTTTGCCAAATGAACTCTCTCCCCAATCCCAGGACCATACTTTAACTAATATGCGTATCTTTGTTTCATTTTCTTTGTTTAATAACTAAAGCACTAATAGGAGAAATGTAATGTGGTAATAGTAAATTATACCTCTAGTTTCCGATGGGTGATTGGCTGACTCCGCTAATATTCTGTTCTCATTGTTAGAATAGAGCTACAGTAGACATTTGGAGTGGAAGCTATTGGAGCTTCATGATAAATTTTACTTTTAGTATCAAATACATTCTATGTACTTAAAAACCACCCACACCAAAAAATTCATGACAACGTTAGAACTAGAAAAACAATTCGCTTTATATCCTTCTTTTATGAAAGAAAGCTCATGCCCATTACCCACATTTAGTCCTTCCTCATCACCTTACATTTTGCCTTTCTTGTTCTCTTTTTTCATGCTATATACTATACCCACATATGCATTTGTTTACTTATATACATATATTATTGGGTAGATTCTGCATATTAGAGAGAACACAGGGTCCCCCCCCCTTAGATTATGTGATTTCACTTAATTATTTACAGAAAATACCCTACTTAGTCTACTAGAAAACTTTTGGACCTAAACACCGTAAAGTTGCAGGATATAAAATCAACATTAGAAAAACCAGCAACCTTCCTTTATAGTAACAGTCCTCTCTCTGAGGAAGAAGTTAGGAAAACGAGTCCATTCAAGTACCGGCAACCCCCACTGAAGTGTTTAGGAAAATAACCAAGGGAATGAAAGATGTCTACAAGGAAAGTTTGATAATATTGAAAAAGGAAATCACAGAAGATTCTGGTTGATGGAGAAGTATTCTGTGTTCTTGGATGGGCAGAATTAATATTATGAAAATGTTTATAGTACTTAAACTAATTTACAGAATAATCTACTGTCAAAATTCCCATGTCACAGGCATAGAAAAACCATACATATGTAACCACAGATACCATAGATAACCAAAGCAATCCCCAAAGTAACAACAGTGCTGAGGGTATTACAGATGATAGTGTACAGCTGCAGTGACAGAGCCTAATATCGGCATAAAAACAGACCGAAAGAAAGGTCAGTGGATAAACAGAAGTAAGATAGCGAAAGCGTGTTTGACAGAGGAAGCGAACACATACATTGATTAAAAAGACAACTTATGGGAGGGGGTGGGAGGGGAGGGGGGAGAACAGGGGAACCCGTGGCTGATATGTAGAACTAAATTATATTGTAAAATAAAAAAAAAGGAAAAAAAAAAGATAACTTATTCAACAGATGGTATTGGTAAAACTGGAATTCTACCCACAGAAGAATGAAATTAGATTTGTGTCTTTCTTTCTGTACAAAAATCAATTCAAAGTGGATCAAAAATTAAAACCCAAAACACTAAAGGTTGCAGAAGAAAACCCTGGTGATACCCTTCAAGATGCTGGAGTAGGCAAGACCGTTGAAACAGAACACCGACGACACAGGACTACCCCAAGTGTCAACAGATGCGATTGCATGACAGCTGAAGGCTCCTGTGCGGAAAAGGAAAGCAGCAGCAGAGCAGGCAGACAGCCACAGAACGGAAGAACATCTGTACCAGCTACGCTGCAGATGTGCAAGATTTACTAGTAACTGCAGAAATTAACTATGAAGAAAATGAAACTGCGTCAACAAATGGGCACATGAACTGATCAGATGGTTTTCAAAAAAAAATGAAACACAAATGGCCAATGACTATTTTAAAGGTGTTCAATATCCCTAGCCATCAGGGAAACACAAATTCAAACCCTTTGAGACACCCACCCCCTCATGCTAATCAGAATGGCTATCATCAATAAATCTGAAAACAAGAGGATGTGGAAAGAAAGGAAACTTTATTCACTCTTGCTTGGGGTGCAAATTCATACAGCCGTTGTGGAAATAAGTTTGAAGATTTCTCCAGAAAAATAGTGTTCAGGGCCTACCTTAAGCCAAAGGAACCAGAACATTTGGTCAGAAGAGAAAACCTATCTGTCTTTTCTTTGCAGTAAACCTGGAAAGCTACTGCTATAGGTCAATGTCAGCAAACTGTGGTCCAAAGACCACGTTTGTCCAGGTAGTAGTTTATTGCTTGGTTTTGTGTGTGTACGTGTGCACACATGAATGTGTGTGTCCTTGTGGAGGTCAGGCACCATCCTCAGTGCCATTCCTCAGGAGACATTCACTTTGTCTTTCTGAGACAAGGTTTCCCGTTGGCTTAGGGCTTGTTCATTACGCTAAATTGGCTTGCCAGTGAGTGCAGCTTGTTTCATTCCCCATATGCCAGCTCACCTAGCTTTTTTATGTGGGCTGTCAAACTCAGGACTGCAGGCTTATACATCAGCAAGCACTTTACTAAGTGAACCGTTTCTTCAGCCCTTCCAGTTGTCTGCTTTGTAAATACGGTTTACTGGAACATAGCCGCATTCACTTGTCTACTGTGACTGCTTCTGTAACACTGCTACAGAGTAACATATAGCTTTAACAAAGATTTGTAGCCTGCCAAGCAAGCCCCATATATCAGTTACTGTCAGGATTGTTAGAGAAAACTTTCCAGCCCTGCTCTAGACACTCTACATTTTATTCTGGAGCAACTTGGAACACCGGAGGATGTGGGTATCTGAAAACCCTGTTCTGCAGCCTTAGAGAAGTCCACTCAGTTCATCTTTGGCAGAAGTTTTGCAACTTGCTTTGGAAAAGCTGTCTTTTCGGAACCTTTAAGAGGGGATCAGGGGTTAAGAGCTCTCTCTCCCTGCTCTTCCTGGAGACCCAAGTTCAGTCTCATTTATTGGCTCAGAACTGCCAGTAACTCCAGCTCCAATGGATCTGACACCCTCTTCTGGACTCCACAGGAACCCACACTCACACTTAGATGGATGTACATACACAAATAAAAAAATAAATCTTTCTAAAAAAAAAAAAAAACAAACCTCATCAATGTCCTTTCAAACAAACACCAGCTACTTTTAAGAAAACCATTCCTTCCTTCATGTTATACTGCACTCACATGTACATTTGATTACATATATTGTTGGCTAGATTCTGCAGAAGAGAGGGCATGAGATTTTTGGTTTCCTTTGAGATTGTGACCTCACTTAATATTGTACATCCTAAGTTGATTTTACTCCAATTTCTATTAACTTCATTTTTCTTTAGAGTGGAAGAGAACCTTTTTATAGAAAAATACACCACATTTTCATTCATCTGTTGATGAACAACTAGGTTGATTCTAATTCTTTGCTGTAGTGAAAAAAGAAGCAGCAGTAGACAAGAGGTTACAGTGATCTCTATGGTAACGTATGAAGTCACGTTCCCTAGATATATGTCCAGGAATGAAGTAGCTGGTCTCTGTACTCAGTGGTCCTTGGTGACAGCTAAATACATACCTCAGGCAGTAGTCTGCCCCATCATGGTGCATTATACTCTTCGGGGTTTGAAATCTCCTTAGTTACAAACAAAAAGATGTAGTAGACATATGAAATCAATAATGGTCTACAAAGCCTCTCCTAAGAGATCAGCAGCACTGTCCAATAAGTATAGTCTTGTAGTATAGTCCACATATGGAAATTAAAAGATTTTAGTTTTCATATTTAAAAAAAAGGTTGTAAGTTTTCATAACATCCTAACTCAGTAGTCTCAAAATACCATTTTAACATGTAATCAGTATTTTAAAACTGTATTTTTCCTTGTGCTGTTATAAAACAGGCACAAATTTTACTGTTTGAGCATATTTCAGGCAAGACCAAACACATTTAAAGTCTCGTAGTCACATAAAGACCATCATACGTTTAGCAAGTGTCATTCATAGTTTAAGGTGCTACCTTAACTAACATTTAAGGGGTTGGAGTCTGTGATGTACTTCTTCCATAATAACACCCCACTTTATTTCCAACTGTTCTTCCTTAGAAATTGCATATATTTTAATAATCCTTTGAGAAATAAAGTGAGCCGGGCGGTGGTGGCACACGCCTTTAATCCCAGCACTCGGGAGGCAGAGGCAGGCGGATCTCTGTGAGTTCGAGGCCAGCCTGGGCTACCAAGTGAGTCCCAGGAAAGGCGCAAAGCTACACAGAGAAACCCTGTCTCGAAAAAAACCAAAAAAAAAAAAAAGAGAAATAAAGTGAATGCTCAGAATGAGTTAGGCATTTCTATTTTCATATTAAAATATTATGATAATGTTTTAGAAATTACATAAACAAGGAAATTAGGAGGGAATCTATTGACGGGCTGCTAAGTCTTTTATCTAAAGAAACGACTGAATAAGAGAGTAAGAGGGAAACTTGGGATGAGAGTACCAGTACAGTGCAGGGGATGTGGATCTTTAATAGATGGTGCCAGGAGAGCTGTTCAACCACGAATAAAGTGATGAACTTGGACTGTTTCCTGACCTCCATGTGCAAAATTAGCGTAAAATGAATCATAGGCCCAAGTGTCATTAGAGTCATAGAACCTCAAGAAGAAAATACAAGAATAGATGTTGACCTTAGGTTAGGAAATGCTTTATTGTCTATGATGTCAGAAGCCCAAAACAAAGAGAAAACAGGTAAATTGGGCCTAATCGAAATTGGAAATGTTGGTGTTTGAAAGGACACCATCAAAAAAGTGAGATGATGCCAGAGAATGAGAGAACAAATTATATATTAATAAGAACTTCGCTTGAAGTCTGTTTCCTGCACCCTTAAAACTCAGTAATACAAAGACATAACTCAGATGGGAAATGAGCAAAAGATCTGACTAGACATTTTTTCAGAGATATGTAAATGTACAGTAAGCACATGAAGATATACTCAGCATCATTAGTCATCAAGGAAATACATCACCAAAGCCCAGTGAGCTCTCCCTTCATAACTGTTAGCGTGACTATAAGAATAGACAGTAGAGCCAGGCGGTGGTGGCGCACGCCTTTAATCCCAGCACTCAGGAGGCAGAGGCAGGCGGATCTCTGTGAGTTCGAGGCCAGCCTGGTCTCCAGAGTGAGTTCCAGGAAAGGCGCAAAGCTACACAGAGAAACCCTGTCTCGAAAAACCAAAAAAAAAAAAAAAAAAAAAAAAAAAGAATAGACAGTAGAAAGGTTGACAAGGATGGAGATAAATTGGCACTTTTATACATTGCTGATATTAATTTAAAATAATGCTGCCATCATAGAAAACAATTTAGGAATTCCTCAGAAGTTAGCCATAAAACTACTGTGTGACCCGACAATTGCACTTTTAGAATTAGACCTAAAAGAAATGAAAACAGATATCCACTCAATAAGTAATATTCATTCATAGCAGTCTTATTTATAATGGCCAGAAGTAAAAACACAAATACCCATTTGCTAATGCATGATCAATAAGATGTGCTATATCTATATACTTTTAGTATTTGAATATTTAATATTTAGTTTGAGTATTTAACAATTAAGAAACTAATGATACATAGAAATTAGTTTGTTCTGTCAAGATATAATATATTTGCACATGACTTAGTGATTGTCACAGCCCTCACTTCACAGGACATAATAGTTTGCATGCCCTTTACGGTGTACATATACTTTCAGTATGGAACTTGATAAGGACAACTATTATAAAGACAGTCCTGTCCCCACGTAAATATAACCATAAAGGCATTTATGCTATGGAGGCAAAATTTGTATATTGGGAAACCCATTGCAATTGTGTACTTTATTAATAACTGGTGTTATTTTTATTATTTAAATAATTTTCTGTTTGTGTGTATGTGCATTATGTAGCAGATGTCAGTACTAGGTGTCTTCCTTAACTTCTGTCCATTTGGATATTCTGTCCTAATTCTAAACAAACCCAAACTCACTGGACAGCTTTTTAATGAAATTCAAGTAATAACTCAGTAATTTCTTGTTTTTGTTCTTTAAAGACAAGGTCTCTATTTCTCAGGCTGGCTTTGAACTTACCAAGATAACCTTGAACTTTTGATCCACCTGCCTCCACCTCCCAATTGCTGGGCTCACATGTATGTACAACTATACTTGACTCAGACAGCAAGTTTTAAAGTCAAACATTCTAACACAGTACAATCCAAAGACACGTGCATTTGATACATAAATGCTGACAAATGATGGTCAAGTATTTGTTTTCGGTGATTGAAATGTGTGTCTGTAAGAGCAGAAAGTTTAATGTACAGTAAAACCCTTGTTCGGGTGTTGTCCTTGCCTGGCACAGTGGTATCCACAATGCAGAGTGCCATTGAGTCACTGTCATAGAAATTTTAGTTCTTTCGGAAGTTTGTATTTTACCATAATTTATTTAGTTAAAATACAAAGAAAAAATGACTGATAAAAACTCGTGTGCATTTCCTATTACATACAGTGTTATGTGGGACATTAGCATGTTATTCATGTAGAGATTTCCTTCTGGGATTTTTAGACTAATTGAGGGAAGTTGAAGTACCTAATACTTAATTTTAAGGCGACTGTGTGAAATGACAGATGGTGTATGTATGAATTAAGTCTGTCATTTCTGAACCAGGTGTCAGTGTTCCTGATGATCACACTGAACACTGCTTGTCCCTTCAGGACCCTACCTGATAAAAATAATTCAGGATCTTACTTTTCAGAATTTTAAAATCAATTTAGCACTTATGGAATATGTATGCAGTTGACATTTTAATATGTTCTATCTGGTGTATAATGTATTAGAACATGCATTCTTGTAGAATGGACTGATAATTGTAATGTATAACCATGCAAGTAAGTACAAATCATAGATGCATTAGAATTGTAGTTTATAGTTGCTATATTATATATGCTATAATGAGCAATTTTGTTGTCGTTAATAGAATTGTTTTACTGTAATTACTATTTTAGGCTCCTGGGTTTGGATTTGGAATTGCAATATCTGGTGGAAGAGATAATCCTCATTTTCAGAGTGGGGAAACCTCCATAGTGATTTCAGATGTGCTAAAGGGAGGGCCAGCTGAAGGACAACTACAGTAAGTGTGTGGGTCTTTGTTCTTTAATTCATTAGTTCAGATCTCCCCTCCATCCCTCCTTCTTTCCCTTCCTCCTTCCCCTCTACATTGTTCCTGTCCCCAGTCATGGATCTGTTTTGTTAGTGACTCAGGGTTATTTACACCCAACTTGTGGTGTATTTACTTAACATTTTTCCTACAAGTGAACGCACACTTACACTTAAGAAATCGTTATCGGTGGTGTAAGTGGACAGCTAAATATTACTTACTTTAAATAGACAGTAACTGTAACAGTAAAGAGAGTGAAGAGAAGTGGTAACCAGTTTAGGCAGGCACTAGTTTTTGAGGGCCTCTCACATGAAGTCTTCCCTTTCTGTATGCTAAGGAGATTAGTGCAATGCAGATAATAACAAGGACAGAAAGGAAAAATTGAGACTATAATCAGAAGGATTCAAAGACATTTAAAAAGAGAAAGACTTAATATTTAATGATGGTGTCTCTTTTAGCTGGATGACTTAGTTTCATCTAATGCTCTAATTCAGCTACCAGTGGTCCCTTGATTTGTTGTAGTGCCAGCTTTGTTCAGGCCTTTGGGGAAACACTGTGCTGGTACATCAAAAAAGAAAAAGAAACTGATGTCCTGTGGTTAGTCACTTGCTAAGTGTCCTTGGGAAGGACCTGACAGTAAGACTGATGCTGTTTTATCATTGCTCTAAAGACAAGCAGATTAATTAACCTATCATTCAAAGAAGACTTTCGTAAGGTCTTACGTGGTTTTCTTCAACATATCTTTCTGGTGTTTTCCCCCCTCCCCTTTAGGGAAAATGACCGAGTTGCGATGGTTAATGGAGTTTCAATGGACAATGTTGAACATGCTTTTGCTGTTCAGCAGCTAAGGAAAAGTGGGAAAAATGCAAAAATCGTGAGTATCTTTTATGTTCAGTTTGGTAGAACTATCACCTGTTCTTGATACTTGTTTGGTATTTGAGTCCCCTTCCCCACCCCCTCCCTACTTCTTTGTCAAATAAGGTCTCTTTGTGGAGTTCCGGCTGTCCTGGAACTCTATGGAGACCAGGCTGGTCTCCAATTCAGAGACCCTTCTGCCTCTGCCTCCGCCCCCAGAGTGCTGGGATTAAAGGTTGCCCACCCAGCTCCTCCCTGTCGTTTAAGTAATGAAAAGGTAGTTCCCAAGTGCTCCTTACTCCTCTCGACTATGTATTGAATCTAAGTTCAGATAGAAATGTTCTTTTCACTTCTAAAGGGAGAGGCAGTGCAGTCCTCTGTGGCTTAATGCTGCTTTCTCCTTTATGTACTTACGTTAGCCTGGATCTTGGCAAATACTGTGAAAGTGTGTGTGTGTGTGTGGCCCTCCTTCCTGATATGAGCTTTCTTTGCTGGGAAAGCTTTACCTTCCTCCTCTGAACCCACGTCATCTACCACCTCGTTAATTGTGACTTGTTGAGAGAGAAAAAGCCAAGATTGTCTATGAAGAATTGTTCAGGGTACATTTCAAGTTACTGTCTTAAAGCCATAGTCTGAGATTGCAGGATGCACTAGTATGCCTAGTTTATGCAGTACAGGGTATGATTTCTAATGCTGCTCACTGGATTGAAGTAGAGGTGGAACCAGCGAGTGTTTGCCGGGGTTGGGGGACAGCTGTCCTTTCTTAACAGCACATGCTTGTCTTTCCCACATGCTGGCTTCTCTTGCTCCTTGTTCTTTGACTTCAAACAGACCCACTCTGGTTAGTCTGGGGAGTAAGAAGCAACAATGCTTAGTGTTGACTCAGCCTTAGAAGAAATTTGCCCACAGAAGAAATATAATGTAATTTGGAAGGGAATAGCAAGACAAGATTATTAGACAATTATCAGGCAGATTTGAGGTAAATTGGGAGAGATGAAAGCTGCAAGTCACATAGGGTGGTAACTGATGAGGAAACCTCTTGGAAGTTCATGTCGATGAGAGCAAGCCCAAATGGTAAGGCTTTATTCACAGACAATTCTGAGAGCAAAAGAGAGAAGCATCAATAATGAGACACATTGAAGGGCTTTCAGAAGAGGGGAATGAAGGGACACTGACTCCCCAAAGCCAGCCAAGGGACTGAGGCCTTGGTGAGTGATTTAAAAGAAACCAGTGTTGGGCAGTTTCATTGAGAGGGAACAAGATGCCGATGAAAGGCTGACTGAGCAGTAGCAAGAATTCTGCTAGTAGAAGGAGTTCATACATGGCCTCATCAGTACAAAGTATTTTTATTATGTCACAACACATCTGGTGTTTATCATGGCAGATGAGGGGAAGAAACCAGTAGAAAATCATTTAAATGTAACTGTAAGTGAAGCTGTGAGAGGGCTGGTGATTGAGAAAACCGAAGAGGATGGAGTAGCAAAAGGTGTCAGAAGAAGACACGTGCTCCCAAGAAGCTCTTGCAGGTCCCCGAGGACACTAGTGTATCACTGTGAGGGAGCCAAGTAGGATTACAGAACTGCACATTCAGAAGGTGCACATAGGTCTCGAACTTTGAAACAAAGAAATGAGTGGACAGGGAACAGAGAAAGAATGCAAGAACGAACTTGCACTCACCAGAGGTTATAAATCGGAAAGCACAGAGACAGGAGGCAGTCTGTGCTGGGGAAGTGTGCTGAGCTCACCAGCTCCTGCACAGTAAGTTGTATATTAGTTTGTGATGAATCAATGTATCCTTTAGCAGTCTGTCAGGGCAACTATAGACGTTGATAATGATGCACTATCACATTTTGATTAAGGAATGAGGTTAGGCTTGTGAGTTTGATGTTTTGGTTACAAAGTGACCATAAGGTATATGATATGCTTAGAATATAGTTCCCGTATTTCATTCCACAATCCCTGTAAACTTGTGATTCTTACCACCTGGAAGATTGTTACAAATTCTGGAAGGATTTAGTAAATTTATTATTCCTAATCTGTTGCTTAGCCATATCTGTTTATTAAGAGAATGGAAAGCATCCGTTGTGGAATTGGATTGGTGTGACTATTATATTATCTCCTTTGTATTTAAATTAGTTAATGTAGGTCAGGAGAAATTTATGTTTCTTTCTTTCATGAATGGAGAGTACATGAGTATCACTCCATTTATAATCTCTTTTTATTTGTAGACCATTCGAAGGAAGAAGAAAGTTCAGATCCCTGTAAGTCGTCCAGATCCTGAACCAGTATCTGATAATGAGGATGATAGTTATGATGAGGACGTACATGACCCAAGAAGTAGCCGTGGTGCTTTAGCTAACAGAAGGACTGACAAGAATTGGGCAAGGGACAGAAGTGCAAGTAGAGAGAGGAGCCTGTCCCCTCGCTCCGACAGGCGATCGGTGGCCTCGAGTCAGCCTGCCAAACCCACCAAAGTGACGTTGGTGAAGTCTCGGAAAAATGAAGGTATTCTCCACTGACTCTTAATTGTTTTCAAGTGAGAGTTTTAAAGCAGTTTTAGTGCGAAATACAATGACCATATTTTCTTATCTTTGTTTTATTCCATTTTTCTTTATAGTCATGGTCTCTTGTTAGGAGTCAAATCCTGGTAAGACAGACACTGGGGCATTTTCTCAAATTTTGTTTGAGCAAACTGTAGTTGAAATAAAGTACATACTGGTTGAATTTTGGTTTTATTGTGACAGGAACAGCCAAAATCAAACTATGTTAGCAAGAAATGTCACACTATCACTGAATTGAAATGCCATGTTTAGATCAATAGTAGTATGACTATGGAAAGAAATCTAAGGACCTACTTAGAGGGGAGAGATGGGCCATTTTATAAATGGAAGTCCACCTACTTTGTATTCAATTATTAGCTTTTGAAATGGCTCTTTGTTCCCTCCTGCTTTTAGTTATGTGTGGCTGATGACTTTGATTTCACAGTTGTTGAAGAAGAGCGTTAGGAAGGTTGGCTTTTTTTTTTTTGGTCGAAGGTTGGCTTTTTGATCTGACACCTCACACTTGTTGGCCCTGACATCCCCCCAACCCCTACAGTGGGCCCGTCAGCACAGGAGTCTGCACTTGGGGCTGCAGCTCTCCGATCTAGTGCCTGCTTCCCAGCCCCAAGGCTATTCACAAAGTCTTCCAGACCTTTCAGTACTACTTCCCAGCCAGTCTGCTTTGTAGAATAATGTCTTCTTTGGACTCCTGTAAGACTCATCTTCCTGAGGTTCTCACTTCTCCTTTCCATTTTCATCATCCTATCCTTTAATGCTCTGCTTTTCTGTCCAAGACTCTTTCTTCCACTTACTGTGATTTCTTTTGTAGTACTCTCATCATTCCCATACCTCAGTGCACTGCTAATGTTACCATTTACTTCTCTAGTCCAAATCAGAGTGCACTCCAGTGTGCCCAGCTGTCCGTAGGGATTCCTCAGAATCAGCCCCATCTCAAGGGAATCACATTTTATTCTGAATTTTCTTTCTTTGTGTTTCTGATGAAGTATTTCTTGGGCTGGATTCCTGGCCATCCAGTTTCTCAGTCAGCTAGGCACAGATATCTCATGCTTACCCTTGACATCTCTTTTGTGTGTAATGAGCATTCCTAACTTCCTGCATACCCTCTTCCTGTCCCACTTATGCCTTTTTCTACTGCAGATTTCTTTTCCAGGTTGCTGCTATCTCTTCAGTGGGCTTTGTCAGTTGTGACTGGTCTCTGGACCCCTTCCGGTGACCTCTGCAGCCTCTCAGGGAGGTGCCCTCTTGCTTGTTCTCTTGGTGTTTCTGTCAGTGTCAGTTGTCCTAGACTTAGGGCTCCATCACACCTGCTGCTGTGTTCTCCTGCCTCCTTTGGTGTGTTCGTTTTCAACACTCCGGCCTCCTGCACTCAGCACACCCTTGAGGTTGAGGTTTTGGGTTTCTTAGGTGAAGAAGTTTTAGCTTTGGTATTTCTTTCTCAGAGAGGCCTTCTCTGACCTTGGTGCATATTCAGTCCCATTGTTTGAATATATTGTTATACTATTCAATTACCATGGTAAACAGCTTTTGCTCTGCTGTGGTGTAACTTTCTGATCTGTTGCCTTAATCTATAGTGCTGCACGTAGTTACTGTGTACTCAAAGAAGTACCTAGAATAAAGGCATAAATTGATACACAAGGAATATTTGGCTCCATCTGTATAATAATCACTTGTAGTCTTTTTTGTTTGTTTTGTTTTGAGACAGGGTCTCACCTTGTGGTTCTGCCTGTCCTGGAACTCACTGTGTAGACCAGGCTGGCCTTTAACTCACAAGAGTTCTGCCTGCCTCTGCCTCTCAGGTGCTGGGATTAAAGGCATGCACCATGTCCAACCATTTGTAACCTTTTAATTGTGAATAGGAATATTTCCTTAGTCCTGTATTTTTTCTCTGATGAAATGACTGTTTCCAAAGTGCTTAACATTCCCTGCCTGGATCGCCTAATGTCACTAACTTTTTTTTTTTTTTTTATCCTGGTACTAACCCTACTTCTGTGTATACTCTTTGAATATTTACCTAAAGTTAAACTGTAACTGTGATGGAACATTTAGACTCTTGCATGACAGGCTTCATAATTTATTGCAGATTAGAAACTTTGTGTTTTTCATCTTGTCTATTTAGTTTGGGTTTTTGTTTAATTTTGTTTCTTTTCTTTCCTTCTTTCTTTCTTTTGGTGTTTTTGAGACAGGGTTTCTCCGGTAGTTTTGGTGCCTGTCCTGGATCTCGCTCTGTAGACCACCCTGGCCTCGAACTCACAGAGATCCATGTGGATGTCTGAGTCCGAGTGCTGGGATTAAAGGCGTACGCCACAGCTGTCCAGCTTATTTTGTTTCTTTTAGAATGCAGTGACACTTGGAGTTCTCCTTTCTCCTTTGACTGACCAAGACCACTTCTTTTCTCATTGACACAGACTGGTAGAGAGAGCTTTGGTTTTGTTTGTCTTCCTGAGATAGAGTCTTAATTGTGCGGTCCACATAGTCCTGTCCTGTCTCAGCTACTGAGTGTGGGCATTACATGTGTGCTCTACCCCACCTGGTTTAGATTCTTGTTTTATAATAAATTTTTTGTAATTTCCTTAACTCTGCGTATCCACAGACAGATGAAATCACCATTTCCGGGGTCCTTTGTGGGTTGAGTGAGAGAGCATTGTGTATTAACTCCTAGTCACATCTGCTTGACTAATTGTGAACCATTGCACTAATTAATAGAATGCACTAGAGCTCTTGCATTTCTCTTGGTTTGTACACACTTAAGAGCTAAGGGAAACGTAACTAGTATTTGATTCATAACAGGCGTCAAAAGTATTGTAGTACTTTCAAAGTTTTTCAAGCCTCAAGCAATTCACTCTAAAGAATTCTGTTCTTTTAACATTATAAGACACTATAGTATATGTCATCACCTAGTCTGAAAAAAATGGCTACAATCTTTTAGGGCTTTCTCCTTTTCAGTAAGATGGGGACACAGTGTTCTGTTTGAACCATGTTTTACGTTGCCTTTTCATGACATTGCAGACTTTTGGTGATTTAAAGATGATGGCCTTAGGGGCAGGGTGGTTCATAGGCTAGTAATTTTAATCGCACAATTTAAACAGCACTTAGTTGTTTTAGGATTTTGAACTAAAGATATTTAAATGTATTCTTCCAGAATATGGTCTTCGATTGGCCAGCCATATATTCGTAAAGGAAATTTCACAAGATAGTTTGGCAGCAAGAGATGGTAATATCCAAGAAGGGGATGTTGTCTTGAAGGTATAGTCACATTGTATATTATAATGAACTGAAATGGGAACCAAATTTTTAGAGTTATTGTGTAACTTCTGCTTGTGTTTGAAGCAGTTTTGCCAGAGAGAATAATCAGCATTTGCCATGCCCTTTATGAGGTTTGGAGTTAACCTGAGAGAATTAATTACTGCAAATATATATCATTCACCAGGATAATTTTGATAATTGTTTTAGAAACTGTTGAAATGCTTTCTAGTTTGTTTATAGGAATGCTCTTGGTGATTTAGAAGAGTATAAAGGTGGTATTAGGTCTTCCAGTGATCTGGGAGTGTGTTTCTCCCTGTAGCAGGTCAGACTTAGGTTTGTACTTTGTTGTTTACTTTCCAACCTCTGCTTTCCTTTCTGTTGCAGATAAATGGTACTGTGACAGAAAATATGTCATTGACAGATGCAAAAACACTGATAGAAAGGTCTAAAGGCAAGTTAAAGATGGTAGTTCAAAGAGATGAACGAGCTACTTTGTTGAATGTCCCTGATCTTTCAGACAGTATCCATTCTGCGAATGCCTCTGAAAGAGATGGTGAGTACCATTCTGATTGGAGGGTCACAAGTGATTGCCTTCAAGACAGGGTTTCTCTGTGTCACAGTCCTGACTGTCCTGGAACTCACTCTGTAGACCAGGCTGGCATCAGACTCACTGAGATCCATCTGCCTCTACCTCCCAAGTACTGGGGTTAAAGGCATGTGCCACCACTACCCAGCCCTTCACAGTTGATTTCTTAAAGTACTAGGAGAATTGGATATGTTTGAGTGAAACGATAATTTTCAAACATCTAAAACTTACATGTACATTAGTGTGTGTGTTTGTGTCTTGTCTGTCTTTGTCACTATACACAAATGCTAGAAGTTTTGGTTTGATCACTGGAGATGATATTAATGCTTAAAATTGTATATTTTATGTGAAATACACTTCTGGCTTATTTGAATACTTTATACTTTATTATAATCATTTCATGGGAAAATACTCTTCTTATTTAACAGATATTTCAGAAATTCAATCACTAGCATCAGATCATTCAGGTCGCTCTCATGACAGGCCTCCCCGCCGCAGCCAGTCACGATCTCCTGACCAACGCTCAGAGCCCTCTGATCATTCCAGACAGTCTCCACAGCAGCCCAGCAATGGCAGGTAATAACAGTCTTACTTAAAACAAAATGCAATTCTAAAATAAAATAAACTTAGAAGATAGATTTTTCTTTTATTATTTAAGAGGAGGTTTGTTTTTTTCCTCAGTGTAAACACTAACTAGAAGACAGTCAAGGTGCTAGGTAGTACATTTAATAGGTAGGTAAGTCAGAAAGTATCTGTCACTCACTCACTACTCAACTCTAGCTTGTAGCACAGAAGCAGCTATAGACGAGTGGACATGGCTGTGTTCTACTTTATGGTTATTAGGAAAGATAGCTTGTTTAGTTTGCAGGTTCCTCACAAAACGAAGAATGGAACCACTGTATACCCTCCTCCTGAGTGTCTACCTGGGAGAGAGAAAGTGACCATCCTTAAGAAATATCCACACCTCTACTTTGAGATAGATCTTTATTTACAGTAACCACAGTAAAGAGATAGCTTGTCCATCATGGATAAAAACACAGGGACAGGCATATGTAATGGAGTAATTATTCAGTGCTGAAGGAGGAACTCCATCGCTTTCAGTAACATGAACAAACCCAGGATAATGCTAGGGCACAGAAAAACACATCATGCAATCTTATCTCTGGAATCCAAGACAGTTGAACTCACAGAAAGAGGAAAGTGTGGGAGATGTTGGTCACACAAGTACAGGTTTTGGAAGCCTAATGTACTTTGTGATAACTATGGTTAATATATACTTGAATTTTAATAAAAATATTAAGTATTCTCATCATATACTAATATTTGAGGTGACTTAATTGCTGTAATTTTT